>NW_022631064.1:6378065-6514449 GCF_010015895.1 Lontra canadensis | reverse complement strand
AAAATTAAATTAACTGCAAGGCTAAAGAATCATGGGGAGAAAGCCATGAGTTCCGTGCTTTGCTTTCTCCTCCTCTGGAATTCCACTGCTCTCCTTGGTATTGAAACTGCACTCCTCGTAAGTGAACTTGGTCCTGGCTGGGTTTCTTGTTGATCTTCTGGGGGAGGGGCCTGTTTTAGTGATTCTCAAGTGTCTTTGCCCCAGGTGGAGTCGCACCGCCCTTACCAGGGGCCGGGCTGAGTAATCCGCTCGGGTTTGCTTTCGGGAGCTTTTGTTCCCTGAGCGCTTTCCGTAGAGTCCGGAGGACAGGAATGAAGATGGCGGCCTCCCAGTCTCCAGCCCGGAGGAGCCGAGAGCTCGGGGTCCCACTCCTCAGTGTGCCCTCAGGGAACAGCGTCCAATTACTCCCGTCTGCCTGTCCTCCGGCCGCGCTCCGAGCTGACCGAGCCTGCGACCGGTTCAAGGTAAGCCCGAGCTGTGAGCTCACTCCTCGGCTCCGTCTCTGTAGCCAGCTTCCCCGTTCTAATACCTGCGAGCTCTGCGACACTCAGACACCCCGATCCTTCTGTGACCCTGCGGGACCTGAGGCCACGCTGGCCCCGCGTGGGCTTCACCCCAGTTAAGCCTCTGGAGCGATGTCCCTCAGTGGAACAGACTTTTAAAAGTCCTGCTTTTGGGACGCCTGGGTGGCTCAGTTGGTTAAGCCGCTGCCTTCGGCTCAGGTCATGATCCTGGGGTCCTGGGATCGAGTCCCGCATCGGGCTCCTTGCTCGGCAGGGAGCCTGCTTCCTCCTCTCTCTCTGCCTGCCTCTCTGCCTGCTTGTGTGTACTCTCTCTCTCTGACAAATAAATAAAATCTTAAAAAAAAAAAAAAAAAAAAAAAAAAAGTCCTGCTTTTGTGCTCCGTTGCTCCACCGCTTGCCAGGAGCCGGCCCCTCCCCCCGGGGTCTATCTTCCCGTCCCTTTGGATTCACTTCTCCGCCAGTCCTACCTTTCAGAAAGTGGTTGATTTTCTGTTTCTAGAATTGCTGTTCTTCTTCTCTTCGATCTCCCGTTGGATTTGTAGGTGTTTGCAATCGTTAGATAAGATATCTAGCTGATCTCCCGCAACCTGAACTAGTCTCAGCTGCTACTTCTCCGCCATCTTGACCTCTCTCTCTCCAAAGTAAGGATTTTCTATAGGGAATGAGAGAGGAAAAGATGGAGTTGAGATGTTAGCTCCATATACAGTATTTTATTTTTTTTTAAAGATTTCATTTATTTATTTGACAGAGAGAGATCACAAGTAGGCAGAGAGGCAGAGAGAGAGGGGGAAGCAGGCTCCCCTAGGAGCAGAGAGCCCAAGGCGGGGCTCGATCCCAGGACCCTGAGATCATGACCTGAGCCGAAGGCAGAGGCTTAACCCACTGAGCCACCCAGGTGTCCCCAGTATTATTTTTATTTTAAAAAAATAGGATATGAAGGGGATCCTGGGTGGCTCAGTAGGTTAAATGGCTGCCTTTGGCTCAGGTCATGATTCCAGGGTCCTGGAATCGAGTCCTGCATCAGGCTCCCTGCTCAATGGGGAACCTGCTTCTCCCTCACCCTCTCCCTCTGCCTGCCGCATTCCCTACTTGTGCATGCTCACTCTCTCTGTCAAATAAATAAATAAAATCTTTAAAAACTTTTTTTTTTTAAACTAGGATATGAAACAAATTCAGTGGAATGTTAACATCTATGAAATCTGGGTGGTCAGTATTTGAGTGTCTGTTATTTCATATTCTGTTAGGACACATGAAAATGTCTCATAATTCAAAATAGAGAGGGAAAATTTTAAATAGCTCTTGTCATAGAATTTTGGCAAAGGTCTTTTTAAACAGCTACGTAAATTAAATCTGCTGGTTTTTCTCAGGCTATTTTTCCAAATAATTCAAATGGATTCATCAGGGATGATTTCTATTTTTAAAAAGATATTACCCCTTGATTTCACTTTGATAAGCTGTAGGAGTAAGTTAAGCATTTTCTGAGAATGCTCATATCCAGTAAATGTCACAGATCTAAATTCTGAAACCCACTCAAGAGAGTTGAGGTGTTCGATCTTAATGATTATTGGACAACCAAAAACAGAGGTATGAGCCAAGCTCTTAGTCTGTGGCAGTTACCATTAGTCCTATCCCTCCTCTCATTAGCTGATGTTTCTGCCAAGCCTGTCCTTGCCATCACTCAGGCATGACACTATGTGAGGACTCAGCGTCGTTTGCCACAACAGTCCTGTTTGCCAAACCCAGATCTAATCACTGAAATCGTCACTACTGTTCTCAACACCTCTTGGTTCAACAACTAACCTACATCTGTACCTTGCAGCCACTCCCTTCTCCTCTCCTCACTCCAGGTCCTGTTTGTCAATTATGGATACCATCCAAGCCCTCTTACTTCTCTCAGTCTGGGGGGATTTTCCCCAACCTCAGGCAGACCACGTTTCCCCCCTTTCTTTTACCTTCAGCTTTCTTTTCCTTCCTCCTAGGAGTCATTCAGTTTAACTCACACCAAATATGCCTAGACTCTCCCCAAAGAGAATTTGGGTTGGGATCACGGCTTGAGTTCAACTTTCATTTTTATTTCTGACTTGCAAAAGCTGTTAATAACTCCTTAGGGTCAAAAAGCTCAGAATTCAGAGCACAAAACATGCCTTTTTTTTTTTTTCTTGTGAAATCTCAAAGACACAGTACCCTCTTATATCAGCTTATACAGCAACCTGAGCAAAACTCTCAATAGATAATTCTATTGTATTTTGCATAAATATCACATGATCCCATTCTTGTATATAGTTTCTGCCAACGGTCCAGATGTAAAATCAAATTGAGATTTGATGATGAAAATCATCAGATGGGAATCAAATTCTCTTTGAGAAGAGCCCTCTGTTACAGTTGCACATTTTGGAGGTGGGGAGCTCTTTGCCCCCTCCACTTTCTTCAAAAAGAAGAAAGGTTGGGTGCCAGGATGCAAACATACAAACGATACACCTTCAGTTTACGATACATACAAACATACAAAGGATACACCTTCAGTTTACCAATTCCTTGTAGCACACCTTGTGCTTTCAGCATCATTTTTTCTCTCACTCCTGACCTGTCTCTATCAAAAGACAATTTCAGAGTAGGAAACTCCCTAAATCCTTCCTTGGGAATGATTGAAGCCATGAATTAATTGTTTCTGCTATCTCCTTTCTTATTTTTTTTGATGCACCTTTTGCACTGTGTCCATCTCACTGTTTTTGGCTGACTTGCTCCCTCTAATTTAAAGAACTGCATAGTATGGTCTTTATTGTTGCTTGCAGAAAGCTCTTTAAGTTTTTTTGGAGGGGTCTGTTTACATTTAAGCTTGCATTGGATTTCCCATGTTTCCTGGGCTTCCTTTCTTCCTTCTCTAGGACGGGGTTCTTACTTTTTAAAAGACGCTTTTCACAGAGTAGTCTCTAGGATACTTACTGTCGGTAAAGCAGGCAGTATTTGTTTGAATATCTGAGCGTTAGATACGTGGCCTATATCTTTCTGGGCCTTCTAATTTCCAATAGGTAATTGGTGTTTTTAGAGGTCAGCAGGCTCTTTATAGGTATTTGGACAAAAATATATATGTATATAGGTGTTTATGTGTGTGTACATGTATGTGTCTGTGTTTCTTCCTTTTGTTTTTTCCCAAACTAATGCTTAAAGTTTGTGTTACAGCTCCCTTTTCTAAAATTGACTAATCTACTTTTTTTTCCTTTCTTTTTCTCTGAACTATTGAATTCATTTCTTTCATGATCACCACTGAAAACATACCACAGTACTCCCTGAAGTAGCTCCTATTTCTTGTTCGGAATTGAATCTAGATGATGCACTCGTAAGTTATCGCTGTGCTACCAGCCAACTCCAAACTTGTGGCTTTAAACAACCAGCAATTTGGAATGTTCATGAGTCTGTCAGGTGAGCAGTTATTCTGGTCTTGGCAGGGCTTAATCATGTATCTATGACCAGCTGTAGGTTGAATAGGCAGCTCTAAGCAAAGCTTTTACATATTTGGAGGTCCATTGGCCATAAGCTGGGGTGAGGAACACCCGTGAAACAACGGGACTTTCCTTACGTGGCCTCTCATTCTCCACAGGGGAGTCCTAGCTTATTTAAATGACAGTGACAGAGTTCCAAGAAAGTATGGAAGCAGGAATTGCATCTTAAAGTCTAGACTCAGAACTGACAATTGTCACTTTAGCCACATTCTATATTGGTGAAAGCAAATCACAAGGGCAGCCCAGATTCCATGGGTAGGGAAATAGACTAATTCTTGGAAGAAAAGCTACAAAGTCTGTTATAAGAGGTGTAGATACAGAGAGGGGAGCGATCAAGGTCATGTTTATACTCAATCTGCCTGCCATTCTTGATTTCCATTAATTCTTATTTCTAAACATCAAAGTAAACTGAAAAATATTTGCTGACTACTTGCTATGAGTAAAACACCTCATTAGTCACTGATAGAATCCTATTCCAAAGAAATATAAAATCTTAAGTAGGATAGAAGAAGGTAAAAATTAAATACTATTAATAGTCCTGATTTATGAGTAGACTATGATATAAAATTTCTTTTTTCCAAGCTGACTATTTAAAATCTGGAATATAATTTTCCTTCAAAACATTAAATGGTAATTTGGAATACAGACAAAGCAATTTTTAAGTCATAGTTTATGGTATACAATGTAATGCCCCCATAAATATTTTAGGAAATACTTACACAAATTACCTTTGTGAGAGGTTTAAGTTTAAGCTTTTGAAAACACCAGTAAGTTTCTCACCAACATCCTTCCCATTCTCTAATTCGGGGATAAAATCATAAAGTGAATTACTCTGAAAGTAGGAAAATTGCCAAGCACTTTTGGATGAATTATCTATTTAATTTTAGTATTAAGCTGAAGACACTGAAGACAGCATTAGTATATTCCTTTTAATAGTTGAGAAAATTAAGAACCAATGATGATATGTAAGTTGCCTAAGACTACAATGCAGGAAATAATAGTGATGAGTACCCATCTGACTTCAAGTGTCTTCTCTTCCCACTATTCCACTCTGCCATGCTAAACAAGTAATGTTACATACAGCATCTGAAGTGAAATGAAATTAAACTCATAGGCTAACACTAAAGAAATCTGCCATATGCAAATATCTCAGTTTCAGAGATACCCTGTAAATATGCTACTGAAATGGACATTTTGCCTCTCAAGTCTCTTTTAGAAGATGTGATGCTGTCTCAAATGGAATTGTAGGATCAAGTTATCTTTGAACTGATTCAATGTAAACAGTATCTCTGGTGCATCACCCAGACTATCAGAGCAATTGATGGAAACACAGAAGGAATGCTGGCGTGGAGGTTTTAAAAAAAAAGCTGAAAAATAAGAATCGGCCCAAGAATAATCAATTTAAAAATCACCAATCTTAATGAATATAAGTTTTCTGGCTATTGGTGTGGCACACAGTGTTGAATCAAAGTTTTACAAGGAAAAAAATAACATGCTTTAAATTAATAAATTCCCTTTTACAACCCAATAGTCTTTCTTAACATACTTCTTGAACTTTTCTAAGAAAATGTATTGGGGCACCTGGGTGGCTCCGTTGTTAAGCATCTGTCTTTGGCTCGGGTCATGATCCCAGAGTTCTCTGAAAAAGCCCCACATCATGCTCCCTGCTCAGTGGGAAGCTTGTGTCTCCCTCTCCCCCTGCTTGTGTTCTCTATCTCGCTGTGTCTCTCTCTGTCAGATATTTCACTGTGTCTCTCTGTCATATAAATAAATAAAATATTTTTAGAAAGAAGAAAAAAAAAAAAGAAAATGTATTAAACCTATTTTGATTTTCAAGTTACCTTAGGAAGAAGAAACCATGACTAGCTAGTACTCCAGATCCTAAAAACCCTCTCTCATGGACCTAAATACCCATTTTCGTGTGTGTTTTATTGGCATATTTTTAAAATTCTTGTCTAATCAACTTAGGGACTACAAAAGTTTGTTTCTAAGGTCATTTATTTCAACTTAAGATTGATTTGCTTTTGTTGCAACGATATGGTAAGTCAAGAGTCACAAATTTTAATATCTACAGGAGAACAGGTAGATTATGTAAGTAACTGAGGCAAAAGCAAGTGTCAAACAATAGAGGGTAATAGGGACAGTGGTGAATAGGAGAATACAGGTCTCCATGGAAGGTCCTCTCACCCTCAAACAAAATACTCAAGCAAAATAAGTCTACAGATAAGATTTTTTGCCAACATGCCATCTTGATTATTAATGTCCTGTGATTTATAGAGTAGTCCAAACCCTTCCTGCTCCTTATCCATTATAAAATAGGATAATCTTTTACTACATCTTTAATATCCTAGAATTAAAAGTTCTGATCTTGCAAAGCTGAACTTCACACTCAAAATTAACATGATCTCAACAAAATATTGTCCCTCACAGGTTATGTCTGAGCAGCTCACTAGCCTTCTACTATCGGGCACATTGAGTCCATTAAACCTATATATCAATTTGGGGTAAATGTATGTCTTTACTATGTGTATCGTTACTTGTCTTGTGATTCATGAACATGGTATGTCTCTTAATTTATTTAGATTCTTGATTTCTTTCATCAGAATTTTGTCATTTTTAATATATAAATCCCGAATATATTTTGCTGAATAAGAATAGTAAGAACAGACATTCTTGCCTAGTTCCTGATCTTATGGAGAAAGCATTCAGTCCTTCCTACAAAGTATATTAGTTGTAGGATTTTTGTAGATGCACTTTATCCAATTGAATAACTTCCCCTCCATTCCTATTTTTTCAGAGTTTTAATCATGAAAGGATGTTGAATTTTGTCAAATGCTTTTCCTGCATCAATTGACAAGATCATGTCATATTTCTTCTTTAGCTTCTTAAAATATTGGATTGACACATTGATTTTCAAATATTTAACCAGTCTTATATCCCTTGAATAAACCACACTTGGTCATGGAGCCATATAATTTTTTCATATGTTGTTAAATTCTATTGGCTAATATTTTGTCTAAGAATTTTATGTCTGTAGTCAGGAGGGATATTGATCTGTAGTTGTCTTTTTTTGTTGTTGTCTGAGTATCAGGGTAAGACTAGATTTTTTTAAATGAATTGCAATGTATACTCCTATGTTTCAGAGAAGTATCTTAGTCCATCTGGGTTGCTATACAAAATAATACAGACTATGCAGCTTATAAGCAACAGATATTTATTTCTCAGAAATTTATTTCTGAAGATTGGAAGTCTAAGATCAGAGTGCCAGGATGGTCGGGTAATTGTCTTTTTTTGGTTCCACACTTCTCCACGTATCTCACATGGCAGAAAGAGATAGGAAGCTCTGTGAGATATCTTTTTTAAGAACATTAATTCCAGGGTGCCTGGGTGGCTCAGTTGGTTAAGTGGCCAACTCTTGGATTCAGCTCAGATCATGACATCAGTGTCCTGAGATCCAGACCTGCATTGTGCTCCAAGCTCAGTGGGGAATCTACCTGAGGATTCTCTCTCTTTCTTGCCCTCTGTCCTTCCCTGCTTGCTCAACAGCATGCACCCTTGTTCTCTGTCTCTTAAATAAATAAATCAATCTTTAAAAAAGAATATTAATTCCATTCAAGGGCTCAACCCTCATGACTTAGTTACCTTCCAAAGGTCCAATCTCCTAACATCATCATATTGGGCATTAGAATTCTAAAGTGAATTTTACGTATGGGAACACAAACATGAAGACTGTGCAAAGAGACTGTGTAGAATTGGTGTTAATTCCTCTCAAAGTTTGGTAGTATTCCCCAGTGAAAGCACTTGGGCTTAGAGATTTCTGTTTGGGGGAATTTTTAAATAATAGGTTCAATATTCATAATAGTTGAAGGACTATTCAAATTATCTATTTCATGTTAGGTGAGTTTTAGTAACTTGTATTGTCCAAGGAATTGGTACATTTTATCTAAGTTGTCAAATTTACACACGTAAATTTTTTTATAGTATTCCATTATTATCACTTTAATGTCTGAAGGTTCTGTACTGTTATCTCTGTTTCATAGCCAATATTGGTAATTTGTGTCCTCTCTTTTTTTCCTTGCTAGAGGTTTGCTAATTTCATCAATTTTTTCAAAAAATCAACTCTTTGTTTCATTGATTTTCTCTGTTGTTTCTGTTTTTTATTTCATTGATTTCTGCTATTATCTTTATTATTCCCCAGCTTGCTTTGGCGTTATTTTGTTTTTCCTTTTTTTCTTTTTAGGTTCTTCAGATGAAAACTTAGGTCATTGATTTGAGACTTTTTCCTTTCTTTAGTGTGTGTATTTAATGCTATAAATTTCCTTCTTATCACTCTGTTAGCTATGTTTCACAAATTTCAATATGCTGTATTTTCATTTCATTCACTTAAATGTATTTTTTGAAACTTTTCTTGAAACTCCTCTTTGATCTGTGGATTATTTGGATGTGTGTCATTCAGTTTCTAGTGTTTTACAAATTTCCCTTGCCTTTTTATTATTGGTGTTCAGTTTAATTCCATTGTAGTTAGGGAATACGTGTTATAAGATATAAATTTTTCAAAAATTTTTGAGGTTCGTTTTATGTGAATTTTTCTATATTTACTGTGAATATTTCTTTTCAGTTGTTTCAGTATATATTAGGGTTCAATTCAGCATTTTGTTTATTTATTTATTTATTTATTTATTTTTACTATACTAGCTATTTATTATTTCCTGTCCCCCCCCCCGGCTTTCTTTGGTTTGAATTTTTTTTTTTTTTAGCATCCCAATTTTGATACATTTATAGTGTTTTGAGTATATCTCTTTTTGTAACTTCTCTTTTTTTGGTGGTTGCTTGATGTATTAAATACATATACAACTTACACAGTGCACTAATATTATCATTTTAGCAGTTCAACTAAAATATAAAAACCTGACCTCTCTTCACCCTCTAGTAGTTTTAATACAATTATCTTAACTATTTCCTTTACATACTTAGAACCACATGATGATGTTGTATTTTTTGCTTTGACTATCAAACATAATTTAGAAAACTCAATAGGAAAAGGAAGTCTAATGTATTTACTTATATTTTGCTTATTATGTACTTTCTTTCTTGCTAATATTCCCAGATAACTTCTATCATTTCCTTTCTGTTTAGAAAAATTCCTCTTCTTTTAGGGTAGGTCTGTTACCATAAAAGTGAAAAATTATCTTACTTTTTCTTCATCTGAGAAAATACTGAATCTATTCTCCATTTCTGAATAATTTCATTGTACATACAATTCTGAGTTGAAGAATTTTGCATCACTTTTGGCTTCCAGGAGCTCTGATGGAAGCCCACTGTCATTCAGTTTTTCCTCTATAGATAAAGTGTCATTTCTCTATGGCTGCTTTAAAGATTTTATTCTTTGGTCTTTGTTTTCATGTTTGATTCTACGTTTCTTTGTGTGGAGTTTTCAGGCTTTATCATTTTGGGGGTTTATGCAGGCTTTTGAATTTTTAAGTTTGTGTTATTTGCTAAATTCAAAAGTTTTACTCGATTATTCTTTAAGAATAATTTTATTTTATTAAGAATACATTTAATTGTGTTTGTTTCATTCTGATGAAACAAATATTAGATTTTTGTTACAATTTTACAGGCCCTGAGTCTGTTTTCATTTTTAATATTTTTTCCTCTTCTGTTTGGATGTGTAATTTCTTACTTTTGTGCATTCCATTATGACATTCATTCTGTTGAGCCCATTCACTAGGTTTTGTTTTTGTTTTTGTTATTAATTTTAGTTATTTCATCTTTTGGTTCTAAATTTCCCTTTGGTTCTTTTCTATACTTGTATATCTTCTATTTTTTTTTTTTTTTTTTGCTGAAACTTTCTATTTTCATTTGTTTCAAGTGTATTTGTAATTGCTCATTAAAGCATTCTTATAATAACTGCTTTAAAATTTGTGTTATATAATTCTAGCATTCTGTCATCACAAGGTTTGTATGCATTGATTGCCTTTTTTCAGCCAGTTTAGAACTTCTTGGTACTCAATATAATGAGTGGTTTTGAATTGAAACAGACACTTTAATATTAAACTATAAGAACCTCAATCTTATTTAAACATATCTTATCTGTTTTTCTGTGACATTTCTCCATCAAGGGAAGTGGAGTGATGGGGTGCTGTCTTATAATCAAGAGTTGGAAGTCTAGTTTGTCCATTTAGCTTCTATCAACACAAAAGAGAACGTCCTTGTTACTGTGAGTGGAGATGGGAAGTCCAGGCTCCCATGTCATCTCCACCAATACCTCATGGATAAAGGTGGGGATTTGTTTCTGCCAAGTAAGAATGAAAGTCCAGCTCCATATTCAGTCTTCTCTAATATCCCTTGGGTAAGGATTTGCTTTGGGATGAGGTCATTCTCTTCACTTTTTACATTTAAAAAGTGTTTGTTTTATACATAATATCCAAGGTTTTTAGTTGTACTCAGTATTAGGGATAGGGAAAAGCTAGTCTATTCCACCTTCCCAGAGGAAGTTTCTCCATCATGTTCTTTTAAGTCATATTTTATCCTATGCTTGTGGTTTCAAATATGGTTTCCATCTTTGTAATTGTTAATTTTTCTTTTTATATTTTCTCTGAGCTCTGCAAGCCCATTATTCATTTCTTCCACTGATTTGTAATCTGTATTTTGAGTTATTTTGGTAATTTCCTTATGGTGAATTCCCTTCTTCTTTTGATTATGCTACAAATGCCATATCAAATTTTTATTAGTTACATCTTTATGTCCAGCTTTTAGGATCTATTATACACACCATGATTGACTATAATACCCATTCCAGTATGTACAACTTGGGAAGGGGAAAGGCAAAGAAAGGACATTTCAAAGACAACACAAGTGCTTTGGATGGCAATATGCTTTACCACAAGAATAAGTTACAAGTATGATAAGAATATTTAAGAAGGTAGTTATATCAGTGGTTGGTGGAATAGGAAGCCCCAGATAACCTTACCATTAAGGTAAGGTTCAACAACACTACATGGACCTCTCCCTTTTTGAGAAATGCAGAACCAATTAAGAGGCTCTTGTCTTCCAGGTGAGTGCAAAACCAACTCTATCAAATCCAGTAGGAAAATTCTTGGTACCCTCCCACCATAGTCCCCTCCCCTGGTCAAAGCCACATGATCTGGAGGAAAATCTCCATTTGCGGCTTCTTTCTGGGGAGAGAAAGAGAATACGAGGCTATCCATACAGCATTCTGACTATTGGAGTGGGGGACTTGGTTCTGTCTCAGCTGTCCAAGAGTGTTGGGTGGGACCCGGCATACACCAGATACTTGGGGCTATTGAGAACGAAAAAGAACTGAACAGTGTGCTGTTTTACTTTAGAGGAAATAAAGATGATCAGTGGTTTCCAAGAGTTAGGCAGGAGGGAGGGATGAGTAGGCAAAGCACAGAAGAGTTTTAAGGCAAAGATAAGATGTGATATGATACAATATGATATGACATGATATGATATATGATATTATAATGATGGTTACATGTCATTACACATTTGTCAAAACCCATAGAATATATAACACCAAGAGTGAACAGTAATGTAAACTAGACGTTGGGTGACTATGTAGGTTCATCGATTGTAACAAATGTGCCACTCTGGTGGGGGCTGTTAATAATGGGGAAACTATCCATGTGTGGCGGCAGCATTAGAAGAGAAATCTCTGTACCTTCCCCTCAATTTTGCTGTAAACCTTAAGTTGCAAAATCTTAAAAAACACGAAGGAGAGATAAAGACTTTTCCAGATATGTAAAAGCTGACGGAGGTCATTACTATTAGACCTGCCTTTTAAGAAATGCTAAAGGGAATCCTTCAAGTTGAAATGAGAAGATGCTACACAGCAATACAACAGCACAGGAAAATATAAAGTTTACTGACAAAAACAAATACATAAACAAATACATAAAACTGTAATGGTGGTACATAAATCACTTTTAATTCTGATATAGAAGTTGAAAGATAAAAGTGTAAAAATACCTATAACTACAAAAATGGGTTAATATATATATAATACAAAAAGATGTAGTTTGTGACACCAATAAGCTAAAGCATCAGGGTTGAAGAAGCACAAGTGTGATTTGTTTTGTCTGCAATTGAATTTAACATGTTATCAGCTTAAAATAAATTGTTATAAGATGTTTTATGTAAGCCTCATGGTAACAACAAAGAAAATACTTATGGAAGATAGGTATTTCTTCTCTCAAGAGAGAAGAATGAGAACAATGGAGCTACAAGACAGAAACAACTTACAAAATGCCAATAATAAGATTTCCTTTATCACTAATAACTTTAAATATAAACAGTTTGAACTCCCCATTCAAAAGACTTAGAGGAACTAAATGTATTTAAAAAAAAAAGATGCAACCATATGTTATCTATAAGAGACTCACTTTAGATTTTATTTAAGGACACACATAGACTAAAAATGAAAGGGTGGAAAAAAGATAATCCATGACAATGATAACTAAAAGAGAACAGAGATGGCCCTTATTGCATTAGACAAATTGATTTTAAGTTAAAAACTGTCACAAGAGGCAAAGAAGGACACTACATCATGATTTTAAAAAAAGTTAGTTCATCAGGAAGATCTAACAATGATAAATATATATGTACCTAACATCAGAACACCTAAATATATGAAGCAAACATTGACACAAGTAAAGAAGACAGCAACCTAACAATAGTAGATCTCACTACTCCATTTTAGTAATGGACAGGACATCTACACAGAAGATTGACAAGGAAACAGAATACCTTAATGACAATGTAGACAAAATGGACCTAACAGACAGATAGAGAACATTCTACCCAACAACAGCATAATTCATATTCTTCTCAGGTACACATAGAACATTCTCCAGAATAGATCACATTGGATCACATAACAAGTCTTAACAAATTAAAGAAGTTTAAAATCATACCAAGTATTTTTCTAACCAAAATACAATGAAGCTAGAAATCAATAGCAGAAGGAAAATTGGAAAATTCACAAATATGTGGAAATTAAACAATACACTCTTGAACAACCAATGGGTCAAAGAAGAAATCAACAGAGAAATTCAAAATATCTTAAAACAGGGGCGCCTGGGTGGCTCAGTGGGTTAAGCCTCTGCTTTCAGCCCAGGTCATGATCTCAGGGTCCTGGGATCGAGCCCCACATCAGGCTCTCTGCTCAGCAGGGAGCCTGCTTCCTCCTCTCTCTCTGCCTGCCTCTCTGCCTACTTGTGATCTCTTTCTCTCTCTGTCAAATAAATAAATAAAATCTTTTTTAAAAAAATCTTAAAACAAACAAAAATAGAAATACAACATGCCAATACAACTTATGGGAGGTAGCAAAAAAGAAGGAAGTTTATAGTGATAAATAGATTAAAATGAGAAACAATCTCAAATAACTTAACTCTATCCCTTAAGGGACTAGAAAAAGGAGAACTAGCCCAAAGTTTGCAGGAGGAAAAAATAATAGAGGAAAAATTTAAAAAAAGAGAACAGGAGAACCATAGAAATTAATGAAATTAAGAGTTGTTTTTTTTAAAGATCAACAAATTTAATAAATCTTTAGGTAGACTAAGGAAAAAGGAGAGAACATTCAAATAAGCAAAATCAGAAGTGAAATAGGACACATTACAACTGATAAGAGAGAAATGTAAAGGATTATGAAAAGACTATGAGCAATTATATGTCAACAAGTTGTATAACCTAGAAGAAGTGGATACATTTCTAGGAACACACAACCTACCAATTGAATCATAAAGCAAAAGAAAATATAAACAGATCATAACTAATAAGAGATTGTATCAGTAGTCAATTAGCTCCAAACTAAGAATATCCCAGCTCCTAATGTCTTCCCTGGTGAATTTTACCAAACATTACAGAATTCATGCTAGTCCTTCTCAAACTCTTCAAAATGTTTGAAGAGGATGGAATATATCTAATTTTATGAGACTGTCATTACCTTGATATGAAAGCCAGAAAAAGACACTGTAAGAAAAAAAATTATAGGCCAATATCTCTGATGAATATAGATGCAAAATTCCTTAAAAAATACTAGCAAACTGGATTCAACAGCACATCACTCCAAATGGGTTCACCCTTGGAATGCAAAGATGTTTCATTGTATTAAAACCAATCAACATGATATATCACATCAACAAAATGAAGGATAAAATCATGATCATTTCAAAAGATGCAGAGGAAGGATTTGACAAAATCCAACAACTTTTCAGGATAAAGAATCACTCAAAAATGCTAATAGAAGGACAGTATCTTAATGTAATAGACACTATTCACATCAAAAGCCCACAGCTGACATCATACCTGGTGAAAAATGAAAATCTTTTCTTCCAAGATCCAGAACAAAGTGAGGATCCTCCCTCTAACCATTTCCCTTCAGCACAGTTCTGGAAGCCCTAACCAGAGCAATTAGGCAAGAAAAAGTAATAAAGTCATCCCAATCAGAAAAGAAGTAAATTTATTTTTGTTTGCAGGTGACATGATCTTACATGTAGAAAACCCTAAGATGCAACAAAATATGCTAGAATTAATAAGCTAATCTAGTAAAATGGTAGCATACAAAATCAACATACAAAAATCTATTGCATTTTCATACCGGAACAATGAACAATGTGAAAATGAAATTAAGAGACCAATCTCCTTTACAATAACATAAAAATAATAAAATACTTAAGAATAAACTTAACCAAGAAGGCAAAGACTTTGACACTGAGAACTACAAACATTGTTGAAAGAAGTTCAAGAAGATACAGATAGATGGAAATATATCCTGTGTTCATGGATTGGAAGAATGTCCTTACTACCCAAAACAATCTACAAATGCAATACAATCCCTATCGAAATACTACTGACATTGTTTACAGAAAGAGGAAAAAAATTTCTCACATTATTTGGAACCTCAAAAGACCCTACATAGTCAAAACAATCTTGAGAAAGAAGAACGAAGCTGAATGCCTCACACTGCTGATTTTTAAACATATTACAAAGCTGCAGTAACCAAAAATAGTACAGTGCTAGCACAAAGAGAGAAAGAGACCAATAGAACCGTATCAAGAGCCTAAGTGGGAAAATGCACACACACACACACACACACACACACTTAAAGTCAAGTGATATTTGACAAGGATGCCAGTAATACACAATGGGAAAAGATAATTTCTTTGGTAATGGTGCTGGGAAAACTGGATATCCACGTGCAAAAAAAGAAAACGGGAAAAAAAAAAGAAATTGGGCTATTACACCACACACAAAAATCAACTCAAAATGAATTAAAGACTTCAATGTAAGTCTTGAAACTAAACCCCTTAGAAGAAAACGTAACAGGGATGTTATGTTTTCATGATGTTGGTCTTGATAATGATTTCTTGGATATGAGATCAAGAGCACAGGTAATCAAAGCAAAAATAAATGAGTGAGACTATATCAAATTAAAAAGCTTAGTTTGTTGTGTCCATTTGTTGTATGGAATTGTTGAATCATTATATTATATACTTGAAATTAATATTACACTGTATGTTTTTACTGGAATTTAAATAAAAACATAAAAAATAATATAGATATCCAAATGTAATTAGCAATAAATAAAAGGTTAACTTTTGGTTCCAGAACTCCAGATAAATTAATATATTCAAAGTTAATTCAAAAAATATATAATCAGATATATCAAAAAGTTTGTGTATAATCAAGTCTCTGAAGTAATATTTATTGTATTGAAAATGTATGTCAAATAACAAAAATTGAAAAAAAGACTTAAAAGCTTATGCACAACAAAGAAATCAGAGAGTGAAAAGAAGCAGAATGACATTAGCAGAGTGAAAGGCAACATACTGAATGAGAGAAAATATTTACAAACCATATATCTGACACTTGTTTAATATCCAAAACATAAAAGGAACTCCTATAACTCAGTAACAAAAAAAAAACCAAAAAAATGAATTTTAAAAAATGGGCAAGAGTGGAATAGATATTTCTCCAATGGAGACATACAAATGTCCAACGGCTATATGAAAAGATACTTAGCATCACTAATCATCAGGGAAATACAAATTAAAATCACAATGAAATATCACCTTACACATATTTTTTAAAAAATGAAAATAATGTGTTGGCAAAGATGGACAAATTGGAACACTGCGCACTGTCACTGTTGGGGAAAATGGAAAATGGAGATTCCTCAAAACAAATTAAGAATAGAACTACCACATGCACCAAAGATCCCACTTCTGAGTATTTATCCAAAATAATTCAAGTCAGGATCTCAAGAAGATATCTGCACTCCCATGACCATGGTAGTGTTGTTTGCAATAGCTAAAAGGTGGAAACAACCTCATTATCCATTGAGAGATGAACAGATAAACAAAATCTGGTATGTACATAGGATGGAATATTATCCAGCCATAAAAGGGAAATAAATCCTGTCTTATGGTTTAATATAGATGAACCCTGAGGACACCTGCTAAGTGAAACAAGCCAGTCATAGAAAGACAAATCCTGAATGGCTGTACTTACTATAGGTACCTAAAATAGGCAAAGTCATTGAGCAGAAAATGGAATGCTGGTTGCCAGGAGTTGGAGGGGAGTGGAGAATAGGGGTTATTATTCACTGGGTGTAAAGGTTCAGTCATGCAAGATGAGAAAGTTCTAGAGAACTGCTATATAACATTGTGCTTACAGTTAACAACACTGTCCTCTATACTTGATAATTTAAGAAGGAAGATCTCATGTTAAGTGTTTGTATAAGAACATCTATACCTATGATAGTGCCCATGTTAATAAGAAAAAGAAGTGTACTGAGCCAAAGCTTGATATAATCCAGAAGCATAATTTTTTCCCTCCAGAGATCTTAGGTTACTCACATGTTCATATAAAATCCTACAAATAATTTTATTATTACATTTTTGTAGGAAAAATATCGTGCTTAATGTGAGCATGTCAGTAATGTCAGTGAGTGTGACATTGCTTCCCAGTTTTTCTTTTTCCCATGGAAACACTTATATTTAAAACATGCTGTTTGAATTTACAAATGTCTTCGGGTCTCAGAACCTCCTGCTCCATCACCTATCAATTCTATGGACTGGGTGAATTTTCTTAGTCTCTCTAATGCCACAATTTCCTTACATGTAACATAGAGTTGATTTTCCATATTTTATGGGAGATTTCAGACAGATTTAATACTATTAGTCCTTATAAATGTATTCAAGAAGTGGATGGCCCATAATAAGCATTCAATAAATGATACGTATACTTCTATTTTCCTAAAAACATAGTGTGCTTACATCAGCTTGCTTTAGGGCTGAAGGGTAGCGTGCATGCCAACATGGAAGCCTGAGTTTCTCTTCCTGCTCTTCCTATACATAATTTGACTTTAGTTCATGCTCTGATCAATACAAGGCCCAAACTAGTTGACTTAGTAGCAAAGATGGCATGTGACTTAGGAGGCTTTCAGATGCAAAAATGGTCTTTAAAAATCCAGACATTGAGAGGGGGGGGTGGGGTTATGGACATTGGGTAGGGTATATGCTATGGTGAGTGCTGTGAAGTGTGTAAACCTGGAGATTCACAGACATGTACCCCTGGGGAAAAAAAAAATATATGTTTATAAAAAATAAAATTAAAAAAAAAATCCAGACATTTATGATGCCACATAAAAATAAGTTAGATAGGGCAGTTTCTGAGATTTACTTAGCAATTTAATGAAGACACATGTCTATCTTCGTGTTTGGCTATGTTTTGTCCATCACCCTTTTATCTTTGTCCTCAGGTTGGTTCTCCTAATGATCATGGGATTGCTGTTAGAAGCCTGTGGAATGGCTCAGATTTGTGATCTGTGACGGGGAGAGACAGATAGAGAAAGAAAAGAGAGAGAGAGAGCTGGACTTGTCTCCCACCATGTAAATGTGTCTTTTTTTTTTTTTTTTACTTCAATTGGGCCATTTTAGGTCAAATCCCCTCTTGAATCACAGGGAAATATAAATTGATTGATTACTCCAATCAGGATTCCCCTGAAACTGAAGAATGGATGACTATCTGAACAAAACTGAGACAGAGTTAGGAAGGAAGAAGTGGAAGTGAAGGTCAGGCAGCTGGAGAACCATATTTACTAAATTCAATTTCCCTAAAAAATACACAGCATATACTAAAGCAATCTATGTATGAAGATCCAGGTCAGCTTAACATCTTAGAAGGGTCAGTGTATCAGGTAAGTATTTGAGGCTTCATCAACTTCTGGACCTACAGTATATATACAATACAAGGATTTTCAAGTTTCCTCCCCGCAAAGTATAATTAAGTATGTAGATATCAATATCAATGTGGCTCAAAATCATTTGATTTTATTAAGTTTATTCCTTTCTTGTTTTTTTAGAGCTTGTTTTACTTAGAGCTAACAGTATATATTGATTTGAATCTAGATGTTGGCAGTAAGTATCATAAAATGGGTTTTCAGATATTATGCTTTAAAATTATTAGCAGATTTGGAACTGTCTTTACAATAAGTTAAATCTTCTGCATTTTATGAAATATTAAGAGTATATTTAGAACTAGCTACATAGCCAGTTGGAAGAAAGTGTGAAGGAACACGAGCGGAGGTGGTTAGCGAATGTCTTTTAGTACATGATTGGACTCTGAGTGTATTTTAATATGCTGTGGGTGTACCAGTTAAAAGACTAATTGTTAGCACAAGGGAAGAAATGGAGACAAGTTTAAAAACAAAATGATGAGAATCATTGATTAGTTCTCTTTTTTGTTGTTGCAGATAGTGTGATTTAAGTATTTGAAGCTTAAAGTAGTTTTGAGAGAACACACTTATTAAAAGTTCTCAGTAGATACTCTTTTACCTATATTTAGTATAAAAGCAGTCTTAGCACAATTATTCCATTCTTCTTCATATAATTTCATTTTTTTTGGCTTGAACAGTGACAAACTAATCATTTCTGCCCAGATTTTCATGGATTAGCACCTCGGTTGATGACATTTTCCCATGGGCTATCCCTCAGCACCCATTGTTTAGAATATAGACTCTGCAGGATTGAGAAACAAACAAGGTTTAGATTAAAAGAATATCTCCAAGCCTAGGCTTGTGGGTTAAAAAAAACCCATAGAGTCAAATAACATCTGGATCTCTAGAGCTATCACAGGCTCCTTTAGACATACTTTTATAATCCCAGGACCTGGCTCACCCTCTGAATTGTGCTATATGAGTTTCCTAGGACTTCAATAACAAAGTGATACAATGGGGAAGATTCAAAAAACAGTATGTCTCATAGTTCTAGAGGCCAGAAATCCACAAGGAAGGTATCAGCAGGGCCATGCTCCTTGTCAATGCACTACAGAAGGATCTGTTCCAGGGATCTCTCCAGGCCTTCCTTGACTTGAAGATGGCCATCTTCTCATTATGTCTCTTCACCTTATCTTCCCTTCATGTCTGCCTCTGTGTCCAATTTCCCCTTCTTATCAGGACACAGGGATAAAAGTCCACCCTGAGGACCTTATTTCAACTTGCTACTTTTGTAAAAACCCTATTTTCAAATAAGGTCACATCCTGAGCTACTAGGGACTAGAATTTCAGCTTATCTTTTTGGGGATTCAACTCAGAGCATGTGCTTTCTCAACTTTAGCATCAGTGGGAGTGCCCAGGTCATATCTTGCATAAGCTGTCCAGGGTTACTGCCCAGCTACTATTTTGGACCATAGGGTTTAACATACTGCTTAGGTGGTAGCCCCATTCAAACACTATTTTGAATAATTGTCATGTGCTAGCACTGAGAACACATTAGAAAACAAAAAAGGAAGAGTCATTGCCAGCAAATAAGCATGTAATAGTATAATTAGAAATGAGGTTATCTGTTTTGAAGGTCATGGTCAGGGAAGGAAAGAGAATAATGAACTGGTAGACTCACTTAAGTGGGGGTACTCATAGAAAGCTACTCTCAGTGACCTTTTAACCTAGACCTAAAGGTTAAAATAAAGCAGAAGATGAAAAACATATTTTCCTACTTCAGACAGAAGTGACAGTATGTGCAAAGGTCCTGAGGCAGGAAAGAACTTGGCCTATTTTGAGTCCTGAAGGGCACATTTAAAATTTTGATTTTTGCCATACCCATCTAATAGAGAGAAAGAGTACTAGTTTGCAATTTATATAACAAAGAAAAGTAGAATTGGGACTGGATCTACTTTTCTCTCACTAGTGTGTCTTCCTCCCCTGCACTGATTAATTACTAACTTCTCTTGGTCATATTTGCCTTCCCCTGTTCCCACTCCTATTTATGTTGTTCAGCTTCTTGCCACTTTGCTGTGGAATCCTGCAGCAGCCTTCCAATCTCCAGTCCTGCCCTCCTAAAATTCATTCTTCATACTCTAGCAAGAGAAGACAGACAACTGAGTCTGATCAGCTTAACTCCATCTGCTGAATCCACACCTTCTACACCATGACCACAAAAGGCTTCTTACTGTGGTCTATGAAGATGGCCATCCTGTGGTTTCTGTTCCCAATTCAGGCCAATCATGCGTGCCATTAATTCCAAGTATCACTAACACTTTTTTGCAGTACTTTTCCTTATTTTGTTGTTTTACACCTCCATTCTGCATTCATGTTGTTGCCTTGATCTGCATTCGTTTTGGTGAAGTCTTATGAGTCCTTTAACATCTAGCTGATAGTGCTTTCCCAAAACTTCTTTGTACATATCCAACATCCAACATAGTGGATGTTCATCAAGCTTCTGCTGAGTATGTAGATGAATGGCACTTTTCAAGACATGGTTAAGATAAAAATTTCTTAAGTTTGAGGCTATCCTACAACAAATTCATTCTAACTCTGTGTCCTCTCTGCTCAGAAATTCTCCTCCCTGCTCACCCTGCTGGAAACAACTCTAGAAGTTTCAAATAGCAATTCTCATAGGACCATGTTCTCATCACTTCACACTTAACTTGAACCTAAGTACAACTTTCCACAGGGAGATCATAACCTCTCCCTACCTAGGGATGATGGTGTTTCTACACAGCAATACCTCTAAGACTTGTGCAAAGATGTCTGAGCACATGTTCCTGAATTACCACTGTAACCCCCAGGTATCTTCAGTTAGAACAGTCCAGATTACAGTTCCTAATTCTATCTCCAAAATTTAAAACAGGTGTTGTCTATACATTGCACACACCTCTACATCTTTCCATTCAGTTCAGAACAGGCAATAGCAGAGAGAATGTATACATAGACTCAGTCAAACTTAAAGGCTCAATGATCTATTAATGCTTATGAAGTTGGTTGGAGAATCTTTCTTTCCAGCATTCATATGCATAAGTTTATGTACTTGGAGAGGGGAAGCAACTCCTTGAGCAAAGGTGTAAGATGTTGCATCTTATTCTCTTCTAAGACAACCCCCAGCAAGGTGCCCCCTGCTGTGCCACATTCTGTGGATATTTTGGGGAACCAGTGTCAGGAGATGTTTTATGAGCACAGGTGTCTTCTATTTGTGGCAGCATCTGCAGTATAAAGGAGGGTGTTGAAAGAAAAAGAACAGACCCTTCTATCAACTTCAGTGAGGCTGCCACTCATAAAAGCTTTTCTTGGCAGGGGCACCTGGGTGGCTCAGTGGGTTAAAGCCTCTGCCTTCAGCTCAGGTCATGATTCCAGGATCCTGGGATCGAGTCCTGTATCAGGCTCTCTGCTCAGTGGGGAGCCTGCTTCCTCCTCTCTCTCTCTCTGCCTGCCTCTCCACCTACTTGTGATCTCTCTCTCTCTGTCAATAAATAAATAAAATCTTTAAAAAAAAAAAAAAAAAGCTTTTCTTGGCATTTCCCTGAACGCAACCCAGTAATGCTCCAAAGAGGTGTATACTGAGAACAAGTGATTCCAAATCCAGAACAACCCTATCTGAGCCCTTGCTTAATTTGCAATGACATTCTGAAAGAAGTTAGTCTTAAGGCCACTTATTTAAGGCAGATGCAATCTTGCCTACCAAGGCCATGGCTACTTGAGTTTAGGGTTGGTGGAAGGTTGTGATGGCATCCAATGAATGTGTAGGAAAAAAACACCAACCATGTTGTTGACAGTAGTCTTTGGCTCTGATTTTTACCCCACATTGATTTTCATGAAAACCAGTAAGAACAAAAACACACTGATTCATGGAGATTACCTACTCTTAACACCTCTTTCTACTTGCTTCATCACTTGCTAGATAGATAGAGTGTATAATATTTTTTTTTCCTGAACCATTTGTAGTTAAGTTACATATACTATTGCCCTTTGTTCCTAAATACTTCTGTGTAAATTTTTCTAAGAATAATCAATTATAGTTAGTTATCAACCTTGGTTAATTTAACAATGATATATCTAATATATCTAAGGTAGATCTACTCTGTCCTCTGTAGTTCAATTTTTCAGTCAGTCCAATAATATCCCCCCGCCACTTTCTCTGATTCAGGTCTGGTCTAAATTCGCATTAGTTGTTGTGTCTCTTTAGTTGCCCTTAATCTGGAATATTTCTGGTTTCTCTGTTGTTAATGACCCTGCCATTTTAAAAAAATACAACTCTTTCCCTCTTTTTAAAATTAAAACAATTCTTCTTCTAACTTTAAGTTTGTCTGATGTTTTCTCATGACTAGATTCAGGTCACCTACTGTCAGCTAGGCTATAACACAGGTGATACATATCTGGAGACACATGATGGCATTCTGCTAATCATTGGTGATACTAATTTTGATCACCAGAGTGGTGTCTGATGTCTCAACTATGTTATTATTATTACTTTTCTTAAAACTTATAAGCAGTGTGTGGAAAAATGACTAAGATGATGCAGATATCCATCTCCTTATCCAAATTTAACTATTATTAATGCTTACAAAATGCTAATTTTACAACTCCAGCACACATTCCACATTTACCAGTGACTTTCAGCAAACTTACTGTCAGTAGGGTCCCCCAAATTCTTTCTCACTCTAAAAATATCTATCAAACATATGGATTCTCGACTTTCTTTTTTTTTAATGGTTTATAATTTGTTATGGTACTAAATAATGTTGATCAGTTTGCCACCCCAGATTTAGCCAGAAGAGACTAAAGTTTGCTGTCCTTTAGGTATTGCCCTACTATTGTTTTGACTTCTTCCCTACATTCTGGAGTAACAAAATGTACTAGGTTTATCTTATATCTATCCTATTTTAGCCCTGGAATTAGCCAACTCTCCATCAAGTTGGAGTCATTTTAGTGGTGAATAGTATTAGAGACCAAGATCTGGGCATTAGGTATGCCCAGTTGGAATGTCTTTGCTTCTTGGTGCTTTCAGAAGACGGAGTTAGGAAATACATGCATGTATATAGACAAATGCATACACCAATATATGTGTGTATACATGTACAAACATACATATATACCTATACACATATTTATGTTCACATATATATCTACATATATTCATACACACACACACACACACACACATACCATAGATAAATAGATATAGATATAGATGTATATAAATATATCCAAATTTTAGAAACTGGGTTCACATTAGCACCTCCAATTCCAATTCATCATCACAGGGTGCTTTATTGCCTTTCCCCATTTCATAAATATAATGTCTCTTTTTCCTTAGTGAGAACCTGGCTCCTAAAAAACATCAGTGCATTTATTTATTTGCTCTTCTGTGCATTCATTTATTCATCTAAAATTGTTTTAGAGTTGATACACATATGACAGAATGTTTTTAATTAGAAAAAAAAGATACACCTTTTCTTTGATATAGATTCACTCTTCTTAGATATTTTACTCTTGTGTTTCCATAGTCACAGCAGGCACAAAAAGTCTTCAATTCCATCAGGTTCTGAAGTTCTCTTCCCCTTAACAGTACTGTTGTGCAATCTTTAATCTGGTATATTTATTTGTTGTCAGGATGGAAATTAGAAATGAAGGTGATCACCCTCTCTCCAATGCCAGATGTAAACATTAATCTTGAAAGGTACAAGTTTGAAGTTCTTTTGAGTAAACTGGGTTGTAGAGAAGACATCCTATTGCGCTCAACAACTCCAGAAGGGACATCCTGAGATGTGCAAGCTAGTCTATGCTTTATAGCTGTTTAAAATTTTAATTTGCCTTTTGATTTTTCTTCTATCTAATTTTTTTTTTTTTTGCTCAAGTTTTAGGTTGTTGGAGAATGTAGCTCAATACATAAACAGGGACGGAATAGTATAAATACAAATCACTAGGCTTTTGCACATAAAGGGACATTTAATATATTTAACAGTACAACAATGGAATTTACCACACAATAACATTTTCTAAAGCATGATTCTTAGGGGAGTAATTATCTGAGAACATTATTGTATTTGAAAATAAGATCCACAGTCAAATAAGTTTGGAAATTCTGTGGTCAAATACACTATTTTTTTTTCCTCCAAGAATTCAAAGGGACTTTATTTTGGTAATGTACCTTGTGAATTGCCAAGAGGAAATAGAACTCACCAAGTCTCTATACCACATTTTAAAATTAATTATTTGTCTATGGATTATCTCATGTAGTATTAATGGTCAAAAAAACACACTTCAGTGATGCTGCCAAAAAGCAATGTGGGAACATTTTTGATTAACTTTTTTTCCTGATGGGAAAGTAGGTTATAGTGCTGGTTAAACTAATCCATCTTTAATAGTTCTTGGGTCAAGGTGACATGGGCTGGTAATCTGGAGTAGCAAACCATACAGATTAGAGATAGATCTTGGCCAAGAAATGGGGTCAAATTTGAAAGCCAAGAAGCCAAATGTGACTAAAGAGTGGGGATATGAAACTAAAAGATGAAGAGTTAGCAAAAAGATAAATAGAATGAGAAGACACAAAGGAGGGAATTAAAAGACTCGATCATAGGCTTCAATTATAAACAAGGAAAAAGTTACGAAGTTCCATTATATTAGGTCACAGACTTATTGGTACATGAATGGTTTGGCCTGAATTAGGGAAGGGGTCAAGGGAAGTATTCCTTGATATTCTATCAGACCAGAAGCTGTGTTTTACTAACACCAGAAGTTGTTTTCTATTCACTTAAATTCAGGGTGGTATATAAAACCATATGAACAGCAGCCTTCACTGGGAGAAGAAGCCACTCTAGACTATTAGCAGACAGCTGCAGTCAGTCACTGGCAAAGAATCATATCTCTTTAAGCTCGAGAACACATGGGTCTGAACTCTAGCAATGAGGAACAGAAATAGCCAAAATTACATAAATATAGGCGTTGTACTTGAAAAATCTGAACTTCAAGCAACTGCAGTCATGGGGAATATAACTCACTTCTTCTGCTTGAGGGAGACCATGGATGACAAGAGAAGGGAACCAGGACCTGGAAAGAGGCATTTCCCTTTGCTGTTCTTGGCTAAGCACTCTTCCAGTTCCCAAGTAAGAAGCCTGGGGTTAATAAGAGAACCACTCTCTAGTCAGATGAGTTTAAGCTTAAATCCTTAATAAAGTGTATTGAGATTGGTCCCCAAAATTAACCTCTTTTATTGCCAAATAATCCTTCCCTTTTATAAGATCCCCCAAAATGACCATACTTGGAGACTTAAAAAAAATGTTAAGCTTTATCAACTGCTCTTGGGATTCTAGTGACCGAAATAGAGAGGCCAAGCAAGCCATTTCCTTTTCAAGAGAAGCCTGAACAAAGTGTCCCCTCTTTACACATCATGAACGCTTCATAGGCTTTTCTGAGAGAGACCCATGCTTTCTCTGGTACCCAAGTGCTAGCCCACTGCTAGAAATATCCACTGTTACAATAGTGAAGCACACTGAGTGATGAGCAACCGAGATATCCAGGCAAGTCTTAAGGCTTCTAGTTTAGTCAACTGCGCCCAGCTGCTGGTTCTGCCTCCAAAAGCCCGAGATTTGAAAAGAACTAGATTACCATTTTAGAAGTTAAAATGTTAACAATAGAAAAATTAATAGCAACAGAAAAGAATAGTTTAAACTGGTTTCCATATGTTTATACCATAGCAGATGAAATGATACTGTGGGGTCAGGCAGGTGACTTCTATTCTTGGCTCTGCCACTTAATAGGTGCATGGCCCTGGAGATTTTAATGTGACCTCTCTGAGCCTCTATTTCCTGTCTAGTCTCACTTTTCTGTTCCTTACTTAGGGTTCTTGTCATACAGACCTCCTTTCAGTGACTTGACCCATCTGCGTTC
Organism: Lontra canadensis; assembly: GCF_010015895.1. Taxonomy (NCBI): domain Eukaryota; kingdom Metazoa; phylum Chordata; class Mammalia; order Carnivora; family Mustelidae; genus Lontra; species Lontra canadensis. The sequence continues at coordinate 6,488,239 of NW_022631064.1, read as the reverse complement.
TTTCTCACTTTGTGGCCTTCTCATGTGCTATTTCTTCTACCAGGAATACTCTTTTGTAGCTAGTCATATGGCAGGCTACTTACCATCTTTCATGTCTTCACTCTTCAAAGAAGCGTCCTCTGATCACTGATTCTAGATTATGTCCCTGTCTTGTCCTGTGTCATGATACACTTTTGCAATTTCTTCATAAGACTTATCACAAATTATAGTAGTATATTCATTTTGCTGACTGACTCCTCACTAGCTTACCTTCTCCACTACCCTCTTGGTATCCATGAAGACTTTTTCTTGTTCACCTCACATATCTGCTGTCTTGCACAGTGTCTAGCACAAATGAGTATTCATATTTGCTGAATAATGAGAATAAATGAGAAGGATAATTTACATCCCAGACTTGGTTTGAGAGTAAAATGAACAAAACATATGTAAAGGGTCTTACTCAATTCTTAGCCCACTGGGAACATCAGTACCTGTTGATAACCTCCCTAAGTATAACAATCATGGAATTAAACTTAGAGGACATTGAATTGCTAGAAATGAAATATAAGTATTGTAGCCAAAAGATTACCACTGATGTTTGGAAACTTCCCGAAAGAAGAAAAATATTATCTATAAACATAATAATATATAATAAATAACATATGTAAAATAAATAATAAATAATGACTGTATACCTCAAAACACTCTAATATCCAAAGTTGGTGTTATTACCTTTTCCTATCTACCCTCTTATTTTTTAAAGCAGATTAATAATAGAAAGTTAGAAATACAAGATATATTACACTAAGAAATATTAACCAGGTATTTGACATGCTATGAATTGAAGCCAGACATCTAAATCACTGGTCTCAACTAATTATTGTTTTTTTTCCAATGAAAATAAGCAACTCACTTTGCAAAGCCTGAACTGTATTTCATCAGGGCTAAAAGATAGAAATGCCACTTTCTTTGCTTCTTCTCGGGAAGCTTGCTACCAAAGGTTCTCTTTTGCTCTAACTCTCCACCAACAACAAAAAAAAGAAATCCTGACTAAGATCCTCAAATGAAAGGCAAATCTACTGTTACTTGATTGGCTACAAGAACTGCAGGATTAGCTACTACCCAGCACTTTCTTCCCTGGTCACCTTCCACAAACAAAAGTTAGTCCTCTTCTCTTAAGGACAAAGAAATCAGTGAAATCAACTACAATATTTGTTAATTATGTGGTCTCAACACCCTCAGAGAAATAAATATAGAATGTAGAATTGATTATTTTTTTTTCTTTTGCAAAGTGAAAAGAAACGGAAGGGATTATTGTAGAATCCCTCAATTTACCATTGAGGAAGCCAGGCCTCAAGAAATTAGATGAAGTTCCAGGTAGAAATGAACAACACTCACAACAACAAGCCACCAGGTCCACTTGTCTTCTACTTCCATAATTTATTTTCTTCCTCTTGCCCTAGTTTTCCATTAGAAAAACTATTCCCAACCTTCTTACCATTTAGCTTTTTCTCTGGGACCAGATTCTCTACCAGATGGCCCAGAGATTGGAGACTAAAATAAATTAAAATCATTCTTGAAAAATTTGTATTGTTTATTTCCATTATTGCTAATAATATGTGTTTGGTTTTCTTCCCCCCTCTCCCTCCCCCCACTCACATGCTGTAGAAATGTTCGCTCCAAAATAAAATCTCAATCAAGTCTATTCTCCTCTCAGTGTCCAGGAAAAAACAGCCTCTGGGCATAAAGAGGGAAAGAGTGTCCTCATCCCCCTCTGCAGATGGATTCCCTTTGCCAAGGTCCTAAAGTCAGACAAGAACGAGCTGGTGAGGCCCGAGGCTGTCAACTGAAACTCTTCACCTGGCTTACCATCTAGAGAGATCCTTCTACACAAGGCCAAGAATCAAAGAGTAAACCACAAAGAATTCTGGGGCAGAAGGGTATGGAACTGTGACAGTTTATTAACCCTAGCTGGCAGGTACTCTGTGGGGCACCCTGTTCTTTCCATGTATCTAGAAAGCAGAAGAGGAAACAGTAGTGATGTGCCATCCAAAAAAATTATGCCCAGTGGTGTCATGGGAAATTCTACAGCCTGATTTCTAGAATTAGGAAACTAATGCTCCCTCAAATTGAGGCAACAACAAGTATGAAAAGGCTTCAGTCAATCAGTTAATCAATATGCATTTAGGGCCCACATTGTGACAGGCCCTGTGCCAGAGACTAGAGAGCCAGGGACAAACGGGACACACAGCTTGTGATCTCAACCTGGGGACTATGTGAGGTGCTTTAGATTGGCAGGGGTCCTTTCCTTATTAGGTCCTTTCCTTTTCCTTATTAGAACAAGTCCCTTCCTTACATCAATAACTACCTCTTGATTACCTAGTATGGCCAGGGAACCATGTTAGGCTTTATAGGGATACAAATACAGGCAGACCTTATCCTCAAACAGTATTTAGCATAGGTGGGGAGCCAGGATATATAGAGAGACATCAAATGATAAGTTGATAATGAAAGTAATTGGTGTCTTTTGGGGTTCTGGTATGTCCCATATCTTGATTTGATGGGGGCTACAAGAGTGTACATATATAAAAATTCACTAGCTATATACTCGAGACTTGTATACTAAAGTTTAAAAAAATGCAAGGCATTATTTGCTTTACATTTATCATCATCAAATCCAAAAATGATTTGGACCTTCTTACAAAGATACATGCAATTACTAGGTTACAAAATAAGTAGGGGAGAGAACTGGAGGAAAGAAAAATAAAGACAGGAAATAAAAATAAGAAGCCAGAGTTAATACTATTACCCCCCACCCCCAAATACATGCCATTCTTACTTGTTCCTTGTGGTGGGCTGCAATTTTGGCTCCAAGCCTATGAAAAGAGGGAGACATGACTCATGATGACCACAAGATAAAAACAAAACAGCAGCTCAGGAGAACCCAGCTATTCTTGGTTTTGAGGACTGAGAAACATTTTTCCCTTGGGTCAACATGGAAAAGACACTGTGAAATGTAGCAAACCATGTCCCCAACAACAACCATACAGTAAATTCGATAGTACATTGTGCTGGGTGGTTTCTTACTGAGTTTTTTTATGTGGGCCAATGGTATAATGACAGAGCACAGTTCAATAAAAGTAGTTATATAAGGTCCAAAATGATACAGACCAGGCTTAAGAGTGTCACACGAGTACAAGAGATAGTCTCATAACTTCAAAGCCAGGAGCAGTGATGCAGTCTGAAGAAATTCAAAAAGGCTGCACAGAGAAGGGGATATGCATCTGGGCCTTGAACAAAGATCAGAAGGTATCAGTTAAGTTGACAGGAATGAGGAGGTCATTCCTAACTGTGAAAGACTAATTCAAACCAAGGGGTAAAGGAAGAATGTAACAGGAAAATTTAAGGAAAAGAGTAAGCCGGCCTGATTTATGATGAAAGAGTAAGCAAGAAGGTGGAAAAGGTAAATGGAGGCCAGACATTGGTGGCACCAGAAGCCAGGCTAAAAGCTTTATCTTTATCTCTTTATCTTAGAGACAAAGGGTTGAACGCTAAAGTATTTCAGATTTCTGGAAAGAGGAATGTTATGATAACAGCTATTATTTAAGAAGATTAATATGGCTGTCTTTTGCTGGATAAATTAGAAAAGCAAGGAAAAAAAAATAGAAGTCTCTTCCCCAAGGACTCTAGACAATGACTCTGTGAAATAACAGACTTAACCTCATTTTACCTGTATACAAAGTTAAAGGGTTGGCTTAGGTAATTGCCCCCAAGGCAACAATGAAGCCACACCCATAACCACCAGTTACTTCCCTCTCCTGGGCACATTTAAATTTAGGCTGTGGTTTGAAACAACAACAGAAAGCAGCTAAGGAAAACCAGGGAGGAAGTTCTGGATCTTTCTCAAAGCAACATGGAAAAGAAGAGAGAGATGGAAAACAAAATATTTTAGAAGGGAGTGGAAAAATGATCCACTCACAGCCCTTAATACATACAGGGAAGGAATGTTTACACCTAAAACCTGCGAGAAGGGCTGCCTCCCTTCCCACCTCCCCCCACTGAAAAGGAGATATGTTGTGCAGATCTGTATAAAGGGGCATCGCTCCCTCACATGGCTAGGGCTGCTATTTACCAGGGGAACACTCAGGGGCTCCAAATGTCTTTTCTTTTAAGAGAAAGCCGTCTCCTGCTGTTTCTGGATCCAATGCCTGCTGACAGCAGTTTGGAGGGACATACCACCCCATGCACAGCTCCTCCATTCCTTTACTGTGTTTGCAAAGCTGGCATGCCCCACAGAGCATATTCACTGTTCTATACCATGCACAAAACGCTTGGATTACTTTTGGAAATGCCTTTGTGTCTCTGTGTGTACTTGAACTTCTGGGCCAGTGATCAGGAGCCTACCATTCAGCACCTGAGAAAAGGTTAAATGAAAGCAAGAGCATAAGAACCTTGCTTTTGCCCTGAGCTGGTTGACTAATTGTGTGTGTGTGTGTGTGTGCACGCACACGCATGTGCGCGTGTGTGTGTGTGCACAGACTTTTGTTTAAAGAGAAAAAAAAAAATCTCCTGCCTTTGGAGAGGAGCATGACAAGAAGGTCCACCTGCTGGCCTAGGAAGCTTCTGAAAAGCTGGGACCCATCATCTCAAACTGGAAATTACATCCACTCCTATTCCTCCTGGCCCCTTCTTTCTGTCGTTGGTGGCTTTGAAGCACAAAGCCATGCCCCTTCGAAGCTCATGGCCATGGCTTGATTTCACTAGTTCTCCATCTAGTGAAAGAGGCTGTAGGTCAAATATATCTGGTGCCATGGAAAGAGCACTTGACCAAGAGTCAAAAAACCTGAGTCCCAATTCCAACTCCACCACTTGCTTTTAAAATGACATTGGGCAAATGATTACTTTTCTTGGAATTTTTTTTTTTTCCATCTGTAAAATAGGAATTACAGCTCTTTTCCTCTCCATTTTACAGGTTGGCATTATGAGTCGAAAGGAGAGCATTAGGGACACAAAGGACTTTGTTCTATACAAACCAACTGGAGAGTTTTTAGCCTAGTGGAGATTTGCTGAGAAGAGATTTTAGAAAATCTCTTGTTGGTGGAAAGCTTTCATGTTAGGGTAATTTCTATGGGGTGTTGGATCTTTGTTGACAAGAGGAGATTTTAAAAATTATAGCCTCCGTATGACATCTCTCCCTCCTCGTCCTCAGATTTTTGTGTTCCTCTGCCTCTGTGAGTGTGGGAGCTGGTGGGATGAAGCAGCTGGGCACTTTGCTGATAAAACCGTCCCTTGGGCAGGTCTACCTCTGAACTCTACATTCTGTGTAAGGTAAATGACGAAAGGGGCTCCTTTCTCTTCCATTTATGTGCTGGCTCTTTTCCATCCTACCAGTCACATAGATATGAGGCCTGGAGGAGAGCCTGGACATTACATAAGGCAACCCTCACATTTGAAAGATGAGGCAAGAGCAGTTTTGTGTCTAAGGGTCTCACTCATAGTTACACAGCTAACCAGTGGGCTAAGTTCTCCAGCTCACAGATGGTAAGGTCTAAACTTAGCTGAACTTATGAGACTCCGGGTAGCTCCGATATAGTTACTCACCTTCCCATGACTTTGTTTACTCATTTAAAAATAGAAATGGAAAATAACCCTACCTTAAAAGGGCTCTAGGATAGTGCTGGCAGGAGGAGAACAAGCTTTGCCAATTTATAGCTTTATAAATGTTTTTAATTATTATCAGTTGATTAGAATAAAAAAGCCTGAATTAAAGCCTAGCTTTTAGAATGGTTTAACATGAATATAAGTAGCTTTTTAAATATTATATATGCATACATACTATAATAGTAAAAATTTTGTAACATAAAAATATATATATAATATACTTATAACAACATAATTGTAATAATATATGTGATATATTGATGTTTCAGTAATATAATGTGCTGGGTGTGAATTATTAAAATTTTTTATTAATAAATTATATTTTTTAGAGCATCTTTAGTTTCAAAGCAAACTTAAGCAGGAAGTAAAAGAGTTCCCATGGACCCACTATCCCCACACAACCAAAACCTGCTCTACTATATGAACCCTCTACCAGAGTCATACCTTTGTTACTACCCAGGAACCTACACTGACACATCATTATCACCCAGAGTCCACAGTTTACCTTGGGATTCACTTTTGGTGTTTTACATTCCATGGAGGTAGACACATTTATAATGACATGTATCCCTCATTGTAGAATCACATAGGATAGTTTCAGATCCTTAAAAATCCTCTGGTCTCTTCATCCCTTCCTCCCCACCACCCTTGGCTGTCACTAATCTTTTTACTCTGTCCATAGTGTTTTCCTTTTCCAGAATATCATATGGTTGGAACGATACAGTATGTATCTTTTTAAGACTGGCTTTCTAAACTTAGTAATGTGCATTTAAGTTCCCCCATGTTTTTTCACGAACTCGTAGGCCATATCCTTTCAGTGCTGAATAATATTCCATGACGTGCATATGCCACAGCCTACATACCCACTGCCAGACAGAAGGACATCTCGGTTGCTTCCAAGTTTTGGCAATTATGAATAAAGCAACTATAAACAACATGTGCACGCTTTTTGTGGACAAAAGCTTTCAATTCATTCTTGGTAGATTCTTAATAAATACCGACGAGTACAATTAATTCCTAGAACCTGCAGTAAAACATGTTTAGTTTTGCTAGAAACTGCTAAACTAATTGACCATATCATTTTGCATTCCCAACCGCAATAAATGAGCCATGCTGTTACTCCCCCTTCTTGTCAGCATTTGCTGTTCAGTGTTCTAGAATTTGGCCATTCTAATAGATGTATAGTGAAATCTTGTTTAAATTTGTGATTTTTTTAAATGATTTTATTCATTTATTTGAGAAAAAGAACAAGCAGGGTGGGGGAGGGATGAAGGGAAAGGGACAGGGACAAGCAGACTCTTCACTGAGTATGAAGCTCAGTGGGGCTCAACCCTAGAACCCCAAGATCACAACCTAAGCTGAAGTCAGGTTGTGACTTCTTAACCAACTGAGCCACCCAGGAGTTCCTGATTTGTGATTTTTAATGCTACATAATGTTGAGTATCTTGTCATATGTTACTTGCCAGTTGTACACCTTCTCTGGTAAGATGTTTGTTCAGGTCTTTGCCCACTTTTTTTTAGGACTTTACCCTTTTTAAAGCAGTTTTACAGTCATAGCAAAATTAAGAAGAAGACACAGAGGTTTCCTATACATCCTTTGCCCAAAAATAAACATTGCCTCCCGCGTTATCAACCTACCAGTGGAACATTTGTTACAATTTGATGAGCTCATATTGACATGTCACAATCATCCAAAGCCCATAGTTTACATTATAGTTCATTCTTTGTGTTGGACATGCTATTGGTTTAGCAAATATATAATGACATGCATCCCTCAGTATAGTATCATACACAGTATTTTCACTGCCCTAAAATCCTCAGTGTCCATCTATTCATCCCACCCACCCTCTCCCCAACCTCTGACAACCATTGATCCTTTCCCCCCTCCATAGTTTTACCTTTTCCACAATGTCCTGTAGTTGGACTCTTTTGCTCATTTTTTTTAAATCAAGTTGTTTGTTTCCTTACTGCTGAGTTTTAAGAATTCTTCATATATTTGGCATAACAGTCTTTTAACAGATGTGTCTTTTGCAAATATTTTCTCCCAGTCTGTGGCTTGTCTTCTCATTCTCTTGACAGAGTCTTTCATAGAGTAGAAGTTTTCATTTTAATTGAGTTCAGCTACTCAAATCTTTTATAGATTGTATCTTTCTTGGTGTATCTAAAGTCATTGCCATGCCCAAAGTCATCTAGATTTTCTCTTACGTTGCTTTCTAAGAGTTTTATAGTTTTGTATTTTGCATTTTACATTTAGTTCTATGATCCATTTTGAGGTGTGGAAGGCATAAATTTTTTGTCAAGATTCAGTTATTTGCATACAAATCCCTAATTTTTTCACGTCCTTTGTTGAAAAGACTATTTTTTTCTCTACTGTCTTGCCTTTGCTCCTTTGCCAGAGAATCACTTGATCATATATATGTGGATCTATTTCTGGGCTCTCTATTTTGGCCATAATCTATTTGTATCTTCTTTCATCAATCTCACATTGTCTTGACTACTGTATCTCTGTAGTAAGTATTGAAGTCAGGTGGTGTCAGTCTTCTGACTTTATTCTTCTTCAAAATCAAGTTGGCTATTCTGGGTGTTTTTATCTCTCCATATAAACTTTAGGATCACTTAGTCAATGTTCACATCATAACTTGCTGGGTTTTTTTTTTTTTAACTTGCTGGGGTTTTGATTGAAATTGCATTGCATATTGATCAAGTTGGGAAGAACTGATATTTTGACAATATCAAGTCTTTATACAAACATGGAATATCTCTCCATGTATTTTTTTCTTCTATGATTTCATTCATCAGAGTTGTGTTTTCCTCAAATAGATTTTCTATATATTTTTGTTAGATTTGTACCTAAATATTTCATTTTTTGAGTGCTAATGCAAATAGTACTGTGTTTTTAATTTCAAATTCCACGTGTTCATTACTGTCATAGAGGATAGTGAATGACTTTTGCATATTAACCTTCTATCCTGCAACCTTGCTATAATTGCTTCTTATTTCCACAAAGTTTTGATTTTGTTTCTGTTTATTTGTTTGCCTATTCTCTCGAATTTTCTACTTAGATAACTATATCATCTGAGAACAAAGACAGGCTTATCTCTTCCTTTCTAATATGTATACTATTTTTATTTTCTTGTCTTAGTGCATTATCTAGGACTTTTAGCTTTCAATCTTGAAAAGCAGTGGTAAGAGAGGATATTCTTGCCTTGTTTCTGATATGAGCAGAAAGCTGTGCATTTCCTATCATTGAGTATGGTGTTAGCTCTAAGGTTTGTGGTCGATATACTTGAACTAATTAAGAAATTTTCCTTTTATTCCAAGTTTGCTGAGAATTTTTATCTTGAAAGGGTGTTGGATTTTGTCAAATGATTTTTCTACATCTGTTACTATGATCATGTAATTTTGAGCATATTGATATGTTGGATTAATAGATTTTTGAATACAGAACCCTCTTTCATGACTTGGGATAAATTTCACTTGGTCATGGTATATAATTAATTTTATATATTGTTGAATTTGATTTGCTAATATCATGTTGAGGATTTTTTGCATCTGTGTTAATGAGAGATATTCACCTATAATTTTTTTTCTTGTAATGCGTTTGTCTGGTTTTGGTATTAGGGTAATGTTGGCCTCATACAATGAATTAGGATGTATTACACCTACTTCTGTAGTCTAGGAGAGAGTGGAGAAAATTGATAAAATTTCTCCCTTAAATATTTGGTAGAATGCACCAATGAAACCATCTGGGCCTGGAGTTTTCTGCTTTGGAAGGTTATTAATTATTGATTCTTTTTTTTTTTTTAACTAGATACAGGCCTATTCATATAGTCTATTTCTCCTTTTATGAGTTTTGGTAGATTGCATCTTTTAAGGAGCTGATCTGTTTAGTTTACATTTTCAAATTTGTGAACATAAATTATCTCTTAATGTCCATGGGATCTCTGGTGGTGTATTCTCTTTCATTTCTGGTATTGATAATTTATGTCATCTCTCTTTTTCCTATTTCACCTGGCTAGTTTTATCAATTTAGTTAATCTCTTCAGAGAACCAGTTTTTGGTTTCATTGACTTTCTCTACTGATTTATTCTTTTTTTAAATTTCATTGATTTTTTGCTCTTGTTTTTATTAATTTTATTCTGCTTCATTTGGATTTAATTTGCTTCTTTTTCTAGTTTCCTAAAGTGGAAGCTTAGATGATCAATTTTAGAACTTTCTTCTTTTCTAATGTGTGCATTAAATGCTATACATTTCCCTCTAAGCCTTGTTTTTGTATACCCCACAAATTTTGATGAGTTGTGTTTTCATTTTCATTTAGTTCAAAATATTTTTAAATTTCTCTTGAGCTTTCTTCTTTGACCCATATGTTATTTAGAAGTGTGTTGTTTAATCTCCAAGAATTTGGGGATTTTCCAGCTCTCTTTCTGTTATTTATTTCTAGTTTAATTCCATGGTTGTCTGAGAGCAGACATAGTATGATTTCCATTCTTTGAAATTTGTTAAGATGTGTTTTATGGCCCAGAATGTGGTCTGTCTTGGTGAATGTTCCATGGAACTTGAGAAAAAAAATACATAATCTGCTGTTTTTGGATGAAGCAGTCTATAGATGTTCATTATATCTAGTTGATTGATGGTACTGTTGAGTTCAACTCTGTCCTTACTAATTTTCTGCCTGCTGAATCTATCAGTCTCTGAGAGGAGTATGTTAATGTCTCTAACTGTAATAGTGCCTTCCTCTATTTTTTCTGTGTTGTTCTATCCATTTTTTAATTTTTTTAAAAAGGTTTTTTTGATGCTTTGTTGTTAGGCACATACATATTAAGGGTTGGTATGTCTTCTTGGAGTACTGTCCCTTTATCATTAGTAATATTTCTCTTTATTCCTGAAAAATTGCTTGCTCTGAAGTCTGCTTTGTATGAAATTAATATAGTGACAACTGCTTTCTATTGATCAGTGTTAGGATAGTATATATCTCTTTATCCTTTTATGGTTAATATTTTGTCATTATATTTAAAGAGCTTCTTATAAACAACACGTATTTGGGTCTTTGTTTTTTTTTTATCTACTCTGGCAATCTGTGGCTTCTTCTCTTTTTTTTTTTTTTTTAAGATTTTATTTATTTATTTGACAGAGAGACACAGTGAGAAAGGGAACACAGCAGAGGGACCAAGAGAGGGAGAAGCAGGTTCCCTGCAGAGCAGGGAGCCCAATGCTGGGTTCGATCCCAGGACCCTGGGATCATGACCTGAGCCAAAGGCAGACAGATGCTTATTGACTGAGCCACCCAGGTGCCCCTATCTCTGGCTTCTAATAGGAATATTTAGGCACTCCTGTTTGATATAGTTGGATTGTCATCAGCCATATTTGTTATTGTTTTCTATCTATTATCCTTGGTTTTAGTCTAATTTTGTCTTCTATACTCTCTCTGCCATTTGTGGTTTTAACTGAGCATATTATGTGATCCTATTTTCTCTTTTTCAGCATATCAAATATATATTTGTGAAATTCTATAATATTTTATATGTGCAATTATAATATACATATAACTAACCTTTTTTTAGTGATTTTCCCAGAGTTTCTAATATGCATTTACAACTAATCCAAGACTACATTCAAATATCACTATACCACTTCACAAGTAGTACAATTATTGAATTTTTACCACATTTTACAAGGAATCTTTACTTTTTCTTTATATTTTTTAAATTTTCCATTTTATCCCTGAAGTGATTAAAGGTAGTTATAAGTTTTCAGTTGATGCTACAATGCTTTGTAAAGAAATGACACTTAACAAAAGCTCTGTCATACATATGGATCATACCAATGCACACTCAAAGTCAATCTGCACTCTTATCTATCATTGTAGGTGATTCTCCCATATTGAAAATCCTGCAAGGAACAGCCACATACAGATGTTTTCACCTCTCTTTGGGTCTCAAATGACTATGGATTTCACAGAAAATCACAATTTCTTCTTCTCTAATCATTAATTATTATTAATAATAATATTAAAATCATTAATATAGTATAATATATTAACATATTTATAATTATAATAAATTTATAATAATATAAACATATTAATATTAAAATTATTAATACCCTATAGTATTAATCCTTTAGCAAATACTATGACAGGACCAAGCTTCCTTTTGATGTCTTCCTATTCCCCACACCCCTATTCTCTTTCTAAGACCCTCATCCTAATCCCTTTCTATGGAATAGTCCATCCTACAGCAGGGCCATTCTTGTGCTCATCAGATGGTTAACTTTTCACTACTAAAGAGCTAAGTAAAATATGAAGTATGCTGTTGATCAGAAAAAGCATGGATTTGAGCCCAATTCTGCCACTTATGAGTTGGCAAATCACTGCTCTGCTCCTCAATTTTCTCATTTATAAAATGAGGTACATGGTAGCATCTCATTAGATTGTTAGAATGATTAAATGTTAAAATTAAGTGAATATTCATGACTCAGCAGACCCAGTTTGGATCTCAGGTCCATCTTAAGTTTATAACAGACTGTGTACATGGTTTCTTCAAGCAGAGTGGAGAGAGCAATACCTATTTCAGGGTAGCATTGTTATAATAATATAATATAGCAATGTAAAGTGCTAACCATGAAGGAATGTTAGTTTCTGTCCCCTCTTCTAACAATTAGAGATTTTCTCTTTTCTTTTCTTTTTTCTTTTTTTAACAATTAGAGATTTTCTCTTTTCTTTTCTTTTTTTTTTTAACAATTAGAGATTTTCAATAGTAATGCAGCAAGGTGTGAGTCTTATAGAAATCACTGCCTTTCAGAAGGACATCCCACTGGACCACAACTCTTAGACCCAAAGGCATCAACTGCAATGGTTGAACGACAGCCAGGCAAGACTGAATTCTGAGGTAGTACTCACAATGTACAAATCAATAATTCATCAACTCTGAAGTGTTGCCTTGATTTTTCCACATATTCCCAGAAGTCTTAATCAATGTGTCTAAATATGAAAATATCCATGATTTGGCATGTTTAGAAATGGCTGGACAAGTATTCCTCATCCATCATGAACTACTGGTACATCTTTCAAAGGGATATTAACAATGATGGCTCCTTTGTTTCTGCTCCAATGGAATGGAATGTCCAATGGAAAAAAGAGTCTCTTTAACAAATGGTGTTGGGAAAATTGGATAGCCACATGCAGAAGAATGAAATTGGACCATTTCCTTACACCACACTGAAAAAATAGACTCAAAATCGATGAAAGGCCTCAATGTGATACAGGAAATCATCAAAATCCTTGAGGAGAATACAGAGAGCAAGCAACCTCTTTGAGCTCAGCCACAGCAATTTCTTCCTAGAAACATCGCCAAATGCAAGGGAAGCAAGGGCAAAAATGAAGTATTGGGACTTCGTCAAGATAAAAAGCTTTTGCACAGCAAAGGAAATAGTCAACAAAACCAAAAGACAACCGAGAGAATGGGAGAAGATATTTGCAAATGATAAATCAGATAAAGGGCTAGTATCCAAAATTTAGAAAGAACTTATCAAACTCAATACCCAAAGAAGAAATAATCCAATAAAGAATATGGCAGAAGGCATAAACAGACATTTCTGCAAAGAAGACATCCAAATGGCCAACAGACACATGAAGAAACACTCTACATCACTTGGCATCAGGAAAATACAAATGGAAACCACAGTGAGATATCACCTCACACCAGTCAAAATAGCTAAAATTAATCAGTCAGGAAATGACAGGTGTTGGCAAGGATGCAGAGAAAGGGGAACCCTCCTACACTGTTGGTGCAACCACTCTGGAAAACAGTATGGAGGCTTCCTCAAAAAGTTGAAAATAGAGCTACCCTCTGACCCAGCTATTGCACTACTAGATATTTATCCTAAAGATACAAATGTAGTGATCCAAAGGGGCACGTGCACCCAAATGTTTATAGCAGCAATGTCCACCATAACCAAACTATGGAAGGGGCCTAGATGCCCATCAACAGATGGATGGATAAAGAAGATGTGGTATATATATATATAGAGAGAGAGAGAGAGAGAGAGGAATACTATGCAGCCATCAAAACCCCTGAAATCTTGCCATTTGCAATGACATGGATGGAACTAGAGGGTGTCATGCTAAGCAAAATAAGTCAATCAGAGAAAGACAATTACCATACCATCTCGATGATATGAGGAATTTAAGAAACAAGACAGAGGATCATAGGGGAACAGCGGGAAAAATGAAACAAGATGAAACCAGAGAGGGAGACAAGCCATAACAGACTCTTAATCCCAGGAAATAAACTGAGGGTTGCTAGAGGGGAGGGGGGTGGGAGGGTTGGGGTGACTGGGGGGAGGGTATGTGCTAGGGAGTGCTGTGAATTGTGTAAGACTGATGAATCATAGACCTGTACCCCTGAAATAAACAATATATTATATGTTAATTTAAAAAATACATATCAGGACACCAAGTTTGAGAGTGTTGTTGGCTTTCCAAATTTCCTATGCCATAGGTGGTAGAGTTAGAAATTTCAGTTCAGGTTTGTCTCAGTAATGTCTAGGTAAAGGTTTAACAACCAGCTCTATGGGAAACAAAAGCTGTGATCTGCAGCGAGGGCCAATTTCCATGACATAAGTACTCCCACCATGGTCAATTTTAATCTACCAAGATAACATCCAGGTTCACAAAGCTTAGCAATAGACTCTTATAAGCTGCTATGTGCTGGGTTTAGCACACTACTGGTTTCGCTTCAAGTCTAGGGTGTTTTCAACTGAGCTAAGGCTGCTAGCCAGGCTGCTAGTCCTGTCTTGGTGGCTGAAGATCCCACCAATAGCTAGAACACAATCACCCCCTGTAACCTTTGAAAGTTGGTGACTCCTGTAGTCCAGACTATTTTGCAGCTGGTCATATTACCAACAAATCCACTCATCAGGAAGGTTCTTCTTTCCCTAAAGACCAGCTACCCACTTCTGCTTTTAGACATGAATTTAACAGAAGATCTTAAAGTAACAGCCACCAAATATGCCAGTCTTTTTACTTCCATCCTTTAAAAAATTCCCAAAACAAAAAAATTTTAAAAATTGAAAAAAAAAAAAAAGGAAATACATTCCCTGTTGGGACTTTTTCAAGGAGAACTTCTTTGAGCTGTATAATTGATTTGTGGCAGAAACGGCCATTGATAAGTTGTGTTCATGGACAAATAGCAATGTTATTATGTGAAGCTGTTTATTGTTAGTGTCTTCAGGCAGAAAAAAATGTTTAGAAGCCCTCAGTGAATCCCCCAAGTTTTTCCTTGGGATTATCTGGGATGACTTGGAATGCTAGCAGAATCCACACGGATGATTAGAGGGGAGGCTTTCGGCACTCTTGAAAACTCTCACGTTACTCTCTCCCCTGGGAAGCTGCTGAGGAACATGTTGTATTGGGAGTGCAAAGCCGCTAGGTCAATGGAATCATTTCTTTGTGACTTGGGAATTTCTCAGAGCCAGAAATGTTATCCAAGCTTCATCCCTGTGACTGAGGAAAATTGCATCAGCTGCGCACAGGATACCAGATCTCAATATTTGAGGGATGCCCTGGATGGCAGAGGTTGAAGTATTGTTACTGGATGCCCATGCTACCATGTGCGCTGAAGCTTGGTTTATTCTCTCTGACTTATCAGTGAAAGTTGAGAAAATACTTGAGAGATCATGGCAGAATAACATAACTGTTAGGAAGAAAAGTGGTGTTATTTATGTGTGTTTATGCCCATACAAGTTGTGTGTATATAGTGCCATGTGCATATAGGGAAAACCAATAGGCCTTGAAAGAAAGAAGACAGGCAACAGGTGAAATGGACTCTTCAGCTGAAGGTCAAGAGACTGTTCTTGTCTGAGCTCTGTGACTAACTTCACGTCCTCGAATCATTATTTAGCTTTAGCTTTTCTTGTCCTTAATTCTTTTAGGTAGAAACATGAGGGTTTGAAATCTATGGAGTCACTTCTGCTTCTTCTCTTTTAATTCCTAAATTCCAGAAGATAAATAATGCTTTTATTCTCAAAAATGACTTGAACAAGATGTATTTCAAAGGAAACAAAACATATCCAAAGAGTTGCACTTAAAAATGGTATTAGCCTAGAATTTAAGCAAAACTCCTGATTTTTTTCCTTAGACCAAGGCTGTATCCACATACACCTGGATAAAAGTGGAAAAAAAATATGCCAATCACCCAGATGGCTCTAAGTATTTGATATCTGTCATCATGTGGGCCAAACACCTGGACGATTGCTTGCATTTTCACTTTTTAGCCAGATGTTCTGAAATTATTGAGGTATGTCTTGGATAAAAAGTGGATGCTTTTATTCCACAAGGCAGAATAGGGTACAGTAAGAGATAGAAAAAGAAGATGAGAAATTTTTGAGATGCCTATTACTTTGTCAGACACTTTCCCTCATCTTTTTTTATATTTAATCTTCATAAAAAGACCATAAGGCATTGTCACCAAATTATAGATTAGGAAACGGAAGCAAAGGAATTTAAATTATTTGCTAATGTCAGACATCTAAGAAATGTTAAAGCTGGGACTTGAAGTTTTATCACGGGGAGAACTACTAGAAATGAACACAAGTTAAATATTACCAACAAATTAAATGAAATTAAATGCTAAAAAAGAGTTGCAACGTAAATTAGTTAATACCAACATCCATGTAGATATAGAAACAGACAGGACGTTCATCTTCAGGACTTTTTAACCCAAGCTGGTAATAGGTGTCCATGGAAAAAGTAAGAAAAACCAGCCCAGGAGAAATGGCACAGTGTTGCCTAGATCTCTTTGTGTGCCACACCCTTTTTTTTTTTTTTTTTTTGGCTCTGACCAGACAGCAAAATTGAACACAATTATCTCATTAATTGTTTCACCTCCCTGGAGTTAGGAATTTTGGATGATTTTATAGAAATAACATAGTTCATCATTAAATGTATGTGAAATGGCATGCAAATATCTGAATGATGATGATTTACTGGGGAGAAGATTCTGAAGATTGGATTTTATAACTCCTTGTAAATAACCTGGGGGGTAAACTTCCCTCTGTACACAGCAAAAGCAAATTGGCCCATCCCAAGGTTTTCAACAATGTCTTGATCTTTGGGGAAACAATGAATCAGATTCTTCCCCCTTTTATATGCCAAGGAACATAAATTCCCAAGCCCACACAGAAAAGAAATCATATGCACCTCCAACAAGACTCTGTTCTTCTATAAGGTAGAAATGATGACTCACAGCCAAAGGCTACCAGTTCTGATCACAGAAATACTGCAAAGAGCAGAGTTGATTAAGCTTTTAGAGAATTGTTAAGGGCAAAACTACTCCACACTTTCCCAGACAGTAAGCACAGGAGAGGAGAATACTCTACACATTGAAGAAAAGAATATTTTGGGTCTTGAATATAATCATGCAAATCCAAGAAGGGAGATTTGGTCACAAGTTTACAATACTCCAGTTGCTGACCTGCTGGTTAGAGCACTGGGAAAAACATTCATTTTCTAAATAAATATAGGGATGAGAATTTACAGGGTAAGGAAATGGGGGTGAAGGAGGACAGAGGAGTGTATAAATATTGGTTCCAAAATATGAGTGAATGGGTTAGAGATAATGCACCCTCTGGAAATAACAAATGTTGTAAGTTTTCAGAGAAAGAAATAAATCATAAGAGAATTTGGATGGCCTTTTATGGGCTGAAGGATAAGGAAATTAAATATCTTCAATAAGATTCTTGAGAGAAATTTTGTATAACTGTATTATTTAAATATGAGGGAAAAAATCAAAATCAGCCAAAATTCAACAGGGAATAATCTCTTTGGAAAACTCATCGTGTACATATCTATAAATATGTAAGAGACAAAGACTATAGAGACAAATTGTGTCTTGTCTATACACTCAGGCCCTTTCTGACCCAGCCCCACCCAGGGGCAGATGCTAAAAATGTTCAACACTTAAACTCAGTCCTACCCTGTGTTCAGTCCAAGCCTGAGCATTATTTTAGAGAGCCCATCATCCCTAATCAGTAGAGCCTGGAATTCTTCTTGCTGCCGATATGGGTATCTGATATGTCTGCCTGAGGTTGTCCAATGCTAGGAATAAAAATGGCTAAAATGTACACAGCATTGAGTTTCTGCCAGTTTTCTTTCTAAATACTTTATATACAGTATCATCTTTAAATCTCAAACAACCCTCTGAGATAGGTATTGCAATCTCTTTTTTTGGGGAGAGAGGACATGTTCCAAGAAGTTAAGTGATGTGCTCCAGGATACTCAACCAGTTAAGTTATGGAACTAGGAAACAAAGGGTGTGCTAGTCACCACTACAGAGGACCACCATACCGTTCCACATGTTTTCGCACCCAGCACACACTCACATTATTTATTTATTTATTTATTTATTTTTTTTAAGATTTTATTTATTTATTTGACAGACAGAGTTACAAGTAGGCAGAGAAGCAGGCAGAGAGAGTGGAGGAAGCAGGCTCCCTGCGGAGCAGAGAGCCCGATGTGGGGCTTGATCCCAGGACCCTGAGATCATGACCTGAGCCAAAGGCAGAGGCTTTAACCCACTGAGCCACCCAAGCGCCCCCACACTCACATTTTTTAAATTATAAACTCACCTAATACCCGCAAAGGATTTGAAACTCAGCCTTACCTAGGTATCCTTCCAACAGCGTCTGTATATTTGTCATTCTACCTTTGAAGACTTAAGGGGTTATAAAAATTAGCCCAACCTATGGACTTACCATCTATCTGAACACACATGTCCTGCTCTGTTCTCTAGCATGGTTCCCTCAGAGGTGGAACCACTGGATCATCCCAGAGTTGCCTAAATCCCTTGGCACTGTAAATTGGAATTTTGTCATCATGCACCAAGCCCAACCATATAAAGGTATTTCTTCGTTCTCCCATGAGCCCTATCACGTTTTGATAAGTAATTCTTCATCTTCCAATGAACACAATTTATAGCCAAGTTGGTCTCAGGCTGAGAACACAAAGTTTCTTTCATATTTATATGATAGCTAAAATAGCAAAGTGCTTATTTCATTCCTCATATCCACGACATGACGTATCTCCATCAACTAAAGGAAACACCCAGCCATCAGGATGGTCTTGTTTCTTTCTAGAACAAGACCCTCAAGCCCCACATTTCCCTCTCTATGAAGTTTCCAAGTTACAGAGCAAAACCATTAGAAGCAAAGAAGATGATATACTTTAGAAGATAGTGTTGCAGATAACAGAGGCAGATAACCTTTTTTACTTCAAAAAACCTAAAGCTAAATTTTTTTTTTTTTTAAATTCACTGATGTTAAGGAAGACTGGCTACAGAGTGGACAAAAGGGTCCTAGGAGAGCTGAATTATAAATGTAATTTAACTTTTTCTAACCTTTTGGTTGTTTACACAGGACCACGTTAGCCTTGCTGATTATTTATCTAATTTTTTTTTCAAAAACTTCATTAAAAAATGACATTCATACAGAAAAATACACAGCCATAAATTTATCACATAATAAATTTTTACAAAGTGAATATCGCTGTATAACTAGCACCTCGATCAAGAAATAGGCCACTCCAGACCCACAGAAGCCTCTTCATGTAATTTTTGTCACATACTCACCTCCACTCTGCCCAAGGTTAACCTCTCTCCTGTGACTTCTTAAATGGAGATTTGTTTTGCCTGTCCTAAACTTTACGTATATAGAATCATGCAGTATGATCTATTTGGTGAATAGATTTTTTTATAATCACTCAGCGTTGCTTTTCTGAGAATCATCCATGTTGTTATAGATTTCTATACTTCCATGTAGCATTTTCTGTATAGTATCCCATATGAATGTCGTGATTTATTTATACCTTCTATTGTACATGGATATTTGAGTTTTTTCATTATTAAGAGTATGTTTGATGCCCAATTTGTGTATGTACCTTTTTTTTTAAGATTTTATTTATTTATTCGACAGACAGAGATCACAAGTAGGCAGAGAGGTGGGCAGAGAGGCAGGCGGAGAGAGAGGAGAAAGCAGGCCCCCTGCTGAGCAGAGAGCCTGCTGTGGGGCTTGATCCCAGGACCCTGGGATCAGGACCTGAGCCACCCAGGGGCCCAGTGTATGTACCTTTTGATAAATATGTGTGTTATATTGTTCTGTTCTTCCTAGTAAAATATGCTCACACTAGTAGTTAATCAAATTTCTTCCCATTGGTTGGATTATGTGTCCAATGTGATAAGATGATTTTGTTTTGCATCTCAATTCTGAACTCCATAGTGCTGGCAACCCTTTTCAGTTTCCATTATCTGCAAATTTTAAAATAAATTTCTTCATTCTTCTGACAAATCATTTTGGAACATTAAATATTTTTAAGTCTGGTATAACATATTATATTAGGCTGTTCATCTCCAGCCCTAGGAAGAATGTGGGAAGTACTAAAATTTGTTATTGTTGCTAAGAGGCCAGAGAGTTTTTTAACAACTCTCCCAAAATTTAGTTCTCTGTTTTAACCTTGCCATTTCCATCTCATATTTATAGTATTCTTCAGCTAACTTAGACTCTTTCTTCTAAGAACAAAAGTAATTGCCATATTTTATGGTGAATTTATTTTATGTATTACCCCTCCTAGTTAAATTTACATTTGACAAAACTTCTGTGTAAGGACTCTCCACAGGAGTCATAAGGAGAAATTTCAGACACTATAATTTGAGCTAAGTAGAGATTGTGGTATAGCAGAAACTTCCCAGACGCCTCAAACACATGGTGCTGGCACGCATGTGACGTTTATAACTGAACTGGGCTGGTTCATTGAGTATTAGTTTAAAAAAAAAAAAAACTTAATTGAGGATTATTTCATCTTTATGGTAAATAATTTTAAAATTTGAAAAGTTTTCATTAATACTTTTAGCCAGGGATGGTTGGGACCAGTTTCTGGAGGAAGGGAAAAGAAAACAGTTTTTTTGATCTTATATCTTCCCCCCACTCTGAAGGTTGACTCCTTGCTCTGAATATCAGATTCCTCTCTACCATATTTCCATTCCACATTTTAGTCTGGTTGGGAAAGTCTAACACAAACTAGAACTTCACTTCTAATGGAAAAGTCTTCCTGTCTTCTTTAATTATTATCTTCCTATATGTAATGATAATTAGGTCAAATTTCTTTCCACAGACAAATATGTTGCTAAGCTATGCATTGGAAAATGGTTACTAGATTTTTCCCGATGATATAATAAGATAAATTGTTGGAATAAAGGAATCAAGTCATCCATTAATAAGTCTTTAAAACAATTGGGATAGATTGTGATCTATTTAATGAGGTCTTAATATTTGATGGTATAAAGGTTTCATCTAGAGGTAGCCTTCCACATTTTCTCTTTCCCATGCCCATAGCTTATCAGTCTTATAATTCCTCTCCTATGAGTCCAGTTTCTCAGAATCCTCCATATAGATCTTTAGGTAGCTTCTAATAATTCACTGAAGTAGGTACATGAAATGAAATCTTTTTTCTATTCTTAAGCCAGGAACTCTAAACTTAAGTGATAAAATTAGTCTTGGCACCCAAAATGACATAACTGAATATGTTTATTCTCCTTATGTTTTTAAGCTTGAGAGAAGAAAATAATAGACTCAGGTGGTAGGAGTGTGGGGCTATAGAAAACAAGGGAGGTGTTATAGGTAGGGAGGAACTAGGGGAATCTGGGGACAGACTCGTTAGTGATCAGAGTAAGCAGCCACAGTGTGTTAAAGAAGTTATTAACATCCTCATTCTAAACAACAGCTGAGTACACATTGGCATAGATAAGATTAGATACCTTGGAAATGACCTAGGACAACCATAGTTGAGAGAAAATAATTACACCACTACTTGAAAACAAAACAGAATTAAAATGGTTAAATTGATTTAGTTGATTGTACTTAAGGATTCTTTCCTCCATTCAGTGCCTTTTTAAATTACTGTATTTCACATTTCTAAGTGGAAAAATACCTAGTTAGGTCTAATTTTTAAATGAAAAAAATCATATTTTCTAGAAATAAGATATGTAGCCCAGTTCAGTAAATTTAGGTGACAAAATAGAACATTAGAGAAATAAGAAACTTTCTAGAATAACTGTCCTAAAAAACAGCATTCCAAATAATTTATATTACCAATCCACTCTCAGAGAGGTGGAACATAGCACTCCACACTAAGTGTGGATGGTGCCTGGGGACTTCCTCCAAAAAGAACAGTATAAGGGTCAAGGGGGAGGAGCATAACTGACCATAGGGACCCTGACCAACACTACCTCAGTCAGGTGATGAAGGTCAACAGTAATAAGTGATGCTGATAGCAGATACACTTGATAGGATGTGGTGAGAATAGCACTTAATTGCAATGGTTAATGGTTAATGACACTTAACCACAAGTTAACCCGTAACCCAGCTACCTGTAATCATGAGAGAAACATCAGATACTTTCCAACTGAGGGACATTTCACAAAATACGTGATCAGTACTACTCTAAACCTCAATTCAAGGTCATCAAAAACAAAGAAAGCCTGAGAAACTGTCACAGACCGGAAGAGCGTAAGATGATGTAAATGTTAATGCAATATAGTCCCCTGGATGGGGTCATGGGGCAAAAAAAAACACTAGGGAAAGACTAAGGAAATCTGAATAAAGTATGGACTTTAGTTAAAAATAATATATCAACATTGGTTCATTAATTGGAAACATACTGCACTATAGTGAGATGTTACTAATATGGGAAACTGGGTACAGCGTTTATGGGAACTTTCTGTACTAAATTCAAAATGTTTATGTAAATCTAAAGTTATTTTTAAATAAATGTTTGCTGGGGCATCTGGGTGGCTCAGTCAGTTAAGCATCCGACTCTTGATTTCAGCTCAGGTCATGATCCCAGGGTCATGACATTGAGTCTGGCTTCAGGCTTGGTGCTCTGCACAGAGTCTGCTTGGGATTCTCTCTCCTCACCTGCTGCACCCCCACCCCCATGCTTGTGCTCTCTTTAAAAAAAAAATAAGTCTTTTTACAAAATAAGATAACTAGACAAGTATTTGCTTTAAAAAAGAAAAACACTGCTCTTCTTGGTATTGGGGAGGGTATGTGCTATGGTGAGTGCTGTGAAGTGTGTAAACCTGGTGATTCACAGATCTGTACCCCTGGGGCTAAAAATACATTATATGTTTATTTAAATAAATAAATAAATAAATTTATTTAAAAAAAAAATAAGTAAAATAAAAAAGAAAAGAAAAACAGACAGCAGCCCCTGGAAATGTCAGGCCAGTATATGGGGATTGTGGTAGTGGAGGTATGAATCCCTGGACCAGTTCACCACAGACTCTTGTGAGCCTTCTTCTCTGGAAATCTTGAAAGACAGAGGGAGCCATCTTGTCTCTGGGAATTGTGGAGGTCTACTACAGTGTAGTAGACGGTTAGATTGGAATCAATAAACTCTGGTCCCCTCTGGCTCCCTTGTTTTCTGAGTTTATTATTTATTTATAACATTGGATATAAATTACCTATGGGTAAACCTAATTTTCTTTTTTATTAACATTCTCACAGAGGCTGAATTTCTTTCAGACTCAGGTAGAATCTTATGTTTGCATAATAGTAGTATAAAAAAGCATTATTCCTATATAGGTATATCATATGCTTTACTTTCTCTAATAATACGAGGAGACAGGCTTGTTTGGCATGAGTTTCTTTCCATATAATTTCATAACCACTGCTTGTAGCCTTTAGTTATCTTCCAAGTGCTGGCAAATTCATACTAAGACTTATAGAAAGTTCTCCTGACTCTTCCCTGACATACACAGATGTGTCAAGATGATGGTAGATCCTGCGTCAAGATGATGGTAGACTCCTATATGTTTGCTGCTATGTAAATATTTCCCTCCATAATTATATAAGGCCCAGTGCTTATCTAGACTTACCTCTGCTATAACATTCCTTTGTTTAAGTTCCTAAACAAAACTAGAGAAGTGGAAGGGAAATCACATATCTTTTTTAGAACAATAAATAAAAAACTAAAACTAGGCTATAAGAATACCAAGATGGACTTTTTTTTAAGTATCTGGGACTGCAAACATTTTCTTCTCCAGCACAACCTCTACACTTATTCATGACTCAAAAACTCTGTGTGTGTCTGTGTGTGTGTGTGTATGTTTTTAAACAAAATCATAATTAGCCTGCATTAACTATGCTTCATTCAAGCAAAAGCCCTAAGTCCTTTCAGGCACACCGCTCCTGGGGAAGGTCATGTTTCATACCTTCATTCTAGTGGAGAACACGCAGTGAGAACTTAGTAGCTTACTTAGTAGCTTCAGTTATTAAGATCAGTATAATCTGCACAAGGAGCAAGTAGATGAACCAGGTAAAGATCTGGATGACTGGGGTAGATGGAATGTCTCCGTGGTCCTCATATTTCTTCTTCGGTTTTCTCTGACCACTGTTACATTTCCTTTCTTAGCGGACTGGCCAGGCTGCATTGCAAGGCTGTCAATGAGTCCCTTCCCTGCCCTTGAACTTTTTAAGCTCTCCAGCTTCTCCTACTCTGTCTGGCAGGCAGCTCCACATCCTAATGACTTTCTGCAAGAAACAGAACCTCCTGATAACTGACACATTGCCCTGTCGTCTCCTGTTAAGCAAGGCTGACTTCTGAGCTAATGACTTGAGACTTCTCTTGCTCTTTCTCTTGTGATAAAGTTTTCGTCCTGTAATAAGTAACAAAGGAGAAGATAAGGGGAAAGAGGAAAGTGAGGGGAAGAGAGGGAGAGACGAGAAAAGCTATAAATATGGGCCAGTACCTAATTATAATTCAAGACACCGGCAATTTAATAAAAACAACTCCTCCAGAATGCAGCCATAAGGAAAGAGTTTCCACAATCTGTTCATCTGCATAATTAGTGATTGAGGACCTGGGAACAGTTGGAACATTGCTGAAGAAGGCCCAGGTCACATTATTGATAACATAAATAACAAAGATACAGATTTCCCCAAACTACAAACATCAGAATGTAACTAACAACAACCTAATAGGAGCACAGAAAACAAACAGAAAGCAGATAAACTCTGGAGCCGGGCAGGCAGAAGCCCAGAGTCAGGCACATCATTCATCAATCTAAATACCCCCAGGTTTCTTAGAGTCACCTAAAAATACAAAAACAGGAAATCCTCCTTGCTGGTGCTATCTGCAAGGATATGGGACTACGGCTGTGAGTTTGCACGTTCCATGATTCAGACACATAGTCTTTATGCTTTTACACATGGGAACGTAATTCATTTTGAAAAAAAAAAAAAATTTTGCATTGCTAAACTTAGTTATTTAATGACACAGTGGAGACCTGGCAAGTGAGCACTGGAGACATGGTGTGCATTTCAGAACCCTGCTAAATTCTCTATAAGGGACTGAGTAATATACTTAATCCTTTTAAAAATGAGTTAATTTCTCACCTCCATTTTAAAACTCTGTTTATTCTTCTTGCCAATTTGAGAAGGGTGATACAACCATGAGGACTCTGAGTGGCTTCTTACACTCTCTTTTTGCTGCTCTCCACCGCAGGGTTGAGAAGATAGTTCAGCGAGTAGGTGTTACGGATAGGCTGACAAAGGTAAAAAGCTCTTCTACTGCACTCCCCCATCCCAAAATTCTACTACCCAAATATTATCGCCGTTTTGCAAATCTGGGGCATGAACCTTTACGCAGATGAAGATACAGTTTCCAAATAATCATTTTCAAACTCAGCATTGGCTACATCCAAGTCGTGGACACACAGACCGGGCAAGACCTATGACTTTCAGACAAGCCGAGCTAAGGTGTGTGTACCTGTAAACTATCAACCCTGGCAAATTCGAACCCTTTGTGTCTTCAGACAAGGTGAGACCTCCTTCGTTGTGTGAACAAAGAACTGTACTTGGGCCCAAACAGGGTGGGTGACAGCATCAGGGACAAGGAAAGAATTTCCACCGCACATACCTCCGTCATGCACGACTGTCCCTAGGGTAAATACGTGAATAGTTTCAACTTTTAACAATGGAAAGGAAAACAATAATATTTTTTAAAAGTATACGTGGCTTTGTGCTTTCAGGCTTTAAAAACCACACACATACCTGCGGTTTTGAAATATCCGTAAGACAGCAGAGGGGATGATCCTGTCTGACTGGGTGAATGAGATAAAAGGAAAACCCGTCCCGAAAGTAGGAAATTAACCTGTTCCTGTAGCGTTGTCATAATTGTACACTTGGTCATAGGATCGAAGGCCTTGAGAGCCCAAACCTCCCACATGACTCAACAACTGGAAAAGCAGTAAGGGGAATTTTCACTTTCAAAACTGAGTGAATCATTCACGCATGAATTATATAGATTTTATTAGTTTATTCAGCAAATATTTACTGAGCTCCTCTTATGTGCCAGATACTCCTCGAAGCCCTGAAATTATCAGTAAACAATGGAGAGAAAAATGTCTCTGCCTTCCTCAAACTGAAGTCCCTGTGAATAAACACACAGGCAGTTACCCCCTATATCTTGCATTGCTAAACAAGTTTTGTTTTGTTCTTGTTTTGTTTTTGTTTTTGTTTTTGTTTTAAATCTCCAATATGGCTCCCATCATTTGAAAATCATGCTGTCCCTGGGAAGATGCATTAAGCTGCCACCTGGTTTAGCATGATTGGCAAAACCATTGAATGAACTGCTGCAGGTGATAAGAAGTGAAATGCAGGAAGCCTCAAAAGAAATAGACATCAAAACCTGAGCCTTTGTATAACCATAGACAGTGGGATAAGCCTAGGTATGCGTACGTCCCAATTACATGTATTAGAGAAGAATTTGAATCTAATGGACCACCTTAGAAAGCTTTGGAATGTCTTTGCACTTTTACTGGGCCATGGAAGATGGCTTAAAGCAGTGGTTCCCAGACTTTTGGATTTCATATATTGGTAAAATTAAAATACAGTGATGACAACAACAAAGAAAGGGAATTGCCATAAAAGTGCCAACTTTTCATTTCAAACAAGGACATTAAAAGACAGTTAAATATTTTTACGAGTAGGAAAAAATACCAAAATAAATTAGTCATTTCTAAGAAACTACAGCTGACATTTATAGCAACACCCATTAGCTGTTGTATAGGGACATGGAAGGCTAAACTGTGCTGTAACACATAGGCGCTAGTAATAAATAGGCCCCCACCCTGCTAATTCCAGGGGCTGGAAAAAACATGTTACATATTTTTCATGGGGTGGCAGGAGTGGTCATCACTTAGAGATTAAGACCGACAAAGTGTGGGCGCTGGGTGGCTCCGTCAGTTAAGCGTCTGCCTTGGATTCAGGTCATGATCCCAGGGTCCTAGGATCCAGTCCTGGGTCAGGCTCCCTGCTCAACGGAGAGTCTGCTTCTCCCCCTTGCTCTGCCCCTCCACCCTTCTTATGTGCTCTCTCTCCTGTAAATAAATAAAATATTAGAGGAAAAAAAAGCCTGACAAAGCAGCCATCTACAGTGCGAGAAAGAAAAGAGAGCTCTTACATGGGCACTCTTACATGGGCCACTAATGCTCCAGAAATAACATATAACACTTCTCTTACAATCCACTGGCCAGAACTAGTCACATGACCCCAACCAACCACGGGAAGGTCAGGAAGTGTGACGTGCCCCGTGCCAGGTGAGCTGGCATTGTTTAATAAGCAGCAGATAGTTGAAAGGCAACACTGATGAACAGCTTTTAGAACGGCTTTATAGAACATTGATCTTATTTTCTCATTTCATGTCTTAGTTTATTATTAGTTTATTCAGCAAGTGAAAACCTGGTGACATTCCTACCCAGATCTTCAAAGTCTGCATTTCAGAACAGCAGATGGGGGGTGGAGGGAGGGAGAAAGGAAGGGGTTGGGGAGGGGGAATGAGGGCAGAGGAGGAGAGGGGAAGGAAAGATAAGAATTTACAGGCCAAATAAAATAATCTGGGGAAGTTAGCCCTTTCTTGGCGGTACATGCAAATTATTACTAGATTCCCAACAATAAAGAGGTGGCTAGTGAGTGTGCCTCCTGTGGCCAAAGGTGAACTACTCAGAGAACCCGGATGCCAGGAGCAACAGCGTGCAGGAAGGGCCCTGGAACTCAAAGCCTGTCCCAGTAGCAAAGTCTTTTGTTCTTGAACTGAAAGACAATTTGCTTTAGCTGTCAACAACGTCATGCTTTATAACTCACTCTTAATCCACCCCCTCAAGGATGATTATTTCAATGTTAACTCTGCACCCAAACATCTGAACAGGCCTGAGTCAGCCCAGCAAAACCCAAGAACATCATGTTGACCCTAAAGGTTGCATAAGAAATAAAATGAAGCTTCGTTTCCTGTGCCGTGTGCTGGTTCAGTCACAGTTGTTTTGCTCTGGTTTGTTCTTTTATCGTCGTTAATACGTGCGGCAAAACCAACCCTCAAAACGAAGTTAAATCTCTTTGCTCAGCCATTCTATTGAGCTATGAGGCAGGGAAGTCTGATGCTGTTTTATGGAAATTCTGATTTTCAAAGTAATAAACAAATCTCAAAGGAACCAGAAAGGAACGATTGGACCCATGCCACACACTCTGTGTGGGCTCGAGAAACTGTATTTGATGATGGCAAATTTCCTTTTCAAAAACACCCTCAAACAAAGCTTAAGTTCCAGAAATGTTTTCTGGGCCAGACTTGTAGTAAATTTTCCTTGGAGGCCCTAATGCTGTATGAAGGACAAATGGAACTCAGATAGACTTGGTACTCAAATGAGGGAACAAGGGAATTCAAACAAATATGGACTGCAACTAGATGTAAGCCTTTAATTCTATAATGCCAATAAATAATAGTCAATTTAGCTGGTAGGGGAAGGTTAGTTCTGCCATTTAATAAAGCATACATTGAATAAGAGAAATCAATTTTTTTTAAAAATTCATGATAAAAATTCTGTCAAAATGATATAAAATGAAATGCAAATCTCTCTCTTTCCTTACTTAACCCCACAAATCTCAAGGTCTTCTTTCTAAATGTAAAGCAAATGGTCTCTAATGTATTCCTCAGAAAAACTGAAATGCCTCTATGAGAGTGTATGCTTATATATATTTTCCATCTCTCCAAATGGGATCTACTATATATAGTCCTTTACATTTCAATTGTTCGGACAGTCAGCGTCATACAGACAAAACTTTAGTAGTCTTCTCTTCCCTGTTGGAACTTCAAAAATATCAATTGCCTTTCCCCTTTGAATTCATTGAGAAAGTGCTCATTTAGACACCCAAACATTTTGTATAGTACTTTGCACTAGAAAACAAACAAACAAACAGAAACCTCAAAACCACTCTGCATTGAAATATTTCAGGATGAAATATTAGCTATGAATGAATGGAGCTATTATCTGCTCCTGAAATAAATCACTAATGTACCAAGTAAGTGCTTTTGAACAATAAACTTGGCTTTGTCACTGGTCCAAAGAGCTATCTGTCAGATGACCCACTCTTAACAGAACAGAAATCCCAGAGCAGGTTATTGCTATTCAAAGTTTCCTTGGATACTTGGGAGGGAAAGTGAATTGAAAGCTTGGAAATGGGAAGATGCCTCTTCATCAGATTGTTCTGAACTTTGGTCACAATCGGAAAGAGTAAGGAAGAGCCCCCTCACAGAGGTCCTTCCAGCAGACCGGACAGTCTTGGCATAACACCTATTGGGTCGATCTAAGTACATAGAGACGTTGCCAAGAGCTTAGTACTCAGCTCTTTACAGATAAATGTATTTAGGGCCAAAGCAGATGATACGAATGCATACGGCCAAATAGGAATGATTACAATGAGAATGACTTCATAAGAAGGAACTATTTATTGAGCACCTACTCATCAGATACTACAACTTCTTAAACTTTCTCCGCTTATAAATGTCCCCAGGAAATAGTCTTCCCTCCAGGACAGATAGATATTTTGATAGATCGATCCGATAGATCACCATTTCACAGAAAAGAAAAGTCCGTCATCCAACTCACACAGTCAGCAGTAGGTTGGGTGGAGATTCAAATATAAGTCTCTGATTACAAAGACAATCCTCTTCCCACTGTACCACAAACCCTTTTTCAAAAATTATCTATTCACTAAAATATGTGCCAGGCCCAGATGGCTTTCCAGCTGAATTCTATCTAACTTTCAGTGAACAGATAATCCTTATGCTATTCAAAAAATTTCTGACCATAGCAAAAGATGGAAAGCTTCCCAATTCAATTTACAAAGCAAGCATAACCTTACTTCTCAGTCCTGATGAAGAGAGAATGAAAAGAAAACTATAAAAGCTTTCACTCATAAACATGGATGCCGTGCAATAACTAAATTGTACGTACAGATTGTCAAATGAAATCTAGGTGCATATTAAAAAATAGCATCCCATGACCAAGTGGACAGCATTGCAAGAATGCAGGGATAGTTCAACACTTAAAAATACAGCAACATAACGGACCTAAGGTGCCAAATAGATTAAAAGCATAAATACATTAATTAATGATAAGAAACAAACCACTCTCAAAATAGCCACCATTTTAAATTTAGAAATAGAAGTTCCAGCTTAAAAACAAAGACCTATAGAGACTGCTCATTCAACACCATAGCAAACATCATACTAAAAAGGGAACCAGTGATGTTAATTGAAATAACGTTGTTTGAGGGAGTCTAAGATAATAAAATAATAAAATAAGTGATATGAATAGTAGAAAGAAAGAGATAAGGGTATTATATACATATGTTACAATTGCATTCCTGGTAACTTAAAAGCCCAAGAAAAACTAATAATGTTATTGGATACAAAATGAATAAATTGAAGGGCATGTTGTGACTCAATATCCCCAAAACACTTTATAATTAACCTATTCCTTTCATACCGATGTAGAAATTTAATGAATTCCAATCAAAAGTTCATTAGGTTATTTTTCTAAGAACCAGACAAAGTGCTTTAGAGGTTTGCTGGTAAAGTAAATGTATGAAAAATAACAATATTGAGAGAAGGGACACTTTCTATATGGAACTCTATAACTTTCAGAATGTAAGATTCCAGAGGGAAGGGTTTATGTCTGTGTTTTTCCCCCCAGGACCCACACAATGCCAGGAGCACTGCAGACACTCCATAAGTATCAATTTATATATATATATATAAATATATAAATGAAGTAAGCTAATGTGATCAGAACATGAGATTCTGGCCCAGGAGCAGGCAGGTAAATCAAGGAGAGGGAAGAGAGTCAAAAGCTAATTGAAGTATACTTCATTACATGATAAAGTGGCTTTTCAATTTGTGGGGGAAAGACTCAGTATATCATCAATGGCTTTAAGAGTATTGGCTCGGGGTGCCTGGGTGGCTCAGTGTGTTAAGCCTCTGCCTTCGGCTCAGGTCATGATCCCAGGGTCCTGGGATCGAGCCCCACATCGGGCTCTCTGCTCCGTGGGGAGCCTGCTTCACTTCCTCTCTGCCTACTTGTGATCTCTCTCTCGCTCTGTCAAATAAATAAATAAAATCTTTTTATTTTTAAAAGATTTTTTTTTATTTTTTTTTTTTTTATTGATTTGACAGAGAGAAATCACAAGTAGAGAGGCAGGCAGAGAGAGAGAGAGAGAGAGAGAGAGGGAAGCAGGCTCCCTGCTAAGCAGAGAGCCCGATGTGGGACTTGATCCCAGGACCCTGAGATCATGACCTGAGCCGAAGGCAGCAGCTTAACCCACTGAGCCACCCAGGCGCCCCTAAATAAAATCTTTTTAAAAAAAAAGAGTAGACTCTCCTTCTGGAAGAAAATAAAGTTAGATCCCTACATCACCCCAAAATTTAAAAAATAAATTAATTAAATAAATAAATCATTTGAAACACAATGTGAACTTATTAGGCATGCTTTGTCTACAAGTTTACTTATATTAGCCATCTCTGACCGTCACCTGCCTGGACCTCTCAGTTCCGGTTCCCCTGGGCCCAGTGGGGCTTCTTTGTCCAATTTAAACTTGGCTCGCTTCACCCTCTCTTCACCACCCGACACCTGCTCTTTCTTTCTGGTGGATGTGACTATTCTCCAGATGCTCACTCCAATGGGATGAAATGTTCTTAGAAGGAATTTGCTTTCCAGATGTGTCTTCACGGCTGTATTATTTGTGTGTTGATTTGGTAAGTGAAATTTGACAGAATAAAAAATGCAAACGAATTAGTGGGATTGTAACTTTAAGCTTTCATTGTATAACTGTGTTCTGAAATCATCTGTGCCAAGCAAATGATTACTAGAGGAGGCGAAAAAGCACAAAATCTCCATTTACAAGATATTGCAAACAGTGCACTAAGGTAAGCTTAGAGAGACCAGGGAATAAGTTGATTAATCATGAAGAAGAAACAAAAAATAAGATAAATGGATTTGTCACCCAATTCTAAAAACAAAATTCAAGATCAATGTCAAAGATCAATGTTGAAAGGCCCCATGGCCTTACAGCAATATTCTGGTGATTTTATTTTATTTTATTATTATTTTTTTTTTAAATATTTTTATTTATTTATTTAACAGACAGAGATCACAGATAGGCAGAGAGGCAGGCAGAGAGAGAGGAGGAAGCAGGCTCCCCGCTGAGCAGAGAGCCCAATGCGGGGCTCGATCCCAGGATCCTGGGATCACGACCTGAGCCGAAGGCAGAGGCTTTAACCCACTTAGCCACCCAGGCGCCCCTATTCTGGTGATTTTAGATACAACTGAAAAATATCCCCTTCTTTTCCTTCTCTGGGGCTAAGGTGTGTGAAACTAACCTAGAGTCTGGAAGACTGCTTTTTTGTTCCTTTATTGCGCCCTAGAACAAAAGGACTCACAAAAGTGTGAGAAAAATCTCAACCAGAAGACTGAGTGAATGTTTGACCACTCTCCACTTCCTCTTCCCACAATGAAATGGCTTATATGTTAAGAACCTCATGTAAACAGAATGAGGAAATCAGATATCTGAGTGACTTCATCAGATCCCAGGCTACATTCACCTTCCTGAGAGGTAACTTACTATAATAGATGGAGCGCGGACTTGGATGCTATTCAGTCCTGAGTCCAAACATGTGTTTCACCTTTTGCAGAAATTCATTAATTGTTCAGAGCTGTAGTCCTTTGTTTTGTTTTGTTTTATCTTTCAAATAGGTATACGAAAGAACCATCTCACTTGCTAGGGAAGGGCTCAGGACAAACTGCTTATTCCTGCTCCCTCCCTATTTCTTCCCAACAGAATTTTGGAAGGGGGGAGGGGACATTTTCAAGAATTCTATCTCTAATAGAGAGGAAATGCATATCCAATTTGCTATTAGATAAGGCTCATTCAAAATAAACGTCCAAGGCATTTTTAAAGCACCAATTTCATCAGAAGACTTGAATTCCAATGATAGCATATTGATTTTATTCTGCATAGGCTCTCTGCAGATTCAAACATTTGTTTTGGTGTGGGACAAGATTTTTGGCATCAGTTTAGTACAATGTTGGTTCTTAGTTTGCATAACTGTTGCGCCTGTCATGAGCAGACACAAAGCCTTGGCTCATTTTGCTGCCCTCCCCTCACTTCAGAGCAGGACTGTTTCTCTCACCCATCTGCAGCCTAGGGCAGGCTTCGTGAGGCTCACCAAGGCCCAGAGATCTGGGCTGCACACTGCACAAGAATCCACTGTTAAGTGGTCCTCTTCTTGAGAATTTGAGAATTAATTTGAAAATTAAAGAATGTTCAATGAAAGTATTCACCATTTCCATTATTGCAGCTTTTTCCAGATGAAATCAGTGTAGAAATTCTGGAGACCTTCCCGGATGTCTGCAGAGATGACTCCTATATGTGGTATTAATGGTGACTACACACCTAGTTTTCTCTTTTAAAACCAGCTTCTACCTTGTTCAGTAGACAAAGATGTTTTTCAGATGAAACTCTGTTGAGTAAAGTCCTGGTATGAGATGACATCATGCAGCATTTTATTTAGCAAAGGGTTAAATAGCTTCTCCTTCGCTAGTAGCATCAGAAAAGAAAGAATTAGCAGGGAGGTGTATGTCACAATCATCGCTGCATTTTACAACAATACCCAAGAAATATAATGGCCTTCCTAATTTAAAAGTATGACAATTTTATATATATCACCTCATCATTTGAATTTATTCTCCCAGTAGATATTTGCTGTAGAGATCCTGTGTTTCAAACCCTGTAGTAGGTGCTGGGGATAAAGAGAGAAAACAGAGCCCCTGTTTTCAAGCAAATAACAGTAACTGTCATGTCAGTTGGAACAAAGTGTTGTGGAGACACTCAGAATGGACACTTAACCCAGTCTTGGGAGGGAAAGGGGCCAATTCTTTTCTATTTACTTCTTAAAGATGAAGTGATTGGAACAAATTCTTTCTTGAAGACAGTTTCTAAGTGGAAACTACAGAAGTAAATGAGAAGAACTTCTATGCATTCTATGCAGAATAGAAGGCATATTTTTTGTTTTCCACTTTCAAGAATAGAACAGCACACCAGATCTATAAAACCAGTTAATGGCTGACGAGGTTTTGGGTATTCACCATGGGCAAGGTATTATGGTTCACATCGTATATGGAATATCCATGCATTTTTCACAGAACCCTAAGAGGTAGGTTCTATTGCCTTTATTTATGCATGAGAGAACTGAGGCTTAGGTGTGATAACTTGCCCGACCAACACGCAGCCAGAAATAGTGAGGCTGGAAGTCCAACCCAGCCTGTGCTCTGCTCCATTAAGCTGTTTCCAAATACTGCTTCCAAATATGCATTTAGCCTGGGTAGGCTTTGTTTGTAGACACTCTGTCTGAAGCTTTCACACTATTCCACCTTACTTTATTATTTTTTTTTTTAAATTTGACCCAATTTTAAAAGAATGAGAGACATTGTATTAAAAAGCAAGAGATATATATATATATACATATATATGCAAAATGAATAATTTTTTATAGTTACCAAAACCAGAGGAACAGCCATCTTGTCACAACCCAAAGGCAGAGGTAGAAAATCAGGCTTTCTGAGGACAGTGCTCAGGTTTCGTTCACTCCCGACTCCTCCCCGCACCTCGCCGCAGGAGAGGGGAGAGGATAGAAGATCCCATATCCCACACGCGTGTTCACACAAGCCTCTCTCTGCAACCTTGGTTGTTGAATAAGTGACTCAAAGCACTATCTTTTATCGCAAATCTGGTATAATCAGCCTGATAGACAAGATTCTGAGCTTTGGAGTGGGAGAAACAGGGGATTAAATCTTTGTCCCGTCCCTCCTCACTTTCTGGCCATGGTAATTTACAAACCCTCTCTGCGTCTTGTGTCTCTTGCCTGCAGAGGGAAGCTGAAAAGCCTCACCCACAGGTTCCGAAGCACGTTGGGGGGAACATTCGTGGGATGTGCTGAGTACAGCCCTTGGCGAGGACTGGGTAAGATAAGAGTTGTTATAATTTTCAAATTTCCGGTTCTAACCTTTGGTGGAAAGTCACAATCAAGACACTCTGCAGCTATCCATTTCGAAAACTAATCGCTTCGTGTCCTCTCCGTATTGCTGTTTGTACTCTTTTCCAGTGAAAAACTGTGAAGGCCTTCTCTTCGCTTTATTCTTTGAATTGAATCGCCTTCCCTGCGCTGTTCACAAAAGGCTCTCAGTGCATGTGCGATGTTACTTTCAGAACCTAGACTCGGCGCTCCTAGAATTTAAAACGCCATGAGATAAGAGCCCAGAAAAGCTCAAATGTAGTTCATGGAATGGAGGAACAGCTATTCCTCTGCGTTCCCCTCTTTCAGGGGAGGAATTGCTCCTTCTCTTCCTCTTTATCCCCCACATCCTAAACAGATTTCCTGAAAGACCTTCTGGTTAAGTTCTCATCCCCTTGGCAAGGCAACTTGTCTACTGAGCCAGTCAGCTGTCTCATTGAGATTCACTGCCAGGTGGACAGCTTTGATGGCAAGGAGGTGGCGTTCCGCCCAGTTAAGCAGCTTTCAAGCCTCAAGCCATAAAGATGAGCTCCTGGCCCTCCTTCCGCCAGGAGGATACTGCAGACATATTGCCTGCCCTTGGAAGTATGGCTTTCCTGCGGTGCAAATTATTGAGCTGTGCAGAGCACCTTACTTACTGCTCTCTCCTCAGAGCACTCGAGACACAGACTCTGTCCAGTTTCTGTGTCAGCTTTTCTTCGTGAAAGGTGCTGTTCGAGTAATTAGCTGGAGTTTGAAGCAAGCGATAAGTAAGTTAGAAGGATATGGGGTTTTCTCAGTCCACGCTGATCTTTCTCTTTGCCAGCGTGGGGGAGGGAGTGTCAGAGCGAACAATCCTGGGCTGTAAGAAAGAAAGAAAATAACAAGCCCTGTGTTTCTGAATGAAACTTTCTCTGTTCAGGAGGCCTTGCAAAACTTTCAAGCTAAATAAGCTAATAGCGATTATACACTATGCGGTATTTTCTAGCCCATTTTCTAGGTGTGAACACAGGGGGAAAATATACAGTCAAAGACTCAAAGCGTAGGACATTTTAGAACTGAAAAAGAATCTTTTAAGTATGTTTTCCTCCCATTTGTGCAGTGTGTGTCCGTTATGAAAAAACAGATAAGAGGCAACACCCATCATTAGACCATCCACCGGGGAGAACCACAAAGGAGGAAACCTGTTGATGTGACTTACCACACAGAACAGGCAATTGGAGATTCTGGAGGAGGACTCATTTGCGGCGGGCTACATGGCTGTTCTCACCAAACTCCCTGTTTTTCACAAAGGGAGGTGGAGAGCCTCTCACATTTGTCAGTGAGGAAGGTTTTTCAAGGAAACTTCAGGCCTTGCTGTGTTTATGCAGGAGTTTTGTGACTGAAGTGTAGCAAAGTCTGACACCCACCTGGAAAATCTAAAAAGCAGAGATGAGCCGTCCAGCTGTTCAGCTGGGGAAGCAAAAAGAATTGTTGCCACATTGGGGTCAGCTGTACACCCAGAGTGTGTCATGCTGAAATGTACTGGAAACATTTTAAATCCTGCCCAAGAGAACAACCTAGAAACGGCATGGGACCCTGACACAGACCATATATGTGGAGGACCATGGGCATATCCAGCGGTATGGAAGCCAGAGGAAAAGAGGCTGGCTGTATCGTGGACGTACAGTCCCACCTGGGCTCTGGAAGGAAACAAGACACTCAAGTGCCCAACGGTCAGTGAGTCTGCCCCTCCCAGAGATGGTGAGGCTATTTATTAAAAGCACCAGCCAAATAAGAATGTTTCTGTGCTTCTCTTCCACCCTCCCTGAGCTCTGTATCCTTTTGCAAACTTCCTCAGGGTGAACAAGATAAGGAAGAAAGGGTGGAAGTCAAAAGTGAGGAAAGAAGACAGAAAGGCTACACCTCGCAGTGTTGATTGGAGGCAGCCTGACAACAGTGGGTCCTAGCAGAGTGAGGAGATAGAAGTCTTAAGCGTAAGACTCAAGACTTAATGTACACCATGGGATCATGGCTTTTGAGTAAATACCGTCTTACAATCTAAAGTCACCATAAGATTTTGTCCCAATAACAAACAAAAATATTCTGACACTCCATGGGCAAGGAAAGCACTTGAATAAATATTGAAAGTACCATAAGAGACATAAAAAACAGTCATAATATCTCTGTCACCACTACTGAATTCTACTGCTGTGGCTCAACGAGCAACCATCAACGAAACATTGACGAACAGGCCTAGCCGTGTTCCTGCCAAGCTGTATTTACAAATATAGGCGGTAGGTTAATTTGGTCCATAGACTATAGTTTGCCAACAGTTGTTCTGCATCATCATTTTTAATGGCTGCGTAGAGCTCCATTCTGCGGTTCTAACCACATCTTGTTTAAGCGTTCAACTGTTGTTGGACATTTAGGTTGTTTCTCAGTCCTGCTATTAAACATGATGCTTGGATGCACATCTTTGTACATAAAACTTTATGCCCATCTTAATTACTTATATGGTCTGCTCCTAAAGTACAATTTTGGGGTCAGATTTCATGTGAAAGGCTTTGGAATAATACTTCCAAATTCACCTCAAGAAAACTGCTACCAGTTTCCACACTTACCACTGGGCATGAGCAGGCCCATTTCCCTACAACAGAGATGGCAAATGTGGACCCCTTTGTGTATATACCCCCACAAATTTAAGAATAAGAAAATCAAAGGGGGAGAGATTACACATTTGAAGTCTTTATGAGTTGCTGCCTTTTGTTCCAAAGACAGTGAGGCCCCCTTCTCTCTATTACACAATGTTATTCCTTTTTTGTGTGTGTATGTGTGTTTTTTTTTTTTAAAGATTTTATGTATTTGAGAGAAAGTGAGAAAACAAGAGAGAGAAAGTACGTGAGCAGGGGGAAGGCAGAGGGAGAGGGAGAAACAGATTCCCCACTGAGCAGGGACCCTGAAATGGGGCTCGATCCCAGGACTCTAGGATCATGACCTGAGCTGAAGGCAGACACTTAACCAGCTGAGTCACCCACGCATCTTTATGGTTGTTTTTTTAAAAACATGATGCTACTTCTAAGACATACACCGAGAAGGGATTATTAATGAATTCTCTGGCTACTGTCTGGTATCATATTTTCTGGATTTTGTTTCCATGGGCCACCATCATGACAAGGAGAGTGAACCAGTGCACCAAAACGAGAGGGGGCACACACAGTCAATGCAACTCTACTCTTGTTGTACAGCGTGACCCCCCACAGCTGCTGTGTGATAGATTCTCTGCAGAATAAGGTGACAATGCCCTCCAGGAAGGAAGCCTACACTAAATGATTATACTTTCCCTACAAATATCCAGTGTTAACAAACAGAGTTTTCTGACCCTATGGCAGGGAAAGGTGGGCACCAACCCTTTCTTTAGAGATCACTGGCTACCTATTTATTTGAAAGAATTAGTATAATGGAATCTATAAGATGCCAGAGTCAACAGAGTTGCTCAGCCTGGCCATGAACTAAGCAAACCTCCTCATATCTTGCCAACCAATCACTATCATGGTCCCATCTTTCTTTCCCCTTTAAGGCCCCAGGAAATCATGCCCTGGGAGCACATAAAAGAGCTGCCGCAGGCCTTGATGCCCTGTCCCCAGAATTATCAAACCATCTCCCTTCATTTTGCTTGCTTGCTTCTTGCCCTTCCTTTGCTCTCTGATAACCACTTGGCTCCTTGCCTGGCTTCTCAAGGGCCCCTCTGGCTCCTCTTGTTCTAATATTTCAATATGGCTTAATGGGTTGACTCCCCTTTCCTAATTTTGATAGTCTCATTAGGTCCCACCACTGTAACCTCCTAAGGGCACTGGGGTGAGGTCTTCTCCCTCACCCCACCTCCCCCACTGAGATGCCATCCCTGGCCGTGTGCATCATCAGACAACTACCTCCAAAGTTGACACCACAGCTCAGGACTATCCCCTTTAAAAGCTTTTCTTAAAGGAAATTTCTATAATGTTTGGCATAAACCCAGGCAGGTTGACCACACGGTAGCTTAACCACTAATCTATAACCACCTGATGTAATTATTCTCTAGTTCCTTGGGGAGTCTTCAGAACCAATTCTCTAGTTCACAGCCTTGCTCTGTCCTAACCCTAATTCTGGAAGACCATAGGCATGGATGATTTCAATAAACTCTTACCTGAAGTGATTTCATCCAGCTTCACCATGTCCCAATCATATCTCTATCTACATGTATACACATTTTTTTTAAAGATTTTATTTATTTATGAGAGAGAGAGAGAGCGAGCACAGGCAGACAGAATGGCAGAGGGAGAAGCAGGCTCCCTGCAGAGCAAGGAGCCCGATGTGGGACTCGATCCCAGGACGCTGGGATCATGACCCGAGCCGAAGGCAGCTGCTTAACCAACTGAGCCACCCAGGCGTCCCATGTATACACATTTTTATCTTTATACATGTGATATATCAAATTTGTCTTTCTACAGCATGTACTATGATCTCATTCCCTTTCTGTCAAACCCTCAGCAGTTCCCCATCACTTACAATTACAAATAAAATACCATCCCCGAGGCATAATATGCAATACCCCCCATACGTACAGCCCCCCAAATCTGAACCCAACACTCATGCCCAAAAAATTTACAACCAGCTAGTAAGCACGTGAAAACTTGTTCAGCATCTTTAGCCATCAGGATATGCAAATGAAAACCATGGTGAGATACAACTATACAACAAATGTAATGGCTTAAATGAAAAGGGCTGAAAGCAATGTGGCCACAGGCTGCCTTTCTCTGTCACCTACTAATTCTCTTCATAAATTCTCAGCTCCAAACCGGACCACTCACACTTCTCTGAGGAGCCCTCACCATCCTGCTTCTCTACATTGCCTGCGTCCTCCTGAAATGCCTTAGTGGTAGGCAGACCAATCTGCCTGTCACCTCGTGTTCTCCATACCTAACCCTCTGAACCTGTGTGTTACATTATATGAAAAAGGGAAATGAAGGGGGACCTTAAAATAGACAGATTATGCCCGATTATCCAGAGGGGCCATTAAATGTGGAAGAGAGCACCAGAAGAGGAGGTCAGAATGATGTGATAGGAACTCCATCCACTACTGCTGCTTTGAAGATGGAAGAAGAGGTCAACAGATCAAGAAAATAGGCAGTCTGTAGAACCTGGAGAGCACAAGGAAACCCATGGTCTCTTAGAGACCCTAGAAAGGAACTACTGTCCTGCTCACACCTTGACTATAGCTTATAAGACTCTCAAGGGACTTCTGACACTCAGAAATGCTGGAAAATATATTTCTGTTATTTTAAGCTACAGAGTTTGTGGTAATTCATTACAGCAGCAACAGAACGCTAATGCAGCCCTCCTTATACATTGCTGCTCATTGAAACACTTTTAAGGAAGGTCAATCCAACCAGATTTGACCCCTCTGTTCTCTGAACTGCCATGGTGATTATTTATCTCTCTCTTATGGCACATAACATTTTGCTTTGCAGTCCTTTTCCCTCCCATTTAACCAATCACTTTATAGTGTCCATTTTTACTAGACATATTTATGGTATCTTCCCTGCTATAGTCCTTCTGTCAAGTACCCATGCTCTGCACCATCTGACTACCTCCCTTCCCCCAATCAGCCAGAGGTGACATCTCATAGGGAGAGCCAAACCAGAGGCTGCCTGGGCCTGGCCTAGTGTGAAAAGGATGAAGAGAACTCATCAGTCATCTCTCCTTGGGCAATGTGATGGTCAGTATCTATTGGAGAAGCTCATCTGGTCTTAGAGAATTCAGGTTGAGATAGCCGTTCTGTCTAATGAGGGAAGTGGTCAGTTAGGAGAGGAGACTCAGGTAGAAATGAAGGGAGGTAAGAACTCCATAAGATGAAGGGAAAGGGAAGGAGTGGGGGTGTGTGCAAAGAACAAGGGAGTTTTCAGTTTTCCAGTTTTGTGAGGAATAAAGTATTCTCTCTCTTCTCTTCCTCTCTCTCTCCTCTCCATGCCAACAGGCATGTCAAATAGCACTCACCCAATGGTTCTCTCTTGTCAGAGAGAACCAGTCTCTCATATGGGCCAAACACGGTCCCTCCAGCTCCAGCTTTTTACCCTAATCATCTCTTGCCTGGGCTTTTTTAGCAGTCCCCCCTCTCATTTTTATAGTCCTGCCTTCTTCCAATTTATAGTCACTTCCACCAGCCTGTTTTTCTAAAACATGAATCAGAATATCTTCCTTTCCTGCCTATCTTTCCATGGCTGACTATGATCTTCAGGGTTAAGTCCAATCTCCTTGGCAGGGTCTAATGGGTCACGTTGCTATTTGACCTTGACCTCACCTGTCTCTTCACTCATCTTGGTCCTCCCCTTTCTTCCATTCTCTGAACCCCCCAAACCTACAGCTCCCTCATTCTAGATTTTAGCCAAGAATGTTGAATCCACACTGTGTATCAAAACCACCTGTGGAGTGTTTTAAAAATGTATAATGTTCAGAGGAGAGTGTATGGAAACTCTCTGTATCTCTCAATTTTACTGTAAACCTAAAACTTCTCAGAAAAATTAAGTGTACTAAATGTATCCAGGTGCCACCATGGATATTTGGGGTGGAAAGGCTGATGAATCTGTTGCACATTCAGTGGCAAGACCACAGTTTGGTCCATGCTGACCACTCACCATTCCCTCTGCAACACAGTTTCCACATTTTTATTTCTGGACTGGTATTTCTGGGGAGCCATTATTCAGACCTCAAGGTCTAGTTCATATGTCACTCCGCTGTGAAACTCTCCTCAACTTTCCAGATGGAACAAATCATTTTTTCCACACTGGTCCCATATTTCTTTGGGTATACCTCTACAACAGCATTTATCACAGAGTAAAAGAGCTTTTCCCCATGCATCTGTTTCTTCTCTAGAATATATACCCTGTGCTTTCCACATATTTGCACCCTCCACTGGGCAAGGTAAATGCCAGACACATTGTGGACCTTGTAATGTTCAATAGAGGAATAGACATGATTTATTTTATGAATAAACAAGCAGTTGAATGGCCTATAGCTAATATTTATTGAGCATTTACTATGTGCTGACCCTGTTTCAAAAGCTCTCAAGATATTCCCTAGGTTGACACGTACAAGTTGAAATAGGCACTTTTATTTGTCATTCTGCACAAGAGTTAAGTAACTTGTGTGCCACACAGATGGTTTCAAACCAAGGCAGTCCTGGTCCCAACAACCACTATTTTTTGTGCCTTCCCATTATAATAAAGGAAAGCCATTGCTTCAGACTCTCTGGTGTGAGGATGCCTTTATTCATTAAGTACTTTTTCTATTTTAAACTTGTAGGATTTGAAACTGTCACCCACTGTTATGTTTGTATGAGAGGTTGAGAGGTTGGTTTTGTCAAGGAATGTAATAAATAATATGCTAAAATTCACCCATAAGTGGGAATGGCTGTGGAAAACAGATGACTTATGCTCAGTCCTACTTCTACAATTTACTAACTCTGCAACCCTGAGCAAGTCATTTAACCCCTCTTTGTTTCAGTTCTTCTCTTTAAAGAAAGGACATTAATAGTATCTACTGTCATCATATGAATGTCTGCCTTCCCCCCATTCATGTATTGGAACTCTAAGACCCAATGTGATGGTGTTGGAGGAAGAGCCTTGGGGGAGTGATTCAGTCATGAGTGTGGAGCCCTCATATACCAGATCCATGTTCTCATACAGGAGATCCCACAGAGCTCCCTAGCCCCTTGCACTGAAGACAGAGAAAGAAGGGGTTGACTATGAACCAGGAAGAGGGCCTTCCCCTGAACCTGACCATGTTGGCACTTTGATCTTGAACTTCCCAGCCTCCACAATGGTGAGAAATAAATTTTTATGGTCTACCTCCTACTCGGTCTGTGGCATTTTGTTATTGGCCACCTAAAGGGACCATGACACTACTTCATTATTGTAGAGATTAAATATGTAAAGCAGGATCTGTGCTGAGAGTACCAAGAGCCCTGTGTAATAGCTGTGTGTTTATGTACTTTATATAACCAAATCTAGTCATAGCTGGTTTCAGCCACAACAAGGAAAGCCCAGATCATTCGGAGAGATGCCTTGGAAACTTAACCCTCTCAAAGTCTTTAGGTTATAAAACTTGCATGAACAACACATTACATGTATTCTATAATTTCCAATAATTCTTGGTCATTTTCTTTTGTTTAATTGAAAATCCACAGCACAAACAATGTAACTTGCTGGTCTGTCTCCTGGGAGTCAACTCTGTGGGTATAGGTCACAAACTTAAGATTTATGGCATGTTTATATAATTCCTGTAATTTATAGTTCTTTTGAAGTTAGCATTGGAGCCAGCAGGAGATAGACCCTATCAAAAGGGCAGTTGCAACAAAATCCTCTCCAGGAAACAGGCCAGTCGCTGCCGTACCCGCTCCAGAGTGGCTCCCATGCTTCTGACACTTGGCAAGGATCACAGCAGAACTTTTCCAGAAAACTCTGATTTGTCACCTGAGTTCACGTCAAAGTGCAGGACTGAGCATCCACCACAAAGACTGGGAGACCGAAGGGGCCCAAGAGACAGGACATATAGGACCGATCCTCTTTTAAGTGCAAAGATAGATGACTTAATTCAACATAAAACAAAAACAGAAAGTTCCCAGACATC
Source organism: Lontra canadensis (assembly GCF_010015895.1). Lineage (NCBI taxonomy): Eukaryota > Metazoa > Chordata > Mammalia > Carnivora > Mustelidae > Lontra > Lontra canadensis. The sequence goes on along the minus strand of NW_022631064.1, from coordinate 6,444,525 downwards.
TCAGATAGTCCATAAAATGCTAATCAACAAATATTTATTCAACATCTACACTGGATCCCAAGCTCACTCCAAGCCTGCATCTTTATCCTATAGTCTACTACCTGCTAACATAATTTAAATAGCTGGATATTTTCAACAGGTGGCCTGTAGTCACATCTCCCAGAAATATTTGGTTTGGTGTCTAGAGAGTTTCTTTAAAAAAAATTTTGATTTCCAAAATTTAAAAGGGGGAGATGTCAAATAAAATTTATATATTTCTGGTTTTTCTTTAAAAATCTGGGAATCTGATGACCCTGGGCCCCATTCTTCATGACAACAAGTTTCATCTGTTAGGTGGCAGCTGCTCCTTCACGAGGTACTTTAATGAGCAAGTTTTCTCTGGGGCCCACCCTACCCCATCTTATAGTCTGTAGGCATTTAAGATTGCAACCTCAATTTGTATCCGAAGCTTTAAGGACAGACTTTATCACGTCAAACTACGTGATGAATCAGTACCTGAAAAAAGGGTTCAGCTTTTGAACAGCAAAATTGTAGTTTTATACACCTATAACATACATATGCGTTTACCTTTGTCCTCATTCCATGAACGGGGACACAGATTAACATAGTGGAGAAAGAATGTGCTTTGGGGTCAGCCGAAGTGGATTAAAATGCTGGCACTCCCTCTCCTAGCAGTCTAAATTTGAGAGCTCATCTCTGAGTCTCTGTTTTCTCTTTTAGACAATGGAGATCATCAAATTGGCCTCAAAGGGACGTTGTGAGGTTTAAATTAATATTTTTGTGCTTTGCTTCTACGGCTGCTTTGGCCTGGAAATTTGTCAACAGTCTTGAACTGTTGAGAGTAAAGCTGACAAACTTCTCTCAGGGATCAAGACCCAGAGAAAGACACCGTTTATTCTCCAAAGTTTTCCAACCCGCACTGCCCCCAAGTCCTCCGCTGCACTGTCCCAGGAAAAAAGGAATACTCATGCTTCTGGGTTCCTGTATTTCCCTCTGTAACAACATGTTGCAGCATATGTATTTTTTGCTCATCAACCTTTTCCACCAAACAGGAAGCATTCTTTGTACAGTGTCCATTCTATATGTGTTTAGATAACAGTGGCCCAGCATTAAACGATAAATGCATAATAAAACTGTCTTCATTTTTTTCTTACTATTTGTTTCACACTCAATGGTAATAATAAATTTTATTAGCTCAGCTACCTTGAACAGAGACATACACAATTGTACTTTTCCAAGCTATCTATTAAAAATACCCAAAATGAGCTGAGATAGAAGGAATTTTCTACCAAAGAAGTTTTATTACGATAGAAAAACCATCCCAGGAACAAAGGCCATGGGTGTGTTTAACTTCCAGTCTCCTCAAAGGAGCTGATCTGGACAGTTAAAGGGAAACATGACATACTTTCTTTCTTTTGGGATTCGTACATAATTTAGACCCAAATTATTTTCCGATTTTAGATTTTCATCAAAGTCTGGATTGAAAGCTCCCTGAGGGCAAGGCTATTTACTTCATTTGCTTATTAATGCATATCAATCCTTGGACCAAAGACTGTCACACTGAGCTATTCAATAAATATTTATTGAATAAACATATGAATATGTCTGGGATGTACTGGAATATTAAGCACTTGGGAGGGAGTAACAACATTCTGCGTGCAAGTGTGACAGTCTCTTGTTGTCCATTGACCTCTTTTATTTTCCTAAAGCCCCTGTGAAGTTGATATCATCACCATCATCACCATCGTCATCATCATTATCATCATCACCATTTGACCCCAAAGTCTTTGCTCTCTCCACTCCATCACCCATGCCTATTCTTGTATCTAATAAAAAAGGACAGGGGCGCCTAGGTGGCTCAGCGGGTTAGGCCTCTGCCTTTGGCTCAGGTCATGGTCTCAGGGTTCTGGGATCAAGTCCCGCATAGGGCTCTCTGCTCAGTGTGGAGTCTACTCCCCTCACCCCCCCGCCTGCCTCTCTGCCTACTTGTGATCTCTCTCTGTCAAATAAATGAATAAAATTTAAAAAAAATAAAGAAGGACAAACATACATCAATATGCTCTGCTGGTACTGAAGGCAAAGGAAGGTCATGGGTACTTTTCCTCTCCCATGGAACTTCCCTCCTACTACAGAGCTGTCAGTGGCTATTCCCAACTAACAGGACAAGCCCTTTTCGTCCTAATTGGTTCCTTGACAAGGTGAATATAATTATGTCTTAACACAAAGTTTTTAAGTTATGTCTTAGCTTTCAAACTTCATTTTTGTTGTTTTTAAAGGTACCTCACTGAAATCAGTCATTCTGGAAAGGGAGCATCCTGGTTTGTCTACAGAAGTCCTGGTTTTCATTTCTTGTCCTGATGTTACTGATATCTTGCTTCCTTTCATTCGAAGTCTGCAGGGACCTCAGTAAGAGGATTGGAGGAGACCAATCTGATGGCTGGGGCAGCACTTAGACCCCTGAACAGTGGGCCAGCTGTTTCCTTGCAGGTTATTATTTGCACCTCCTGTAGTAACAAAAACAAAAACGAAAACTGTCTCAATGATTTTATATATAAATAGAATCTGCTGATGCAGAAAATAGTGTGTGTAAGTCCAGGAAAAAATTGACCCATAGGGCATGCAACAGAATTCTGTCTGGGTATCTGGGTATCCACCTGCTCTCAATCCCCCTTGCATTACCATCTTTGAACTGGATAATTTGAACCAGATCATTTGAACCACTGTCTTTGCTGAACTCGGGCCCTGGCCTTAGCTAGTTCAGAGCAATATTTCATTTGCCCAAATCATAGATGAATTAGATCTAAAACATTATGGTTCTTTCTTATATTATAGTTGCAAGATGTTAGCCTACACAAGGACCATATAACCAGGAAACGGTTTTACTCTTAATGACCGTGGTGTTTCTGTGTTCTTCTGGTTCACTTATTAGCAATAATGAAGATTCTTTGCAGGTTTTGTTGACCGTTTCCTGCCCTGTGAATCCACAAACAGGAATCAATTTGAACTAGATTGCAGAGATGTGGATTACATTCTTGGCAATGTATTCTTTTGCACGGCATCTATATTATAACACTGGCATGAAAACATGACTTCATGCTAAATGTCTCTCACTGGATCAGATTATTTCTGCTGGGATAAACATGCGTAGACTCTGCCTTCATATCTTTTCAAGTTTTCCTTAAACTATCTGAAGTCATTTTGAATGAGTTGAATGTGTAATCCACGTAAAGAATGCAAAAAAAAAAAAAAAATCTTCAGTGTTGCTATCATCTAAGCCTGCATAAAAAAAATCTCCTCCAAATCTCAGTGGCATAAAAACCAGTCATTTCAGTGATCACTTCTGCGTATAGTAATGCAGGACACTGCAGGGATGGTTTGTCTCTTATCCACCTCACAGGCCTCAACTGAAGGCCATCTAAACACCTAGGGACTGTTACAGCTGGGGCTGGATGACTCACTTCTGAGATGGTCCCTTTACCCTCCAGTCCAGCACATTGGTGAGAGTGGCTGCATTGCCGAGCTCAGCTAGGACTGTAGGTTCCAGGGCCTACCAGCACCTTCTCCACCTCGGTGGCTCAGGGAACACTTTCTCCATGGCATCCCAGTGTCCTAGCAAAGAAATTAGAAGCTGCAAACTCAGTGGTGTTTGTTCGGGTTTCCCTCAGAGGTTGTCTAGGGTCCCTTTGGCCATCTTCTATTGGTGAAAACAGTCACATGTCTACCAGGGAGAAGGGTAGAAAAGATAGACCACACTTGTCAATAGAAGGAGAGTTGAAGAGTTGGCGACCATGTTTTAAAACCACAACACTCATGTATACTGTGGTATTTTTTTTTAACTTTTTATTTTTATGAACTAGGCTACTATGAGAAAGAAAATTCCATATCAAATTTTCTAAAATACAACAAGCATTTTAGTAGAAATTCTTACATTTAACTATACTGTAGCTAAAATTTTTATGCAGCATTTCACCATGTTTAGATGTATAGGAGTAATTTTAAATTAAGTTCTCGAGGTGGCACACTAGAAAATCACGTGGGTTGAAACTAGACATTCTTTAGATGGCTTACTGGGACTTTTTTTAATAGCCAAGGTGGACATTTAATTTTAACCAATTAGATGTTTTCCAGATTAGTATAATATATTTACAATGAAACACATCAGCTTCACTTCTAAGGAAAAAAACGGGGAGATCAAGGACATAAAAGTTTAGCTATAAATATTTTCATTATAGGGGCACCTGGGTGGCTCAGTTGGTTAAGCGACTGCCTTCAGCTCAGGTCATGATCCTGGAGTCCCGGGATCGAGTCCTGCATCAGGCTCCCAGCTCCACGGGGAGTCTGCTTCTCCCTCTGACCTTCTCCTCGCTCATGCTCTCTCTCACTGTCTCTCTCTCTCTCTCAAATAAATAAATAAAATATTTAAAAAAATATTTTCATTATAGAATTATTGGTATAATATTGATAAATTAGAAAAGATAAAAATGTACCACAAAACACTGCTTTAAATTTTTACAGTGTATCTATATCATAGAATACAAAAACTCATGTTTTAAAGAATATTTAATGACATGAAAAATTTTTCGTAATATGCTTGTTAGTGCTGAAAAGATTATAAAGGATGGGATACAAAATAATCCCAATTGTATAAAACATATATATTTTTTTGCATTTTTAAGACTTTACTTATTTACTTGACAGAGAGATAGAGAGCACAAGCAGGGGGAGTGGCAGAGGGAGAGGGAGAAGCAGGCTCCCCGCTGATCAGGGAGCCCAATGAAGGGCTCAATCCCAGGACCCTGGGATCATGACCTGAGCTGAGGGCAGACAACTTAACCCAGACACCCCAAAACATATGTTGATCTATATAAAATAAAAAATTACACCAAAACACTGACAGAGATGATACCTCTGGATATGTCTGGAGTTTTGCATAATCTCACTTACTGTGTTGTGCTATTGTGTATTTTCAAAAAAATTAATTATGATTATATATTGATATATTACTTTTTCATTTTATAAAATGCATAAAAATGTAGGACTTAATAAAATACGTAAATTAAGTAAATAAAATTCATCAATAAGCTTTTCACCCTGAATAATCACACTATTTGTAAAATTTTGTTGTTTTATATTTTGGATTATCCATTTTTTTATAAAAATGATGTTGTATAGAAAGTGGCTTGTTCCTCGACTTTCTATATTTATAACTAGGAGCTGTTAGTGAAATTCTTTTTTGCCATCCAGGCTTCACTGAATTTCTCTAGATAACCCGTGATCATTCCCCTAAACCTAGACAAATAAACACATGGTCCCTATAGCTTCAAAAGTAATTTATAACAATGAGACTCTCAGAAAGAGACGTCAAATTTTTGACTTTTAAGTCTCAAAAGTATCCTCTAGGTTTAACACTGAAAATTTCAGGAAAATGCTTGCTAAGCTAGCTGTCCTTATGTTTCACCCCACCTACCCTTGTAGATAAGATATTAATGAGATAACAAACCAAGATGTGTTATAAAGGGGAGAAATGAAAAGAAAAGTCCAACTCCTCCTCATCACTCACAGAATTAGTTCCAAGGGAAGAGTGACGCAAACCTCAAGTAGTTGGTTGATCTGAGAATAGAGTCCTTACTACTGCTCTAGAAGATGATAAGCAGTAAAGCTAGGTCCCCAAGCTACCGTGGGACAAAAGTCATGTTGAAATGACTGAAAGGTGTGCCTAGGTCTAAAACTTTCATAGTGTGTGTGGGCGCTCTGCTATCAAATAGGAAAGAGACGAGTGTTTTTGCAGGTGTCTGGTATTGGGTGGGTGTGACACCAGGAGCCATGGACCTGAAAGGGAATTACGGTTGTAATGAGGAGACATCATGGTAGAGAGTTGTTTGACTCTTGCAGTCCTATGACCAAAGGGGAAGAGTAGTCCTAGAAGATGCCATCCTATTGGCATCGCCATGCTCCAGGACCATCTAGAATTGTGCCCCACCTCATGGAATGAAGAGGACCATGGATTGGGAGCAAGCCTAACCTCACCCTATGGTTACCAAGACATGTCATGGGAAGCCACATGGAACCTGAGCAGCCTAGATGGAATAGAGGGAAAGAAGCAGGAAAAGAAGGCTCTGAATTGACTGTATTTATCCCAGATGACTAACTTTACCCAAGCTGGACTGTGGCATCAGGCTCACAATGGGAATGAGCTTATGAAAAAAATTAAATTATATATGTTGCATGCCTCAATACATAGACTGACATATTCATATCTACCACACATCTTATTATGAGCATATTTCCATGTGGAAAAATACACATGTAAGCAAGATGGCCTCAGTCAGTCTTACTGTGGGAGCATGCCCAGCCCAATATGTTTTTTGTTGTTGTTGTTGTTGTTTTAAAGATGTTATTTATTTATTTGAGAGAGAGAGAGAGAATGAGCAGAGGGGAGGAGCAGAAGGAGAGAAAGAGAGGCAGACTCCCTGCTGAGGAGGGAACCCAATGTGGGGCTTGAACCCAGGACCCTGAGATCATGACCTGAGCTGAAGGCAGATGCTTAACCAACTGAGCCACCCAGGTGCCCCCCAATATGTTTTTAAAGCATTAACGAGCAATTAAACTTTACACCTAAAATATCTGTGCCTATTATAAAATATCTGTGATCATGAAAACACAGAGTACCTGAAGAAATGTTAAATATATATATATATATGACTGTAAATTTCAGAGTAGGGAAGTTCTTTATAAATACACATTCTATAAGTCATGAAAGAATGATATCCGACTATATGGAATTAAAACATTTCTCTGTGGAAAAACCATAAAAAAGAGACAAAAATCAAATGACAGTCAGGGAGAAATGTTTTCAAATCCTTTGAAAGTAAAGAGTTCATTTTCTTAAAATATAAAAACTACTATAAATAAATAAGAAAAAGACGAACAATCCAATAGAAAAACAAAGGACAAAGACATAGAAAAGAATATACAAATAGTTGTAAGGAGAAATACACAAGCCTATTCATATTTTAAATGCAAGTTAAAACTATAATGAAATAGTTTTCATCTTTCTGACTGGTGAAAATTAAAAAGTTTCATAACATACTGTGCTGAAGGACGGGTGAGGAATCAGGCACCATGATACGTTGCAATGCGACATGGTGCAAACTTGATGGAACACATTCGTGATATTCATGAAAATTTAAAATCTGTATGTCTTCTGATACAGGGGTTATACAGATACAGATACAGAATCTTCTGAGTAATTAACTACATATACAGAAAATAGCCACTGAGGCATCATAATAGAAAAAGACTGGAAACAGCCGACATGTTAATCAATAAAGATCTGGTGAAATGTATTAGAAAACACGCATAGAATGCAATTATTTAAATGAATAAGGCAGGTCCAGATGAAGATGTGGAATGGTTCCAGACAGGTATCTTCAAGTGAAAAAGCCAAGTCACAGAGTATGTGTAGTAGCTAATGCAGAAGATACGCAATATACATCTGTATACGCACAGAGTATCTCTTAAAGGACAGGCATCTGGGCAGGGAGGTCCCTTAAGCATCTGTGTCTTGATTTCAGCTCAGGTCATGATCTCCAGGTCATGAGATCAAGTCCAGCCTTGGGTTCCATGCTCAGCAAGGAGTCAACTGGAGATTCCCTCTCTCCCTCTGCTCCTTCCTCTGTACTCGCTCTCTCTCTCTCTAATAAATAAATCTTAAAAACAAAACAAAACAAAAAAACATATCTCTTGAAGGTTACACAAGAAACTAGTAACAAGGAGCTGTCTGTAGAGGATAAGGGAGCAGCTTAGGAATTCTGAGAAGAGAAATACTTCCTTTTCATAGGTTACTTTTGGGGTCTTTGAATTTTATACCAAAATCACGCATTTCCTCTTAACGAGCAAAAGAAAAGGAAAAGAAAGGAAAGGTGAAATTTAAAAAGGGGGAGGCACAACAGAAATACAAAGAGACAATTCTTTGCGTGGCACACAGCAAAACGATCCCACATGGTCTCTCACTAAGGTTCTCTTTGTAGCGCCCTGAAAATCTCAGCTCTTCCAAAACCCTAGCCCGCTTTGATTTTTTTTCACTACCTCTGCTCCTTGTGGCTTGAATCATGCATCCCTCCCCCCACCCAAAAATATATATATTTGATTTCTAATTCTCAGTACCAGGGAATGTGACCTTATTTGGAAATAAGGGCTTTACGAAGTTAATTGAGTTAAAATGAGGTCATTGGTGTGGGTCCTACTCTTACATGACGGATATCCTTATACGAGGAGAAAATCGGACACAGAGACATGAAGGGAAGATGTTGTGGGGAAACACAGAGGAGACAGCCATCCACAAACCAAGAGAAGGGACCTGGAACTATTCCTTCCTTTTTACCTTTAGAGGGAGCATAGCATTGTGAACACCTTGAATTTTGGACTTCCGGTCTTCCGACTGTGACAACACAAAATTCTTTTGCTCCAAACTTTTGTGTGCATTGGTGCAGAAACCCTAGGAGACTGGCACAAGGTCTGCCTCTCACCAACTTCACAGCTCCATTCCCTTCCCACCTCCTTCTTCCTAGAGCAGTAGTTCTGTATCCATGATATGTATATTAGTTTAGCCTTTTCTTGACTTCCACTACTTATGTAGGTTTTCCCAGAAATACAATGAAAGGCCAAGTCTGGTAATTGCCCCCCCCGACGAAGGATCCTTCTTCCTAAGAAGGGGGAGATCATACAGGCAGCCTGAAAACATGTCCATCGATTTATTTGTGCCCTCCCAATACATCTAATCATCTTTTTAATGACTATGAGGGTTTAACTGCATAATTAAACCATAATTCATTTCATCATTTTTTGCCATTAAAGCTGTGTTATCTCCCACTATTATCCATGTTTGTTTCCCACCCTCCACTGTTGGATAAATCCCTTAGAAGAGGACTTTATGAGTCACAAGACAAGCATGCTTTATGTTATTTGATACGTATTATCACATTCCCCTATAGAAAACATGAACAATTTTGACTCTGTTTTACTTTGGCAACCAGAAAAAATGTTAATGGTGTCATAGTCATGCTCTGTTGTTAATGGTACAGGACAGGGGTTGGCAAACTTTCTGCGAAGGGCCAGATGATAAATAGTTGAGACTTTGTGAACCATGCAGTGTCTTGCAACCCTGCCTTTGTGGTAATGAAAGCAACCATACACAATATGTAAATGAGTGAACACAGCTGGGCTCCAATAAAACCTTACTGGTGGATACTGAAATTGAGTATCAATAATTGTCACATGTCACAAAAGATTGGGTTTTTAACATTTTTTTCAACCATGTGAAAAAGTAAAAAACCATAGTTTGCGTAGGCCATCTAAAAATGGGCAGTAGGCTGGACCTAACCCATGGGCTCCAGGTTCCCAGTTTCTGGTGTAGAATTTAGCACTTGATAATCCACTTTGCAGTCCATTAGGAAATTCTTTCTTGAGGAGAAACTTGTACTTTCCTGCAAGGTCTTCTTGGTTAAGATCCACATGAGGTAAGGATGACCTTGGGCATCACTGAATGTCAGAACAGCCAATGGGTGAGTTAATGTTACTGCATGTTAATTGTTATCAATATTGAGTCAAATCATAGTTGAACATGTTACCTAAAGGATTTAGAGAGCACCTGTCAGTAGGTTTTCTTTCAAAGTTAATCCAGACCATTGGGACTGTTTGATGCCAACATGGATTGATCACTTCTCTCTGACAACTCAGATATATTCATCCACATACTCCTTATTCCACAGACTTCCTTTAGAATAGTTACTCTTCTGCAAGATTCCATAAGCCTATATTGAGAGATCAAGAAACTCCCATTCACCTATCAATCTGCTAATGAATATCGTTGAAGACGTTGTTGCTGATGTCATAATACGTCTTATGTATGAGGAGAATTTTTGTATCAGAAAGGCAAACAATGAGGTTTCTTTTATTTTTGGCATGCTTTTTGTGCCCTAGACTCGCCAAGTGTCTTCCTCACCCCTTTACTCTCAATCTTCTCTGTGATTAAATTTCTTTATACACATTTTAATTTGCTTAATCGTGTTGTATTTTATGGAGCCTTAGAAGCTGCATCTTATCTACTCCTCCTCTTTTTTCCTCTCCATCCTTTAACAGAGGCATTTTAATTTTTAAAAAATTAAAAATGAGGCATTGTAAGCAGTGGGATGAGAAGATCTGACAGGGAATTGGGGTGAAGATGGTCTTACTGTCTAAGAGTAGTCTTGCTGCTTTCTCATGGAATTACCTTCGTGTCTATTTTCTCAGCATAATACAGCGGAGCCACTCAAAATCAAACCCCAGTGTTATTTTGCCCTTCTTTTGTCTTTCATCTAATGGTGCCACATAGGAACCATGGTGTCCTGGAACTCCAGACGTGGATCTCTCCAACAGTCTCTGGACCCTCAGCCTAGAAGTTCTCTGTGCCTCAAGGTCAGAGCAGGGGAAGGAGCTCGGGCCAGCCAGCCTGCCCTGGGGGTTTATCTGCGGGGTTGTCAGGAGCGACAGCAAAGAGCCATGCTGCTTGATGAATCCAACGAGCAGAAAAATCTGTCAAAACACGCAGAACGTTCATTGCAGGGATCGTGGAAACATTGCCTATTTGTTTGGAGCGCGTTTAATTATTTTTAAACATATGCAGTCTGTAGTTCAGTGAACACGTCAGGGATAATAGAGGAAGAAAAGCAAATGAGGGGAGCAGCACTGATCCTGGAGTGACTCCTCTCCGCAGCTGCCTGATGGGGAGAAGCAGTTGACTCCCTCCAAAGTGTGGCTCCCTGTCTGTCATCTAATGAAATGCAGTAGGGGGATTAATGTCATTAGCTCCAGGCCAGCATGCTGTGTAGTAAACAGATATACATCCTTGCTCATTTGGGGGAGTGTTTCTCAGCTCCTGCCTGCTGGCCTGCAAAGGTCAGTCCCAGCCTCATATTAGTGAAATGAGAAGAAATTAGGTTGGTTGAGAGAATCTTGTCTGGTTCCTGAGAAGAGCCACGGGGGAGTCAGGCACCTAACTCTGCTCCTCCCGCCCCTTACGCCTTCTAATTGGGGCTCACATTTCGTCTTTGGGGGCCAGCTGAGGTAACTAGAGAAGATAAAAGCCCTGTGAGTAAATGTTTTACAGAAGAAAAGAAATTGTTTTATTTTGATAACAAAATTGACTAAGGAGTATTGAAAAAAAATGAGCATAGCTGTTTCTACATCATGACCACTTCCCTTAGCTCTTGAACCAAGAGCTTTTCCACATATTAGCGCCCACAAAGCAGAGGGCTGAGAAATACATGTGCTCCCTTTCCCCTAATCCACAGGAATATGTACAAAAAATAGTTACAAGTGCATAAAAATAGATATTTTTGTATTCTTTAAAAACACGGAAATCCTGACTTAATGTCATGGTGAAAAAATATTAGAGAAGGGGGGAGAAAGAAGAATGTCAGGAGGAAGAATGAATACTTCTGGACGCCGGCCATGACCTACACTCAGACACGAACAGACACCTTCAGTCGTGAATGGAAGAGTACCCCACACCATCCAGATATAACCAGAGAAAATCTGGGAAGGAATAGAAACAAAAGAAAACAAAGAAATAATAATGAAGGAAAAGAAGAATGTTTGAGGGAAATGTGGCAAGGGAAATGGAAAATTGACTCAAAATTACATAATACTAGATAAAGTGAAGACAAACACAAATGCTTCCTTGTAAGAATTCAAATCTTTTCCTGTCAAAGCCGAATGCTCTATTTTATACTAAAAGAGACACTAGATACAACTCTCTGTCTTTGAACTGTGCTCCAATGTCTGTGGGCAGTATGTATTTTGTTGCAATAGATATTACTATAAAAGAAAAGATACAAATGAAAAGTAAAAGAAAAGGAAATTCAGGATCATTTACTTTTGTCATGTCATAAATTTAATTTTGGACAACCTTCCATGTCATCACTACTTCCTAAGGGTCATTGAGAATTATATTCCTCAAAGGACATCATGGCAGAGTCCATTTTCTCTCCTAATGGTAGGCTAACAAGAGAATAAAGAGAAGATGGCCAGGAAGAGCAAAGATCATATCGCCAAATATAAGAAAAGAAGGAAAGAAGGAAGGAAGGGGGGTGGGGGAGGAAAGGAGAATAGAAAAGAGAGGGAAGCCCCACAGCGCCCCAGTGAGCATGGTGACCACAGTGCAGACAGACTGCTGCCCTGACCAGTCAGCTGCTTCCTGATCCTCCCCAACACACTGGCCCCCTGCACTCTTCACCCGACTGGGGCTAACTCTGTCCTGCACACAGAAAGAGAGGATCCCTACTCTCCTTGGAGTGCAGATTTAGGTCCAAGTTCAGAGTAGGACAGCAAGTACTAGCTGATCTCGCTTCTGCTTGTCTGGCTTTCCTTTAAGACTTAGCAAAGCCCTCTTTCCTATAGACGTGCTGGGATAGGAGTGGGGCTGAGGGAGATAAGGCAGGTCTCTAACGTCAGAGGATGGACTGAGACTTGCCTTTCTGGAGTCTGATTGCCAAAACTTACAAGAAAATATTTGCATCTTGGATGACTTGATACATATGGAAATGAAAATCTTCCTTGTGAAGAAGGGAGACTAGTGAAACTAGGTATTGCACAGGTTTTCCTGGAAATGCAATTGCATCAAATAGAGAAGCCATATCTTTCATGTGTAATTACAGAGAAAACTTGGACTCTCTGCTTCAGTCTAACGAATTGGCTACTGAGTGTTCTTGCCTTTTTTTTTTTTTTAATCTTTATCTTTTGTAAAAAAAAAAAAAAAAAAAAAAAAAAAACCTTAGGATAATTTTGCCCAGACAAATCTAGCTGTTCTTATGTGTGATAAAATGAAGTCTTCCAGCTGCAGAATGCAAAAGCTAGATTTTTTATCTGTGGTGTCTGGTAACTACATAAACTAAAAAAAAAAAAAAAAACTAGCATGATTTATATGTGTCATTAGAAATTTAAGATTTTTTTTAAGTGTTCAGAAACATATATGGTATGGGGCACATTTAGATAACAAAAAAAACACTGATAGCAATCCTGCCTAGTTACAAATTTGATCCAGGAAACAACTCAGGGGAGAGGGGGTATTTTCCCAACCCCTTCAGAAAACAACTTGTGGTCACATTATGTCCCCTGACCACAGTGTCACTCTGCCTTCAGTATAAGGAAAGAAGAGAACTGGGGTCTTGGGGCCCTAGTGGGGTTTCACAGTAGGCGATGGGAACTTGTGTTCTCTTAGTTGGGCCCTACATTTTAGTGTGCATCAGAATCATCTGAAATATTTGTAAACAAACAAACAAAACTTGTGGGGAAAAAAAGGAAAATAAATGCTCAGAATTCAACTACAGAGCTGATTCTGTCAGTCTGTGTTAGGTCCTAAGAATCTGCATTTTAATCAGAATGGCCCGTCTGTGACTATGCAATATAAGGGTTATATTTTTGAAACACTGATTAGGTCTTACAATTATGGTAACTCTCTAAATATTATTGCATTTTGGAGAGCAGTATATCAAGAAAGCATGAGGCCCCACACTTCGGATGCATCAGGAGTCCAGGCCCCATTTCGTAAGGGCATCATGTATTATGTTAGGGGAAAACTATTGTTATCTTGGTGATACTAGTAGACATGGGAGATGGATTAGCAGTCTGTCTATAGTTGGAACCAAGTAACCACAAAATATTGTAGTGAATTTGGAAGTAATTCCAATAACTCCTTAATCGGAACCCCAGGACTAGAGCAAAATGTGTTCATACGGGTACAATTACCTTCCTGTGTGTAAATCGTAGACACGGGGTCTTGAGCAAGAAAGGCCATCTCTCTTACAGAACTCAACTTAGTAGGTGGTGGTTCCAAAGTAGCTTAACACAAAACTTACGAGAGAACCACACACACACACACACACAAACACACACACACGCAATACAAGAGACTCTGGCACTTAGCAGTAAGAGTCCAACCATGGGGTGGTGTTGGGGGGGGTGGGAATCCTGCCATTTCAAGGACCACATAAGGTGACAAAATCTCCTCTATGAAATGTAAACTTGGCTTTCTCTGCGCAGCTGGCCAATTGTTCCAACGCAGTAAATTGCAGATTTGACAAACACGTTTAGGGAAGAGGAGATGAGTAACACCAAGCTGTGCTGATCAGAAGGCCAGGGGTAGGGCTTTAAATCTGTGCACAATGGAAGAAATGCCTTCTATCCATTCACCCCACTAACCAAGCAACACCAGGAAAATCATTTTCCCATTAGGCAGCAGGTTGCAGCGTCGTTACCTTTGAGATCAGATTTGCTACCACTCAAAAAGGCATCAGAGACAGTGTAGGAAGAGTTAAGCATCGCTCCTGGCATCTGAGGTCTTCGGAGGTGGTGAAATTAGATTAGCTGCAGGCAAATGGGAGGGTTTACATGACCAGAGGGGCTCTACCTGGCTCTAGGCTTCACAGTGAACAACGCTTTCAGCATATGGCATTACAATGGATTGGTGATCAAGTACGATTAATCCTAATAGATCGTCTTTTGAACCTCAGTGGCTTGTTAGGTGAGAAAAAAATTGTCTGTCCCCAAAGTGTCAGGTGAAACTCTCATTTGAGGTAAGACTACCATGTGGAGATGGGTCTCCATCTGGTGGCTTCCTTTTGTGAAACTCCACCAGAAGGTGTTTTAATGAGGCTTTTATAGCAGACACCACCTGCCACTAATCTTCCCCTCTAAAAAGGTGTAATTGAGGGTTGGTTTTACAGTATGGCTCGTATCCTAACCTTGGGAATTCATCAAGAAATGCAAATCTGGGTGGGATGCTGTAATCATGAAATGCCATTTTGGCTTTTGGTTTAGACTGAAGTGGTTATAGAAATTTGTGGTTGGCTAATTACAACCAGCCATATAGTAGCTTCCCCTTTCAGTTAGATTAATACGTGTGTCATCTCGGAATTAAATAACCAAGTTGATGGTGACCATATGTCTTCATTCAATTCTTTGCACATGTAAAAAGTTGCAAGGCTGCTAGTGGTTCACACGATTTAAAGGTTTCATTTACACTATTAAGGTTTAACTGGTTCGGATTCACTGCACATTTGTCCTTTCCGTAAATGCTTCAGTTCTAAGATGGATTTTTGTCAATGAGACGTAAACAAGTGACAAAATCATTTAAACGTTTCTACATATGGGACCTCAGGAATAGCGTTATTCTCCATTAGCTCTTAATTTAAAACACAGATATTTGTCATGCTGTTATTCTGGCAGATTGGTTATTGATCACACTGACATTTTTACCCCGAACTTCATTTGAAATACAAAGCACTGCAGAAGGTGAAACACAATACAATAACTTTGATTTTTTTTTTTTAATTCAACAAACACAATGTGAGCCCTCGGTGTGTACCAGGATTGCTTCCATGAATGAGGAAATAATAGCAACAGTAAAAACAATAGTTATATGTTCCAGAACTTGCCCCAAATGGTGCAGGATCACTCTGCTTTTCTCTCCTGTTCTACTCAATAATTTTGAAAGTCCTTTTCCTTTGCTAGTGTCACCTCAGAATATTATATTGAATAACATCTTACCAGCATATAAATCAGATCAATAGAATGGCATACATACTAGGGGCACCTTGGTAGCTTAGTGGGTTAATCCTCTGCCTTCAGCTCAGGTCATGATCCCAGGGTCCTGGAATCGAACCCCACATCAGGCTCCCTGCTCAGCAAGGAGCCTGCTTCCCTCTCTTTCTCTGCCTGCCTCTCTGTCTGCTTGTGATCTCTATCAAATAAATAATAAATAAAATCTTTAAAAAAAAGAAGAATGGCATACATACTCAGATAAATCTCAATATTTGGGTTTTATCTATATGCCGTTTCAGAAATAAAAGGAATGCATAGGCCCTGGTTGTCTTTCAGTTACTATTTTAATGATAGAATACAGCAAGAAAGGTAGATGATCCCAAATATCCCATTATATAAAACTGCCTTGCTCTTTGAGTTTGGAGCAGCATTTATAAATATGAAACGTGATTTTAAAGCAGGAGTTGGAACATGGAGTCCTGGCAGTTGAATCTGACAAGTAAATTTCTATTTGAGATTTAGTTGTTATTGTTTTTGTCTGTTAGCCGGCACGTTTGTGGTTTGGTTTTTGTTTTGTTTTGTTTTGTTTTGTTTGTGTGTTTTTTAATACAAATTTCATCCCATATGGACATGCTATGCTCTCTTGTGTTTTGCCAGAGGCCCCCTAACTCCCTAATCTCACCCAACGACATTGACAAGACTCAATCCCAGTCTTAAAATAATGAGGCTCGTTTTTCACACAAGTCTGTGATCATTGGTTACATAACTCTAGAATCAATCCCTGAATATGTTTCCATGTATGGTGAAAACTTTGGGGATGTGGGGATGGATCGGTGAGGGAAAAGTCAGGCACCCACCCAATTAGCAGGATCTCAGGAGCCAAGTCTGCCTCTCTGTAGAGCTAAATATTTTATAGTCATTTCACTTCCACGTCCGCAATGTCCTTGGTGCACAGTCATGAATCAGAAGCTCAAGGAACAGAGTCGGTGAGAGGAAAAAGACAAGAAACATGATTTAGCCAATTTTCCACTCAGAGAAAGGTTTTATGATTAGAGTTTTAAAAGCTGGGACTATCACTTCAACTTTAGGATGCTTTTCTCCTGGAAATTCAATTGCTATGGAAACAAATCATGAGCATCCATCCTGCAGGGGGCTGCGAGTGGGGGTGGGGGGGTGGGGGGTTGGTATTTTGTTCTCCCATTCACAGTTAGGAGAATGAGGTCAATTATTTTTTCCTGTAGACTTGGACAAATTAGAGAAAGTGTTCCATCCTTTCTCTAAAGTAATCCATCAGTGTTAGTTTAAAGCAAAGAAAATAGATGGCTAAAGGCTAGACAGCCAGCTGATGCGTGCTGTGACTCCTGTTGATGATTATGTCCATGCATTACATGAATATGTGCCCAGGGTCCCCCTGCCTCAACTTCTGCTCCTACTTTATTCATTCCACTAAAATCTATAATCAGGTCCTGCCCAGAGGGTTAGCATGAAGCAAGAAAACCTTGTCTTTGGTGTTTCCTTCCTCAGTGCTGCCTTATGACCTCATGATGTCCCCACACCCCCACTGGTGACCCTGACATCAGCACCTGCTGTCCCCAAACAACCCCGCATACCCCACACCTCTCCACACCTCTCTAGTCCAAACTCCCTGGGCCATGGTGTTTTCCAGTTGACAGCTATCGGCTTTCATTAAGTTGCTTGTTGTAAAATGGTATTTTGTGCTCTGTGATTTGGGGCTATTATGCATAATGGCCAATCCAAAGGAACCGATTTGATGAAAATTAATAGAAGCATTATAGGCTGGAAGGGAATAATATAAGACAGGGAATCGTATGATTCTTTGCTACTACTTAAGGCAAGTTCAGGGTAAAACATTTCGTGCCTTATAGGCACATTTAGTCATGATTAAATGACTTAAGAAAAGTGAGTTTAATTTTGACCTGTACTATGTTAGGGATCTTCGTGAGAATGAGACTGTTTCCCAGGTGTGTTTCCTGCTACTTTTAGAATTTTACTTTTAGGATTTGGAGGTAGTCAGAATGCAGGTATATAGGTTAAAACCTCCTGTGAGGCAATATTTCTGGATATATGCAGGTGAATAATCTCTTCTTTGGCTCAGCTAGAAGTCAAAGACATTTCTTTCAACTCATCTTCCTCACACAACATTCTTTCATGTAATTACAGTGGGTCGTATTTTGTGTAGAATTAGCACACTCAGACATCTTGAGTTCACTACCAGTCACCCTTCCTCACAAATTAAATCCTTGTTTCCTTCTTCAACATGCAGCTTTCCACCTCTCTGACGCTCTCCCCAAGAGCCTTGCAGTATGCCATCCTTCCCCTGGAGAACCCACCTGTAAATTAAGTTCTCCCTCTCAGACTTTCTATGTGAATACCAAAAATGAGGTTGGCTCACCTTGACATTTTATTGTTGTCTGGCATTTTCCCCTATATCTTTCTCAGTATGTCACATATGTTTCTAACTGAGGCCAGGAAAGTTCTAAGAGAGAAAAGTTGGGGAGGATGGGGAAGAGGAAGAGGGGATCAGAAAGGGAACAAAAAAAAATCCTTATTTCTGTTTTCAGTAAATCATTTAGACAGTAACCCATCTCTCTAAAATCAGACAAAAGGTAGGCAGCCAAATATTAGGTGAATTTCTATATAAGTATGATACAAACCCAAGACTCTCAAGTAGGTATAGCATATGCCCTGAAAACAACCTGGAGGCATCTGGCAGAGGGCTACAAAAGTGCTTATCAGACTTGTGTGTACTGAAGTTTCCAGAACTAGCGCTAGGGATTTTGATTTGGTAGACCTCGGTTGAATTCCAGGAATCTCAATTTTTTAACAACCACCCACAGTGGCTCTGACACTGTTCTAGAGAAAGAGTATTTCAAAGTTGAAAGCTATTTCATCAAAATCTCCATTACTCTCCTTGGCCCTTTTGAGAATCCAGAGTGAGGAGTTTTCAAAGATGAATGTGTCTACAGAAAGAAAGTGCTGTATAGAGAAACAATAAATTTTATTGCAGATTTTTTTTTTAATTTAAAGGCAAGCTATTCTGGACCAGTGATGCCCCATCAATAAAACACACTTAAACATCAAACTCAAAATGAAAAGATTCCAACCTCCGAAACAGTTACTGTCCACTCACCAAAGGAACTGGAATGATTATAGGCAGCCCCAGCCAGATATGTAATGTGGGTGTGAAGACTCTGCTTACAAAACCAATGTGGGAAGGCATGGAATTTCTAGGCTGAGAGCCATGTGTGTGTACAATTTCTCAATTTGCATTTTGGAGAAAACTAAAGTTTGTTTGCTGCAGGTGCAAGTCTCATGCTGCTGTAAAACTTGTCCATTCTGTGGCACCCGAGCCCGCCTATGGCTCTGCCTGCCCTGTACCACCACCCTCTTTTTCCACTCTAGCCACTTCCCTAAAGAGCTTTTGGTTCAGATAAATGGTATCCAGTTAAATTACCTGAAGTTCCCAAGCTACCTGACAACCTTGCAAAATCTAAAATTATGAGTTAGAAGTTAAATATCCTCAAATATTCACGACATAAGAAATTTGTGGCAAAAGCCTGCTTTTGCTTCTAGAACACCCTCTTTTAGTTCTCCGAGGATGGGAGTGATGTGAGGGCAGTTGAATGGCCTCATGCACAGTGAAATTCAATCTGGCTAAACAAAAAACACCCAAACCCATTGTGCAATGGTAGCATGCCCCCGCTTTGGCCAACAGAGCTACTTGATTCAGTCTTCTGGGGCTGGGTCAACCAAGACTTGAAATTCAAGGTTTCCACCCAACATGTATTTGTATCAGGAGAGAAAAGGTTGTAGACAGATAAGAACTACTAGTACGTAATGTAAATTATGTTCTTTCTAATCTTTGGATCTAGGTATACATTCATTCTAGACTTTGTTTTTTATTCCTAAAGCTTGCAGCATTGATGTGATTTTAACTTTTCAGCAACCCAACTTGGTGTTTACTTAGGAGAAAGAAGTTCCCTCCTTTACTTTCACCCACAAGATCTTCTATTCTGACGGTGTTTGACTTCATCCCTGATTGATCTTGAACTGGCATGAATTAAAAGGCTCTCCCAAGGGGTGCCTGAGTGGCTCAGTGGGTTAAGCCGCTGCCTTCGGCTCGGGTCATGATTCAGGATCCTGGATCAAGCCCCGCATCAGGCTCTCTGCTCAGCAGGGAGCCTGCTTCCTCCTCTCTCTCTGTCTGCCTCTGCCTGCTTGTGATCTCTCTCTGTCAGATAAATAAATAAAATCTTAAAAAAAAAAAAAAAAAGGCTCTCCCAAAATGAGAAGTGCCATGAAAATAGGCACCTTTCATCTTTGGAGGCAAAGGAACCGTGTGCCACATGGTGGGGGTGGCAGTTTTTTGATCAGCATTTCTTTGTTGGAGCCCAGGAACTGAGTCAGCCTACCAGACCCAGCAATTCAATAAGGCAGCCAAGTATCCCAATGGAACCAATGCTAAGTAATGATTGGGAATTTCCATCAGAGCATCTTAATCCACTAGCATGAGTTGTCACCATGAGCTCCAGTAGGCCCATTAAAATGACTTCAGGTCACCTCCACTGAGCCTGCCCATTCACTCCAAAACAATTATCCTAATCCCCTTAGCAGACCCAATCCCTTAACACTTGTGAAGTGCCCTCCTATGCAGGGTGCTGACATTTTCCAACAACACTCGCCTCTTTGAAATGCCAATCAAAAGTCCTTCTTGTGAAAATACACGACCCTCTCTGCAAGTATAAACAGACCTTCGTACATCGTCACCACCACCATCATTAAAAAGCACTTACAGAACACCCACCTGTGTGTGATGCTGTGCTGCTGGCCCCAGAACGTGCAAACGCTGTGAGTGCTGACCTCAGGAAGGGGTGGTTACGGACCTGCCACTTCAAGCTTATTTAGCACGGGCTGCGCCCTTGTGCAGGCGTGGGTCTGCAGCCAACTATTGCTGGTGGCCGTGTAATGTCCCCAAGAGGATTAATTAGTGGCTCGACAGAGCAGATCTCGCCACAGTAGTATATAAGTGATAAAACTCACCATGAAAGTTCTACCAAAATGTTATTTCCCAAACTTTAGTTACCACTCCCTGGTCCTGGACAACTTGGTCCAGAGGGGGCTGATTCAGAAGGAAATTTATTACAATTTTTGTCCTCTTCTTATGTGCTGTCGCCTTTGACCACCTGGCCCTAAGGAAAGGAGAGGCCGCGATGGCCCAACACCATGCTGTTAGCTGGCAAGCTCAGGACCGAGGACACAGTTCCTCTTGCACCACACCACTTACCAGCTGGGTAACCTTGGGGAGGTCATGAGATGCTCTGGGCTTTGGCACCCTCCAGTGTAAAATGGGAACCATACCATGTATTGAGGGGTCTTCCGAAGGTTAAATAAAACAATATGCAGTGAAAATACAAAGCTTGGGACTCTGGTTAAATCTTGGACAAGACTATTTGAAGGTGGGGCTTTGGGAAGGGTTCACTGAAGAAATTAACAACCACGGGATGGGTGGGAGCTGGAAGAGGAAAGGCGTTCCAGCTGGAGGAAGTAACCAGAGGAAAAGAACAGACAGTCGAAGCTCGCAAAAATAATGTGTGTGTGGGGGGGAGGATATAATGAAAGGGCCAGGAGCAGAGGTGCTTCATGGAAAAGTGACAGTGTGAGGGTTCAAGAGAAGTAGACATGGAGGGAAACCTGTCCCATCATCCCGTCCTGCACTCATCTCTCTGGTGAGGCCTGGGCATCAGGCATCCATTGCTGCCCTGACACGGTGCTTGGCCATTTCTGGGACTCCTCGTGCAAAAAGCAGGGCTGTAAACTCCAAACTGCTACAACTGGAGAGTGGGCATGCACCCTGGCTTCACCTGAAGGATTTTTGCACTATTTTAGCCCCATCTTAGTTCTGTCTTTCCTCAGGGCCCAAGGAACACATATGTTTCACATAATTTTCAAAGCAGACATATGTAAGGAGACACCAAGATGCTTCAAATCTAGCTCAAACCAAATACGTTCTGACCAAGATTTATATGAGTTAATTTCCTTCTCCCCCCTCTGCAATATTTCTTCCCACAATACAAGTTTAGTTTTCTCCCCTTGACTTAAGCCAAGGACACATGACAAGTAATAAAGGCATTAACAAGAAACACGAAAATAGCAAGTCTGAACACACAACCTTCTTTTGCAACCCGAAGATGTTTGTCTGGGGTGGTTGCCCTCGTCCATCTGAACCTCTTAAAAGAGTCTTGGATGACCCAGCTAAGATGCTGGCAATGTCTGCAGATGCAACGGTGGGTGGTTGTCACACGGCACCATGGCGATCATGGGTCTGTCTCTATCCTCCTCAGCGTTCCACGATCATGTACCGGAAGTGCCAAAATCACGAGTGAGTGTCGTTTACCACCGCACGGCTCAATTCGTGAACTGTAATTCATGCAGGCTCCAGCAAATAGTATTTTACCTAAAGAAGACAAGTGAAGGGAAGAGAGACAAAGCAGGCTGGAAACATCCCTCAATTTCAGACATCCTTGTACTGAAGAAGATGAATATCCAGTGAGGTTCACACAATTCTAATCAAATACCCACACTTTTCAGCCTGCCCCATCGGAGCTCACCCATGGGACTTTGGTCTCCCTGTCAGTACATGGAGGCAGCAGCGCCTACCTCAGGAGTGTCAGAAACACTGAATGAGGAAAAGTCTGTAAATATTCTGGAACCATTCTACCTAAAGGGCCTTTTTCAGTTCCTCATGAAAGCCCCCTTTTTAATCACACGTTTCCCCACAACCTGAAAGTGTCATTTATTTACACATCTCATCTCCTGTTGTTTTTCTTCACTCACCAGAAGTTCCAAGAGAACAGAGACTTGACTTGTCATGTTTGGTACCATGTATTAAGACATACCCACTCATAAGAGGTACCCGATAAAAGTTTGTTGATTGCATAGTAGTGAACACTGACAGGTACACAAAAAATGTGCATATACGTGTGTATGTATGTATGTATGTATGTATCTACAGTTTGTTTACCCAATAATATACGTCTACATATATTCATAATAAAACATTTCACATGAGGTATCACAACCCTCATTTTATATAAAGGTTTAGTAAGTGGCAATCTTGGGAACTGGACCCAGAAACTCATGCCTAGGTGGTATTTTTTGTTTTTCGGGGTTTTTTCCCAACTACTGCACAGCTACCTACTCACAAATTTTCTATTCCTCTCCATACTCTATTCTCTCACCATACCCTAGTCTAGAGTCTTTACTTAATAGCTTGTAATATTACCCATTTTTCCCAGGGCCTCCACAGCCCTCTTCCCGGCCCCCAACAGCCCACTCCATAGGCCCTGCTAAGGCGATGCTGTGAGGTTCTCTAACTTTGTTATCCAGCCAACCTCAGGCTACAACTCCTGCATTCTTTGAGGCTTTCATTTAACAGATTAAAAAAAAAAAAAAATCAGATACTCTTGCCCCTAAGCCCCACAGGGTTAAGTCCCCCAAAGGAACCCCCAGGCTGGCTTATCCTGCATGACAAAGACTTTGGGCCCAAACATGCGCCAACCGCCAACCGCTGACAAACCCCACACCACAGCTGTGCCGCTGGGGGGTGACGGGACATGGGCAAACACTTCCAGATCGAGCTGCTGAAATGGGGCCTCGCAAGTCTTTGACAGTGTTAATTACTGAATCCTCCTGGCCTGCCAGCCACGCTTCTCCACGGAAGGCCCCCGCCATGTGCAACTTGCTCCCGGTGGCACTCCCTCTGAGCCCACATTTGGCAGCAAGCAGGCGACATTTTAAAAGATGTTTTTATTTGCTTCAGCATTTGGTTCACTCCGCACCCCCCCACCCGCTTCACTCTGATACTTTGGGCCTGAAATATGTTTTCTGCAGTTGTGGCAGAGTTCCACCAGGTTCCTGAATCTCGTGTTTAAGGTGATGGCTGGGGGAGGGGCGCCCCCGACTGGAAGAAATGACCTGGGTCTTTTATTCAGGGTCCCGAACGCTGACCCACCACTTGACATGGTCCAGGTCAAGGCGTTGGATGGGCACTTGACCGCCAGAGTCTCTGCCTGTAGTTCTAGAGGCTCAGGACACAGTGCATGGGCTCCACATTCATACATTAGATTTCACTGTCCTTTCGCAGTTCATACAAGAGGGAGTGTCAGTTGGGACAAGAGTGCTTTTGTGAACAGCTTCCTGCAAAAAAAGATTCCACGTCACTTTTCTGCCTGATTTAACTCCATCCTTCAGTAACAGGAATTTAGCCAGCCATGCTATGAAACAATGCAAATCACAATCGCAAGGTCCATAGCATGCCATTCATTAAGATGACTCTTTTGGCTTCCACTGTGGGTGTCCTCTTGCTCCACCATAAGACCTGAGGGAATAAAAAAGAGCCAAGCCACTAAAAACAGCTACAATAGAAAGATCTGTGGTCATAGGGCCAATGCCAACACCAAAGGCATGTACCAACCGAAATGCAGATGTGCGATTTGGCAATGTGACATGGCATGCGGGCCTTTCAGAGTCAGTGAACCAAATAGGATGATGAGAGTTTTCATCTTCCAGAACTTATGCCCATAAATTCTAATTGCTAGATTGAATTCTCTTTCTTTAGAAGATTGGCTGTAACCAGTTACTATGGGCTCCTGCAGAGAGGACACATTATTCTTTTTTTTCCTTTTGGGGCCATACGGTTTTCAGATGGAGCAAATAGACAGGTACACATCAGGACACAAATAGAATCCAGTGCTTTTTGCTAATTCATCGGAATTGCAATCACTGGGGGTGATCCCCCAACCAGCAAGTGGAAAGAAAACCATTTTTCTTAAGGATGGTGATTTAAGTTTTCCACTTAAATAAAATAAATTCCAGCTAACCTACTACTTTTATACTTTGTACTTTCTACCACTTACCTTTCCCAAGAAATACAAATCTCCCTATAAAGTTCAATATTAGGGATTGAGTTGTATATACCCAAGATTCATATGGTGAAGTCCTAACCCCCAGTACATAAAGCATGGGACTTTATCTGGAAACAGAGTTTTTTAGATATAATTAAATGGAGGTCACACTGGAGTAGAAGGAGCCCCTAAGCCAATAGGATTGGTGCCCCCATAGAAAGAGGGACTTTGAACATAGAGACACTTACACAGGGAGAACTTCCTGTGAGGATGAAGGCAGAGATCAAGGTGATGCTCCAGAAGGCAAGGAATGTGAAAAACTGCTGACACGCCACCAGATGCTAAAGGAAAAGTCCTGGAACAGGTTCTTTCTCTCAGCCCTGTGTTGGTGGTTCAAAGGCCATTCGGATGTGGAGCAGGAAAATCATACCCATTCTTACCGTGTGTTGATTCTAGGCAACATAAAAGGCTGCTGCTTTTAAGGTTGAAAGAGTCCAGTGGAATCACCTTGCCATGCACTGGCTGATTGATCTCCTTAGGGACGTTGCCACAAAGGGGACTCTGTGCTGTTCTCCATCACGAGCAGGTTGGATATTCTGCAGTAACAGTAGCTACAGCAGCTTTGGGAAGTGGGAGCCTATAGTGTTAGTTAAGTCTATGCTGTACATAAACCAAATGTACAAGCACAGGGTTACCTGATGACTCTGGCCCAATTCCACGTCCACCACCTCCATCTTAGACGAGACCACCATCTGGTTTGTCTGACCTTAAAACTTGGCACATTTGATGGAACCCAAACCATGGGAAGTTCTGCTCACAAGATCACTTCATATCCAGAGCAGGAGCATGCCAGGAGCTATGTTTCAAATGGTCTGTAATTTTCTGGTGCAGATGGTATATCTTTGTTCCAGAAACATATGGGTCTCCACTGTGGTTCTCCTACAGTGGCTTGCCATAAATTTCATAAAGCATCTGCTTCCACCACAATATCCCTATTGTTATACCATATACTCTGTATAGTAATATAAAATCTGCCAGGTCTTATGGCTCAAGCAACAGGGTTTCCTGCATTGTCCTGGACCCGAGACAGGGCTCATTTGTTAAATGGTTTGGAGCAGTTTTTCCTATGTGGAATACATTGTTTCCCCAGTGCAAAGAGGCCAACCAGACACGGTCTCCTTCTAAGTGGTGAGAGATGCAAGAGGCAACAATTCCTCTTTTATTTTCAGGGTAATGCTCTTATATGATCCACTGACATCTAAAACTTTACCTATGGCAGGCTCCAGAATCTTTGTAGGGTATGTCTCTTACCTCTGGAGAAAACGTGGCTTACCAAAATGTCAAACATACTTGCTGGTTTTTGTTCATCTGATTCAATTAATATTGGGCCTTTGATATAGTGTGCCACTGTGATGTTCTGCAGAATGTCCAGACAGTCCATGTCCCTTTGGACTAATTATGATGGAAGGCGGGGAGAGATTAACACTGCCCTGGGGCAAGACTGCATACACATCTTTTTGCCTGTTCCATGTGAAGGCAAACTGCTGCTCACCCTCCTTCCTGATGGGGTTCAAAACAAATGCATTCATCTGTTCCATTGCTGCAGACCATGTCTTAAGTCTGTGTTATCCTGTGCTTGCAAAGATACCTCATCTGACAGAGGAGCTACAATTGGGGTTCCTCCTCGATCGAGTGTTCAGTATGCCATAGTCATTCTCTAGGAGGCATAGGAATTTTTCAGTGACAAGACTGATAAATTAAGTGGGGTTATGATGTGGACCGCCATTTTGCATACTATAGTCTTCTATGGGTATATTTCTTTCTGCCATTCCACCAGGAGACAATATTATTTTTTTATTTCCTATATTTGCTGGAGGAGAGGGGCACTTTCAACCTAGACCCCATGTCCATGGTACTTGAAATATCTGAGCTAACAGGAGCCAATTTTTCCTAATGTATGGATTCTCCAAGCATGTGTCTTAGACCCTTTGGGGATAAGAAGTAGGGTATTTTTATAAACTTTATAGAATTGTAGTAAGCTCCTTCTTGGAAACCTGGCATCTCCTCCAGTTTGTGGGCTCTGAGTTTGAAAGCTAACTGGATTCAGGAGGCTGGGCCAGGGATAATTATTTTCTTTTGGGGGCTTACCCACAGCCTCTGGTCTCTTGTTTGCATAGATACTGAGTGATATCCTTGTCAATTACCCACCTATCTTCCCCCTCAGTCCTATTAAACATCTCCATAGTTGTATACAGCTCGGGCACTCAACATTTCCCCATTGACCATGTTGTCATTGTATCAGCACCTGTATTGCACTACTGCCTAGCCTCTACCATTTGGGGACTTTACTGTCTGCATTGCTCTCAGAGATTCCTGTAGCAGCACCTCCTATGGTCATTCTTTGCCTTCAGAGTTTCAGATGCACCCCCCCTACTGGTGCATTGTTCATCTTTTGGTCACTCACATATACTTTCGCCATGGACTCTTTCACAGAAGAGTCAGAAGAAATGCTTGCTGTCTTACCCAGCATTTCACCTAGCAACAGGATCCAACACTTGGCTCTTTCCTCCCCAGTCTGCCATGGAGTCTTGGTATCCTACTTCATTTAGTGTGAGCCTTCCTTTAGCTGAGCCTTCTGCAGGATCATTGCCAAGGTAGGAAACACTATGTCACTGAAAGTTGCTGGCATGCTGACACCCTCCCCGGTGTCCAACTTTATGTTCGCACCCCTTGATCTAGGCACCCTGAGAATCCAGTCACTATCTTAGCTGTATTTTGACTTGGTCCAACAGTTATTTTATGATATGGTCTCTTCCCTCCATCAGGCTCAGCACTTTTGTGCTTGGGTAATGTGGTTACATAAAAGTATTGTTTTGGTAGCCAATAGGAAAGTGGGGCTAGGTTCCAGAGGAATTCACATTGTCTTGCAAGACTCAGGTCACCCGATCATCTTCACACAAAATTACAGGCAAAATGGACAGCTCAGCAGAGGGTTCAGGGTAACCCAGGAATACAGGACTTTTAAATTTGCTGATCCAGATTTCCCTCTCAAATTGTGAAATCCCACTTTGTAAATCAGGCACCTGACCTTGGAGTAGCAGACTTGCTGGGGTACAGCATTCAACGTTCTCTGGATCTCTGACAGCCTTTTAATAAATTTCCATGCCTCAGGGGGCACCTGGGTGGCTCAGTTGGTTGAGCGAATGCTTTTGGCTCAGGTCATGATCCCAGAGTCCTGGGATTGAGTCCCACATCGGGCTTCCTGCTCAGCAGGAAGTCTGCTTCTCCCACTGACTTCTCTCCTCTCATGCTCTCTCTCTCTCTCTCTCAAATAAATAAAT
The DNA here is from genome assembly GCF_010015895.1 of Lontra canadensis. Classification (NCBI taxonomy): domain Eukaryota; kingdom Metazoa; phylum Chordata; class Mammalia; order Carnivora; family Mustelidae; genus Lontra; species Lontra canadensis. The sequence goes on along the minus strand of NW_022631064.1, from coordinate 6,416,681 downwards.
AAAATCTTAAAAAAAAAAATTCCATGCCTCAACCTCAGCTTTTTCTGTTTCTAGTTGAATGAGTGTCTTTTACTATGCTGTCACTGAGGTCCTCTAACTTTCATATCTTACCTTAACCAGGTGATTAATTACCTTTAAAACTTACTGTTTTCCTCCAAAGTATCAGTGGCCCCTAGAAAGAACCATCTGATTTCATAGTCCTCATGATTAGTTTCTCTCCCAAAACTATTCAAATACCTAAAATATTGCACTGACTATGCAATTTCCTTTTACTGGTGTCCCATCTGAATTCACTATTGGTAAAAATTTTAACAATTGCGTAACTCCTGCATACTGAGCTTATCCATTGTCTTAGTCTGCTCAGCCTGCCATAACAAAATACCATTGACTGGGTAACTTAAACAACAAGAAAAAAATTTCATTTTCTTACAGTTTTGGAGGCTAGAAACCTAAGATCAGAGCGCTAGCATAGTCAGGTTCTACTGAGAATACTCTTTCTGGCTTGCTGATTGTCACTTTCTTGATCTGTCCTTATATGGCTTTAAAGAGAGAAAGAAAGAAAGAAAGAAAGAAAGAAAGAAAGAAAGAAAGAAAGAAAGAAAGAAAGAAAGCTGTCTCTCTCCTCCTCTTCTTACAAGGCAACCAATCCTACTGGATTAGAACCCCATCTTTATGACTTGATATATCCTTAATTAGCTTCTAAAAGCCCAACTTCAAATATAGTCGCATTAGGGTTAGAACCTTAACACGTGAATTTGGGGGAGGAGGGGATACGATTCAGTCCATAGCATCTACCTACCATCAGTGATGGGATTCTGTTCAAGATGCCATTTTATGATTGGCTTTCTCAGACTGTTACTGGCTCTCATTGTTGGTTTCCCTAGGAACAAACTCTGAGATGTTGAGTTTTCATCCAGGTGATTTATCCAGGAACACTGTTGGGAACAACACCTTCGGGAGGATAGGGACCAGGGTTGAAATTGATGTAGCAGCAATGGAGTCACTGGTTGATCCCACAGATAGCTTTGGAGCTCTAACAGTCATTCAGAAAAGTACTAAATTTAGGCAAGGAGGATGAGCTTTGGTGTCTCTCCATGACCAGCCTTTTGGTATGGGTTATACCCTGAGAAAAGGGAAGTAACCTTGGGTGAGGTAGCTTTTTTTCAGACAAAAGCAATTCTCAGAGAGGAACCTAGATGTCAGCCTCAGCAGTCGTCACTTCCAGAATGTTGGGTAATGAGTATGTGGGCTCTGGAAGAGATCTGGATGGGTGGCACACTGTAGCATCACCACCCAAGACAAAAGCAGCTTGTCAAAGATGACATGATTTGGTAAGATTTACTTAGGAAAAATAGAGTAGGGAGAAGGAAGCTAATGTTGCTTAATTAAATTACTGAATTTTAAAATGCTTTTTGAAAATATTTTTGCTTGGTGTGTTTATATTACACTCTAAGATATAAATAGATACCACTAAATAGATGTAAAACACTTATAAAACACAAGTCACATAAATTTTATATAATATGTGATAAATAGAACCCTTCTTCAAATTATTTTCTAAGAACAGAAACTGAAAGAGTTTGGAGTATTTTATTATTACTTTAACCTTTGAATTTTTAAAAAACTATAAATTTCACTGCTTTAACACTAATTCCATCTTCTTGGTGAATACAACATTAAAAATTAAAAAACAAATCGAATGTTTTTTTTTAATAAATTTTATTTTTTATAAACATATATTTTTTCCCCCAGGGGTACAGTTCTATGAATCGCCAGGTTTACACACTTCACCGCACTCATCATAGCACATACCCTCCCCAATGTCCATAATAACCCCACCCCCCCAAGACCCCTACCCCCAGCAACCCTCAGTTTGTTTTGTGAGATTAAGAGTCACTTATGGTTTATCTCCCTCCCAATCCCATCTTGCTTCATTTACTCTTCTCCTACCCCCTTAACCCCCCATGTTGCATCTCCTCTCCCTCATATCAGGGAGATCATATGATAGTTGTCTTTCTCCGATTGAATTATTTCGCTAAGCATAATACCCTCTAGTTCCATCCACGTCATCACAAATGGCAAGATTTCATTTCTTTTGATGGCTGCATAGTATTCCATTGTGTATATATACCACTTCTTCTTTATCCATTCGTCTGTTGATGGACATCTAGGTTCTTTCCATAGTTTGGCTATTGTAGACATTGCTGCTATAAACATTTGGGTGCATGTGCCCCTTCGGATCACTACGTTTGTTATCTTTAGGGTAAATACCCAGCAGTGCAATTGCTGGGTCATAGGGTAGTTCTATTTTCAACATTTTGAGGAACCTCCATGCTGTTTTCCAGAGTGGTTGCACCAGCTTGCATTCCCACCAACAGTGTAGGAGGGTTCCCCTTTCTCCGCATCCTCGCCAGCATCTGTCATTTCCGGACTTGGTCATTTTAGCCATTCTGACTGGTGTGAGGTGGTATCTCATGGTGGTTTTGATTTGTATTTCCCTGATGCCGAGTGATATGGAGCACTTTTTCATGTGTCTGTTGGCCATCTGGATGTCTTCTTTGCAGAAATGTCTGTTCATGTCCTCTGCCCATTTCTTGATTGGATTATTTGTTCTTTGGGTGTTGAGTTTGCTAAGTTCTTTATAGATTCTGGACACTAGCCCTTTATCTGATATGTCATTTGCAAATATCTTCTCCCATTCTGTCAGTTGTCTTTTGGTTTTGTGAACTGTTTCCTTTGCTGTGCAAAAGCTTTCGATCTTGATAAAATCCCAATAGTTCATTTTTGCCCTTGCTTCCCTTGCCTAGGAAGATGTTGCTGCGGCTGAGGTCAAAGAGGTTGCTGCCTGTGTTCTCCTCAAGGATTTTGATGGATTCCTTTCTCACATTGAGGTCCTTCATCCATTTTGAGTCTATTTTCGTGTGTGGTGTAAGGAAATGATCCAATTTCATTTTTCTGCATGTGGCTGTCCAATTTTCCCAACACCATTTATTGAAGAGGCTGTCTTTTTTCCATTGGACATTCTTTCCTGCTTTGTCGAAGATTAGTTGACCATAGAGTTGAGGGTCTATTTCTGGGCTCTCTATTCTGTTCCATTGATCTATGTGTCTGTTTTTGTGCCAGTACCACGCTGTCTTGATGATGACAGCTTTGTAATAGAGCTTGAAGTCCGGAATTGTGATGCCACCAACTTTGGCTTTCTTTTTCAATATTCCTTTGGCTATTCGAGGTCTTTTCTGGTTCCATATAAATTTTAGGATTATTTGTTCCATTTCTTTGAAAAAAATGGATGGTACTTTGATAGGAATTGCATTAAATGTGTAGATTGCTTTAGGTAGCATAGACATTTTCACAATATTTATTCTTCCAATCCAGGAGCATGGAACATTTTTCCATTTCTTTGTGTCTTCCTCAATTTCTTTCATGAGTACTTTATAGTTTTCTGTGTATAGATTCTTAGTCTCTCTGGTTCCTAGGTATCTTATAGTTTTGGGTGCGATTGTAAATGGGGTGGACTCCTTAATTTCTCTTTCTTCTGTCTTGTTGTTGGTGTAGAGAAATGCGACTAATTTCTGTGCATTGATTTTATATCCTGACACTTTACTGAATTCCTGTACAAGTTCTAGCAGTTTTGGAGTGGAGTCTTTTGGGTTTTCCACGTATAGTATCATATCATCTGCGAAGAGTGATAGTTTGACTTCTTCTTTGCCGATTTGGATGCCTTTAATTTCTTTTTGTTGTCTGCTGAGGCTAGGACTTCTAGTACTATGTTGAATAGCAGTGGTGATAACGGACATCCCTGCCGTGTTCCTGACCTTAGCAAAAAAGCTTTCAGTTTTTCTCCATTGAGAATGATATTTGCGATGGGTTTTTCATAGATGGCTTTGATAGTATTGATGTATGTGCCCTCTATCCCTACACTTTGAAGAGTTTTGATCAGGAAGGAATGCTGTACTTTGTCAAATGCTTTTTCAGCATCTATGGAGAGTATCATATGGTTCCTCTTCTTTCTTTTATTAATGTGTTTTATCACGTTGATTGATTTGTGGATGTTGAACCAACCTTGCAGCCCAGGAATAAATCCCACTTGGTCGTGGTGAATAATCCTTTTAATGTACTGTTGAATCCTATTGGCTAGTATTTTGGTGAGAATTTTTGCATCTGTGTTCCTCAAGGATATTGGTCTGTAGTTCTCTTTTTTGATGGGATCCTTGTCTGGTTTGGGGATCAAGGTGATGTTGGCCTCATAAAATGAGTTTGGAAGTTTTCCTTCCATTTCTATTTTTTGGAACAGTTTCAGGAGAATAGGAATTAGTTCTTCTTTAAATGTTTGGTAGAATTCCCCCGGGAAGCCATCTGGCCCTGGGCTTTTGTTTGTTTGGAGATTTTTGATGACTGTTTCAATCTCCTTACTGGTTATGGGTCTGTTCAGGCTTTCTATTTCTTCCTGGTTCAGTTGTGGTAGTTTATATGTCTCTAGGAATGCATCCATTTCTTCCATATTGTCAAATTTGTTGGCATAGAGTTGCTCATAATATGTTCTTATAATTGTCTGTATTTCTTTGTTAGTTGTGATCTCTCCTCTTTCATTCATGATTTTATTTATTTGGGTACTTTCTCTTTTCTTTTTGATAAGTCTGGCCAGGGGTTTATCAATCTTATTAATTCTTTCAAAGAACCACCTCCTAGTTTCGTTGATTTGTTCTATTTTTCTTTTTTTTTTTTGGTTTCTATTTCATTGATTTCTGCTCTGATCTTTATGATTTCTCTTCTCCTGCTGGGTTTAGGGTTTCTTTCTTTTCTTTCTCCAGCTCCTTTAGGTGTAAGGTTAGGTTGTGTACCTGAGACCTTTCTTGTTTCTTGAGAAAGGCTTGTACCGCTATATATTTTCCTCTCAGGACTGCCTTTGTTGTGTCCCACAGATTTTGAACCATTGTGTTTTCATTATCATCTGTTTCCATGAATTTTTTCAATTCTTCTTTAATTTCCTGGTTGACCCATTCATTCTTTAGAAGGATGCTGTTTAGTCTCCATGTATTTGGGTTCTTTCCAAATTTCCTCTTGTGATTGAGTTCTAGCTTCAGAGCATTGTGGTCTGAAAATATGCAGAGTATGATCCCAATCTTTTGATACCGGTTGAGACCTGATTTAGGACCAAGGATGTGATCTATTCTGGAGAATGTTCCATGGGCACTAGAGAAGAATGTGTATTCTGTTGCTTTGGGATGAAATGTTCTGAATATATCTGTGATATCCATCTGGTCCAGTGTGTCATTTAAGGCCTTTATTTCCTTGTTGATCTTTTGCTTGGATGATCTGTCCATTTCAGTGAGGGGAGTGTTAAAGTCCCCTACTATTATTGTATTATTGTTGATGTGTTTCTTTGATTTTGTTATTAATTGGTTTATGTAGTTGGCTGCTCCCACGTTAGGGGCATAGATATTTACAATTGTTAGATCTTCTTGTTGGACAGATCCTTTGAGTATGATATAGTGTCCTTCCTCATCTCTTATTATAGTCTTTGGCTTAAAATCTAATTGATCTGATATAAGGATTGCCACTCCTGCTTTCTTCTGATGTCCATTAGCATGGTAAATTCTTTTCCACCCCCTCACTTTAAATCTGAAGGTGTCTTCGGGTTTAAAATGAGTTTCTTGTAGGCAACATATAGATGGGTTTTGTTTTTTTTCCATTCTGATACCCTGTGTCTTTTGATTGGGGCATTTAGCCCATTAACATTCAGGGTAGCTCTTGAGAGAGATGAATTTAATGCCATTGTATTGCCTGTAAGGTGACTGTTATTGTATATTTTTTCTGTTCCTTTCTGATCTACTACTTTTAGGCTCTCTCTTTGCTTAGAGGACCCTTTTCAATATTTCCTGTAGAGCTGGTTTGGTGTTTGCAAATTCTTTCAGTTTTTGTTTGTCCTGGAAGCTTTTAATCTCTCCTTCTATTTTCAATGATAGCCTAGCTGGATATAGTATTCTTGGCTGCATGTTTTTCTCGTTTAGTACTCTGAATATATCATGCCAGCTGTTTCTGGCCTGCCAGGTCTCTGTGGATAAGTCTGCTGCCAATCTAATATTTTTACCATTATATGTTACAGACTTCTTTTCCCGGGCTGCTTTCAGGATTTTCTCTTTGTCACTAAGACTTGTAAATTTTACTATTAGGTGACGGGGTGTGGACCTCTTCTTATTGATTTGAGGGGGGTTCTCTGAACCTCCTGGATTTTGATGCTTGTTCCCTTTGCCATATTGGGGAAATTCTCTCCAATAATTCTCTCCAATATACCTTCTGCTCCCCTCTCTCTTTCTTCTTCTTCTGGAATCCCAATTATTCTAATGTTGTTTCGTCTTATGATGTCACTTATCTCTCGAATTCTGCCCTCGTGGTCCAGTAGCTGTTTGTCCCTCTTTTGCTCAGCTTCTTTATTCTCTGTCATTTGGTCTTCTATATCGCTAATTCTTTCTTCTGCCTCATTTATCCTAGCAGTGAGAGCCTCCATTTTTTATTGCACCTCATTAGTAGCTTTTTTATTTCAACTTGATTAGATTTTAGTTCTTTTATTTCTCCAGAAAGGGCTTTTATATCTCCCGAGAGGGTTTCTCTAATATCTTCCATGCCTTTTTCGAGCCCGGCTAGAACCTTGAGAATCGTCATTCTGAACTCTAGATCTGACATATTACCAATGTCTATATTGATTAGGTCCCTAGCCTTTGGTACTGCCTCTTGTTCTTTTTTTTTGTGGTGACTTTTTCCGCCTTGTCATTTTGTCCAGATAAGAGTATATGAAGGAACAAGTAAAATACTAAAAGTGCGGCAACAACCCCAGGAAAATATGCTTTAGCCAAATCAGAAGAGATCCCAAATCGTGAGGGGTGGGGGGGCAAGGGGATATAAAGAGGTTCAGAAAGAAAAAAAGAAAAGAAAAAAAAAAGAAAAAGAAAAAAGAAACAAAAAAAGAAAACCAATAATGATAAAATATAAAAAGGAAAAAATAAATAAATAAATAAATATATATATATATATATATTAGATAAACTAGTTAAAAAAACGTTACAAAAGAAAAGGGTAATAGTTTAAAAAATTTAGCAGAAGAAGAGAAAAAAAAATTGAAAAAGAAAAAAAATTAAATTAACTGCAAAGCTAAAGAATCATGGGGAGAAAGCCATGAGTTCCGTGCTTTGCTTTCTTCTCCTCTGGAATTCCGCTGCTCTCCTTGGTATTGAAACTGCACTCCTTGGTAGGTGAACTTGGTCCTGGCTGGGTTTCTTGTTGATCTTCTGGGGGAGGGGCCTGTTATAGTGCTTCTCAAGTGTCTTTGCCCCAGGCGGAGTTGCACCGCCCTTACCAGGGGCCGGGCTGAGTAATCCACTCGGGTTTGCTTTCGGGAGCTTTTGTTCCCTGAGCACTTTCCGTAGGGTTCTGGAGGACGGGAATGAAGATGGCGGCCTCCCAGTCTCCGGCCCGGAGGAGCCGAGAGCCCGGGGCCCCACTCCTCAGTGCGCCCTGAGAGAACAGCGCCCAATTGCTCCCGTCACCCTGGCTCCGTCCGCGCTCCGAGCTGACTGAGCTTGCGACCGGTTCAAGGTAAACCCGAGCTTAGAGCTCACTCCTCGGCTCTGTCTCTGTAGCCGGCTTCCCGGTTCTAATACCTGTAAGCTCTGCGACACTCAGACACCCCGATCCTTCTGTGACCCTGCAGGACCTGAGGCCACGCTGACCCCGCGTGCACTTCACCCCAGTTAAGCCTCTGGAGCGATGTCCCTCAGCGGAACAGACTTTTAAAAGTCCTGATTTTGTGCTCCGTTGCTCCGCCGCTTGCCGGGAGCCGGCCCCTCCCCCCGTGGTCTATCTTCCCGTCACTTTGGATTCACTTCTCCGCCAGTCCTGCCTTTCAGAAAGTGGTTGATTTTCTGTTTCTAGAATTGCTGTTCTTCTTCTCTTCGATCTCCCGTTGGATTTGTAGGTGTTTGCAATCTTTAGATAAGCTATCTAGCTGATCTCCCGCTACCTGAAGTAGTCTCAGCTGCTACTTCTCCGCCATCTTGACTCCCAACCAAATCGAATGTTTTTAAGTTTCATTCATTTATATCAATTTATTTATAACCATTATTTGAATCAGCACACATTCCTGATTGCATTGTCCAAAAGAATGGAATTTCCTGGTTATAAATCATTATATAAATCATATAAATCATTGATATGGAAGAGAATTTTCTCATGACAACTTAAAAAAATATCTTGAATCCTCAAAGAGTGCTTTAGAAGTCCTTCTCAGAGAGTACAAAATCCTTCTCTTGTTTGGGTGTGACAATTTGAAAGTACTGTATTTAATTCCAAGATGCTTAGAAAAACCTCAGACTTTACACTTGGGTGGAAATTTTTATGTATCATAATTCAAACACCTGTCATTACATATATACATCTATTTAGAATTCACTTATAGATCAGTGGAGGAGAGAGAAGAATGAATAATTATAGCACAGAAAGTCAACATAAGAAATAAAATAGCAATCATTTCTCATTGCTGGAGGAAGGGACATTTTCATTCTTACTTTAAAAATGGACCAAATTTATGTTTCTTTAATCCCACATATGAGTAACAAACTGAGGGTTGTTGGGGGTGGGGCAGGGGACTGGGATAACTGGGTGATGGTCATTAAGGAGGGCCCTTGACATAATGAGTACTGGGTGTTATGTGTAACTGATGAATCACTAAATTCTGCCCTTGAAATTAACAATACACTATATATTAACTAAATTGAATTTAAATAAAAAAATTTTTCAATGTACCAAATTTAGAAATATCACTCTAGAAAGATTTCATCTGTAGTTCCCAGATTACCTAACATGATTTAAAACGTCATTTCTAGAGATCTACACTTGTCAGTAAAGAGAAGTTCTTGAATTCTTTTACTTGGTTATGGCAACTGCAAGATGCTCATGGAGAAAGTGTTCTGTTTTCACCCAGACATGAGTGTGAGAGTTATACAGTCCACCATAAACAGACTTACTGCTTACTGCTGACTCATATAAATGACTGAGACCTTTACCAGTAGCTTTGATTATACAAATTAATCATTCCAAAATGGATCTTTGTGGGGAGAGCACTTTTGTTCTGTCTATAAGAAAACCCTATTATATAAACGAATTTCACGGATAACACATTGAAAAGGAATAAGGTATTCCCTAACAAGAATTACGCTGGCAATTCAAACTCCAATGCCAACATCCATGATAATTCCTTAACCAAAACTAATTTGTCGTTTGAATCTCTTGCATATTTTTTCTAAGATATTATTATCCCATGTTCCCACATTGTTCTAATAAAGTTAGAAGGACAGGTTCTGGCTTTAGACGCTTTCTCTTTTCACTTCAGACCTTTCTTTTTTTCACTCACATTCCCATACATCTGAACTTGTAGCACAAACTTCTTTTCTGAGTTCCTGATCTGTATATCCAGCCATGATCTCTGAGTATGATCTAGACGCTTCCTTTTATCCTGTCGATCAGACAAACCTTTAACACCTGCCACCCCCTATAAGAATAGCTTTAACAACCATTCTCTATTTCTCCCCTCACTGCTTCTGCCTTAGCTCAGCTTTTCAGCATCTCTTGCTTGGATTATTTTCCTAATTATTTTGTCCACCTAAAGTTTTAGTTCCTACTCATCTATTCTGTACATTATTTCAGTGTGATGTTACTAAAAAGCAAACCAAATCAGGTCATTGTTTTGGTTGAAAACTTTACTGTGACTCCTTTATCTATAAGAACTAGAATAAGGTCCTTAAAAAACAAACAAACAAACAAAAAGAATAAGGGCCTTAACTCAGCAGAAAAGACTCACCATCACTGGGTCTGGTTTTGCTTCAATGTGTAGCATCTGGCCTCTCTCTAGGGAGTGGGGGGCACCCATCATATATGAACTTCTTTTTTTTTTTTTTAAGATTTTATTTATTTATGTGAGTGAGAGAGAGAGAGCACAAGCAGGGGGAGAAGCAGATGAAGAGGGAAAAACAGGCTCCCTGTTGAGCAGAGATCCCAACATGGAGCTTGATCCCAGGACCTGGAGATCATGACCTGAGCCAAAGGCAGATGCCCAACCAACTGAGCCACCCAGGCACCGCCATATATGAACTTCTTATAATTCTCCAGCTTCACACACTGCTCAGGTCATAGGCCTATTATCTTTGCCCAAAATTACCATCTGTGTCTTATCAAATTAGGAGAGTTCATCTCATAATTGTGTTTTGTTTCTTACATCTTCTTATAAAGTTTGTTTGACCTTCCCAATTTAAGTAGGGTAACCATATAGTTTGGGAGGGGTGCGTAAAAACAGGATACCCTGGAAAGTATAAGAAGGTGAAATTAATACTAAACTCCAAAGGGTGTTTGGGGCAAGGGTCATGGCCAGGACTGTGCCAGGCAAACTGAAATGTGGGATCCCTTTTCTATGAACAGAGTCGATTGTTCTCTTTGCATTGCACTTTCTTCCCTTGTGTCAGCCACTACCCTCATGCTTATTACACTGTATTGAAATTATTTATATGTCTTTCTCACCTACTGGGCCCATGAGGGTTAAGCACTAGGCTTTGTTCATCTTTGTATACATGACAATTAACACAGCCAATGTGATCAGGTCATCAGTAGAGACATGCAGTAGAAGCTCTGTCACTGATTACACAAATAAAAGCATCAGTTTAGTAAAGCTAGTTTGCCAGAGCCATATATCTTCCTCAATGTAGAAGCCTGTGAAGCCAGTCTGGAGGCAAGCCATCCCATGTGATCCCATCGAGATTATTCTTGGAACCCAGATTTTCAAGACAGTATGAATAGCCAGGGTCAGGGAGGTGTAGACATGTCTGACAAACAGCATAAAGGGCTAGATAGTGCCCAGAAACCACAGACCAAATGGAAGCCAGATGCAGATAAATTAAGAGTTGAGGACATCCATCCCAGTATGGAAAGAAGGTTAAAGTAAAATAGAGGGTCAAAAATTAGAAGGGGTCAAAACAACCAACACGTGACACAATGAAGAATCCTACAATTTGGGCTGATTTAACCTTGACCAAGCTTCCTGGTGAGGTTTGGTGTATGGGGCTAGTGATGAGGAAGCACGTGAAACAAGTAGACTTAGCATCAACTAATTTGAAATATAGATATCTACTTATAGATATTTAAATATATATAATCTCACAGGTTCATCCTTCTGGAAGGTCAATGCATAAACATGTGATCACATGTACAAACTCTAGTATGCATCTGCCTGTGTGTTTATCAAGTTGCATGATATATATAAGCAACAAGTAATTTTCATTTTATTTATGCGTTTAATTTCTACAGAATTTTGGTTTTCTTAAATACACAATTTTAAAATTCCCTTATTATTAGAAATTAGCTAAGCCCAAGACATTGCATGCTCTGATGAAATCAAGGTTTCTTAATAAGGAACAGAATATTGTTTTGATTACTCAAAGTTTTATTGCTCAACTTAAATATCCCTTCCTCAGAGAGGCCTTCTCAAACCTTCACTTAAATCATCCCAGCTGGACACAAAATATGCCCAATATAAAAATATTCTAGTCTGTAGCATTTACATTTTATTTCAAATTAGATACATTTCAACTCTATTTCCTCACCCATCTGCAGGGAGGCAGGAAATCTGAGGAGAGCGAGGGCGGTGATGCCCTTGATAATACTGACTCTCTTCAATAAATTATTTCCATTGTATCAGGTCTTTTTTTTTTTTTTTTTTGTAGTGATTCATTCTCCAAGAAACATTAATACCTTCTCCCTTGGTGTTTCGCCTCTTTGAAGCTTGGTCTGACTATCTGTTCTCCACCAAAGTTGTTTTCTTTGTTATCAGTAAAGCCACCATCTGCTAAAGAAGGAGGGTCCTTTAATGGGACTTGAAATGCTAACAGTGTTGCCTGAGGCAAAAGTCTGAAGTTAGAATTTGGCCCACAACCATCTTTGCTTTCAGCACCAATGCAACCTCCTCCCCTGGGCACCCAGCATTCTCTTGGGTTCTCTGTTTATAGACCTCCCTGGTAGCGCTTGCTTTTCAGACACCATCCATCCCCTTCTGTCAAAATCTTTCCCATGTCCCATTCCAACTCAGGCAACTGTCTCCTGGAAATCACCATGGTGAACAAATCCATGCTAAAGTGTTGCTAATATATTCCCTGAACTGACAAAATTCTCCTACCAAGGAAAAGGGATGAATCTCCATGGTGCAATTTCTGGCCAGAAAATAATACATTTGGTAATTCAACAATTCTATTGCCCCCCACTTTCACCCCCAACCTCACCCCACCCCCAGCCCACCCCGAAAAAAACATATCACATTGGTTACTGCCAGTTCTGCCTGGGTAGGACTTGGGCTAGGGTGAGGTCAATATTTGGTTTTAATTTTCATGAGTTGTTGCTTTGTGACTCTATCTTAATCCTGCCAGCTCTTTGTTCATAAAACACACTTCAGTAGATACAATGGCTGCAAACCTAACTTCAGAGAGGCAGTTTGGGAACCCGTGACAGTTCAAAATAGTGGGCAACCATAGAGGAAAGCCTTGAGAGCTAGAGACGAGAGCTTTCTCTGCCGAGAAGATATACATTGCTTTTACCCCAATCCAGGTTGGTTTGTAAAAATTCTCCCTGGCAGCTGCGGAAGGCATTTTGCAAATGACATTATATAGGAGGCATTTTGTAGAGGGCGTTTCACAGTGCACATTAGCGGAATGTATTTCCGTACTTCCGTGAATTTGTGAATTAGCAGATCGCACTAATGACAGCTGTAGCAATAGAACTACAATTAGTGAGAATTCTAGATGAGGGAAAAGAGGCTCTGTACTTTAAGAAATTGCAACTACAATATAAGAACTTTCTGTAATACAAAGAAATCATCAAACCAACTTGAACAAAGATGGAGCAAAGTAGAAAATGAAGGAGATCAACACACACTGCTGGACCAGCCAGACGAAAGAAGATTACGATTTATTAGAGGGGGGACAGTAATGGTTACAAGCCAACGCACACTCTGCAATTTTACTTATAGTTGACATGTACTTATGCTTATGTTAACTCAGGATATGTTATAAAATTTATTTCCTTGTATGTATTCCCATCCTTTTTGTTCTTGTATTATTAGAGTTACAAGTAAGACATTTTATTCAAATAAATTGAGAATTTTTAATTGGAATTAAGATTTTACTGGATTACAATGCTTACAGCATTTTAATAGCTTCCAGTGGCCCTTAGAATAAAATACAGTCTTTATTCTGTAGCCTACAAAGTCTATAGCATCTGGCTAGAATTTCCCCACGGGCCTCAATGCAGTCACTCCTCACCTTGATCCGGGCTTTCCAACTACCCTTTCCTTTTTTTTTTCCCCCCTCAAGACTTTATTTATTTGTCAGAGAGAGAGAGAGAGCATAAGCAAGGTGGGGGCAACAGGCAGAGGGAGAAGCAGCCTCCCCACTGAGCAAGTAGCCCAATGGGGTACTCAATCCCAGGACCCTGAGATCATGACCTGAGCCGAAGTCTTTCTCAAATGTCCTAACACCCAAAACTGTTTCTTACTTTAGAGTCCTGCTCTCCTACTATCAGATATCTACTTCCGCAGCTGACAATTCTACTGTGCCCTGGTAGTATGCCTGCTCCTTCTAAAACTTAATGTCACAATTTATACACAGCCTCTTTGGAGAGACCTTCCCAAATCTCCCTATTTCAACTGATTTCCTCTTTGTTCTCCCACAATACCCACTGTAACCTATCAGAACTCAAACTTTAACCTATGGCACGAAGCACTGGGTGCAGTGCATAATCAATGAATCTTAGAACACTGATAAAATCAATAAAATAAAATAAAATAAAATAAAATAAAATAAAATAAAATAAAGGAACTCAATCCTTTCCTTTATACCACTCAACACAAAATCTGCTTTTTTCAGTTCTCTTTCTTGTTTCGTATGTGTTGTGGCCTGCCTATTCCACTCTGCTGAAAGCTACATAAGCGTTGCGGCCATGTCTGCACTGTTCATGACTCTGTGTCCTACCCGACTTGTTTTGGTTCCAAAGACATATACTCTTTGTGTATGTAGACCTTAAGTAACAATTCTTTATTGGTAGGACTTGTGCGAGAATAAGAGGACTGAGAGAAAAAGAAAGTGAAATAAGAAAATAGGAGAAACAAATCAAAGAGTACAGTCCAGGCTCTCCATTCCCACGCTGGTTGTGTAACTTCACAAGACACACAGCCATTGCCCAGCCTTGAAGGACATTTCCGGGTGGGCTAAACACAATCACCATGCCTTGGAATGGCCGATCGGAGGGAGGAAGGGAAAGCATTTACATCCTGTCTCTTTTTTCTCATTGACAGTTCTCCAAGAGGCAGTTAAGCACCCAACTTCTTATACTGCTATCTCTGCATTCCTGAGTAGCCATTAGGACACTGGCCTGCACGCCCTGTGTTGTGCTAAAGAGTGGGAGGAGGAAGACGAGTCTGTATGGCTCTGGTCAGCTCAAGCCTGGGTTCCAGCTCTGTGTGGCTTCTACTGCATGGCATAGCACCGGTGGTGCCAGAGCTCAGTGTTACTATGACAGAGCTGAGTGACAGCCACTACCACCATGGCAACACCAGTGGCAGCAAGAGCGTTCCATGACCAAGTGGCCAAGGGTGCAAGCAAGAGACACAGGAGGCCAAGGAAGTTGGAAGAAGTGCACTCATCAGAACTGATTTCTGCTCAGTCTGTGTTTGTTGAATGAACCATGGAAAAATGGATAAATTTAATGCTGGTCATAGACCACCTTAGTAAGCAGATCCACCTAGAGCCTGAAGGGTCTGAACACTCCTTGTTTAGAAAGAAACGATTCCTGGTAATATGTTTTAAAACAATGCTGTATTACTTACCACCTCCAGATCTTCAATAGAACAGGGTCTTTCCGATGTACCCCAGTTCAGCCCCCACTCAATTTACCAACACCCTCATCTTCCTCTCAATACACATGCAGTCCTGCACTCATTCTCCATTTGTTACATCATCATCTGCTCTGGTTTGATCCATCTTTCTATACCTCAACAGATCAACTACCATCTATTTCTTGGGTGTGGAGTATGGACAGGCAGGAGAGGAGCAGATGACTAGCAGTTATGGGAGCTGGAGTGGAATCTTATCTCAGCTCCGATTTAATGCAAGGTGGCTATAAAGCAGGCTCAGCCAGTGGACATCCTAGCATGGGATCAGTGGGAAAGGGAAAGAATCTGGGAATGAGTAGCTTTGAGGATGGGCTACTAATCTGGCTGATGACCGAAATGGATAACCACCAGCTTGAATTATAAGATCGCAATGACGTCAAAGTTTGGAGTTCAAATTGAGTTACCACTGATATCTAAATGTGGTTTCTACAGTGGGCGGAGAACTGAAGCTCATGGCAGGGGATGGCAGTTTTACAGTTGACATGTTTGTTATTTGCTTCAGTTTAGAAAAAAATATAAGCCCTGAAGCTTGGTGTATATGAAGCGGATACCAGATGCTGAATAGAAGAGCCAGGCAGAGAGAAGAGATTTTTGAGTACCTACCCTGTGGTAGGCTACATACATACCACTACTTCAATTAAATTGATCCTTACTAAAACTTTATCCTTTCTTTTCATCATGATAAATGTACTCTTTAATCCCCATCCCCTATTTCCACTATTCCCCTGCCCACTCCCCCTCTGGTAACATCAGTTTGTTCTGCATAGTTAAGGTCTATTTCTAGATTTGTCTCACTCTCTCTTTTTTTTTTTTCTTTGCTCATTTGTTTTGTTTCTTAAATTCCATTTATGAGTGAGATCATAATGGTATTTGTCTTTCCCTGACAGACTTTTCCACTTAGGATTATACTCTCTAGCTCCATCTATGTTTTTGCAAAGGGCAAGATTTCATCATTTTTATGGCTAGGTAATATACTTTGTGTATCTCTACCATATCTTCTTATACATTCATCTGCCAATGGACACTAGAGCTGTTTCCACATCTTGGTTATTGTAAATAATGGTGCTATAAACATAGGGATGGGGTGAACATATCCCTTTGAACTAGTATTCTTCTATTTTTTGAGTAATATAACCAAGAGTGCAATTACTAGATCATTGAGTATTCCTATTTTTAAATGTTTGAAGAAACTCCATACTCTTTTCCACAGTGGTTTGCAATCCCACCAACAGCACAAAAGGGTTTCCCTTCTCCACATCTTCACCAAAACTTTCTCTAGACTTTTTAAGATTCCTGTTTTGGAGAAGAATAAATTGAGGCTCAGTAAAGTTAAGCAACTTCCTCATTAGAAGGTAGTCAGATCTATCTGGAAAGTTTATGGTCTCCCATCATATCAAGCTGATTTATACAGAGGCAAGTCCTGGGGATGCAGACTTTGCGACTCCTAATCATGCACTCTCGAGAGCAGATCAAGTCTCCAGTCCCAATAGGGTTTAGGGGCTGGAATCACTCCAGTGTCCTCACTTTATGCCCTTGGACAAAGTACTCCACCTCCACTGCCTCCTCTCCCTTTCTCTAAATGGGCGAAAGTCTTCTTCAAGGGCCCAGGATTTATCTTGTTTGTTCAATGTACTAGTAATGCTATGTGAACTAAAAAACCAACCAGCAAAATGAAAAGCATTATGAAGTCTTTACCCTCAGAGAAATTCCAGACTTCTTGGAGAAAAGGAGGAATATTCCTGAAATTGTCTTTAGCAACCACAGAGGAAGAAATGACTATCAGAGTGTATGCCTATATATATGTGTGTGAGAGAGATAGAAATGAAGGAAGAAGTTTCCAGAGGGGTCATCATTTTGTAAGGGGAATATAAAAGCAAGAAGAATGTCCTGGTGGGGAAGGAGGGATATGGAGAAAGTGTGCATAAACAGAGGGGCAGGTGGGATCTGAAGCAATTACTGTTCTTCCTCAGGACTGCTGGAATAGCTTCTACGGTTCTGTTTGCACAGACCAAATGTTTGGTTATAAGAACGCCCTCCCACACCCCCCACCCCCTCCAAACTAATACACACACACCCACACTCAAGAAAATAAACTATAACTTTCCCCCCCAAATCTCTGTAGCTGCTTTTAATTTGGCTTCCAGTCTTATTTGTTAGAGTAAAAGAAATATTACCTACTCTTCCTCATCTCATGACTCTGTGCCCCATCCCTTAGTAAAATATAATAAATATATAAAAATTATTTATAAAATTATATATATTATATATATAATTTATATATTATAATATTAAATATTAATTATATATAATATATAATTAATAAAATAGCTCCTCTGTTGGCTTTTCATGCCCAAGGACATTCTATGGAAAAGGAGGAGAAAAGGAATACCAGAAGATTAAAAACAGAAAATTTACACCGTTGGATTTCCTTTGAAGCTAAGGAATCACTTATTTAGGATTCCATTTTCTGTTCCATTTATTTGAAATAAAAGCAAAGGAAACCAGAAACTAGTGTCAGAGCGATGGCACCCACATGCAGAGATAAACAACTCGGTCTGAAAAAAGAGTAACAGTCATGTTCCCAGTTGGGCGACTGTACTTTTACTCACATACACACTCTGTAAGCTAGTTGCCTATTCAGTCAGAGCTTTCTGATGCATTATCATATTGGAGTTGGAACACTTTTATGCTGCATCTTACTCCAAAGGTAGAGATTGTTCCAGTTGAACATAGCATCTTTATTTACGTTTGAGCCATGTGCGGACAATGAAAACACTCATTCTTATTTTCACAAGTCAGGATAACTTTTTGTGTCTGCATCACTCAAACCCAGCCAAATCACAAAGCTGACACTCTCCATGTGTTGAACCTTCAAGGAAAGTAGATCCCTGGGATAATTTTACCCCTTTTCCTCAAAGGTAACGAAGAGATGAGTGCGGTCCGAAATCCCCAGACCTCACCAGCCTGTATCTATGACTGTTTTAACATCAACAACGAAGCCTGTTTTTTTTTTTTTTTTTCTACTTTAAAAATATTTAACTGCAAAACCTTTCAGGAACATTAGAAAGAACAGGGAAAAAAGAACCGTTTGTCTAAAAGAACAAGTATTCAAGGGGAATTCAGGGGGAAAATGTAACAGATAGCGTTGAAACGTAATATACCCCTTGCCAGGCTCCCCTCTCTCAGACGTCCTCTTCTCAGAGTGTTAGCATCCCAAAGCAATCTGTATTCCTCTCTATCCACGCCTGAAAAAAAAAATGTTTATCATATATATGTATGTGCATCCATAAAAATATATTCCAGTGTTTCGTGTATTTTAAACATATATGTAAGTGACGGCATATTGTACTTATCCTTCTGCAATCTGCTTTTTTCACTCAACATTTTGTTTTTGAGAATTATCCATGTTGATGCAGATAGAAAGTTAAACATTATTTTAGGCAGTGAAAACATCCCAGCTCACTGAGGAAATCTTGTCAAGTCCCCACGGTATTTTGAAGACATCTCCGGAAGCTACTTTAGCTTCCGGTGCTTTGGCCAGCCATCGTCTGGCTGCTAACTTAACACTTTTCTGACATTGAGGCTGGGAAAACTGGGACTTGCGGATCCAGTTGTCCTCACTGTTGCCACCCACAGGGCCAACTGAGCAAACATTCTGCCCTCACCAATGGTGCACCCTACACCCCAATCTCCAGGCACCACTGTCCCTGATACGAAGGTCCCCAACAAACCAATAGTTTGTTGTCAAATGAGAAAGAGTTCCCACACTTCCTCTTAACTAGTAAGAGGTCTACGCTTGGGTATTTTAAGTGTTCACAATTTGAGTGAGCTCCTTTCATGTGTACACAAGGCTATCGATATTTCTACCCCCACCTCAGCAGGCCCACCAACCCCTGATGGAGTCAGCTTGGGATGCAAGCTCAAATTTCAGGTGTTGAGATGCTCTCTCATCCTCCAGCCCTTTGCTGGATTTCTTTTCTTTCTTTCTTTCTTTCTTTCTTTCTTTCTTTCTTTCTTTCTTTCTTTCGATCATATTTGTTTATTTATTTGACAGAGAAAAAGAGAGAGCACAAGCAGGGAGAGCAGGAGAGAAAGAAGCAGGCCCTGCTGCTGAGCGAGGAGCCTGACTCGAGGCTCAATCCTGGCACTCCGGGATCATGAACTAAGAAAAAGGCAGGTGCTTAACTGACTGAGCCACCCTGGGGCCTCATGTGGCCAGGTTTCTGAGTGAGTCTTCTTTCTCTCAAGTAGCTGCTTGGAGAGGTCAGATGGGGAGGGAAAGAATACCACTCAATTCCATTTACGGAAAAAGGTGAAACCCAGATCAGGCTCAGCTGGATCTCAAATACATCAGAATGTACTTGAGGTGAGAGACCCATGCTTTCCATGTCATCCCTCAGAACACAATTCCCTTCATGGAAGAGTTCTACGAGATCGGGGTGGTAAGCAGAAACACTGATAGTTAATTTCTCTAAATTCTTACTAAAAAATTATCTTCTGAAGACTGAAGGTAGCAGATTAAATCTATTCAAGTTACATGTCAGGCCTTTCATAGACTGTTTTTTTCCTTGGTTAAATATGTATTTGTTGACTTAAAAGCACTATTTCAGAGTTCCTAGTCAAGGGTGTTTTTATATTCACTAGCCACAGTTTTCAGGCATATTCTCTATTCATTAATACTGCAAACATTTATAGAACACTTACCGTGTGCAAAGCTCTGAACTAGGCACTTATTATAGTGTTAATCTTGGTCTATCTTGGATTGCAATCATCTATTAATCTATTACTCTCCTCGAAGTTTGGGCTTTCTGAATGTAGGGCTCGCATCTTTCTCATCTGTAGATGGAACTTTAGTCAAATTACAGTTTTATCAGTCACTATCTGTCTTGGCTTTGGTGAGTTACCTAACATCTTAGAAACCTTAGTTATGTGAAATTAACATAGCGATATTTACTATGGCGGTTCAGAGTGAAGATTTGATTTAATGTATGTAGAATCACGACATCACTACCTACTGAATATCAGTTCCATTTTTAGGTCCAGAGCATATTAAGGCTTAAAAAACAGGAAAGGGATAATAAATATTTCTTGAATGGGCTTAGATAATGAAATTCCAGAAATCTGGTAATAAGCACATGGAAATATATACAACGCTTAGAAAATGCTTTTAAAACTTCACGTCAGCTCCCAGTCAATTTCCTCACTATTGAAACTATGCCTGCTTGTTTCTGAAAGACAGAGGATGCACTGAGACCCTCAACCTTTGTCTTTGCTAATCTGTACATTGTAAGTACTTAGCACAGAACTGACTTAGTGTTGGCATGGGGCAGCAGAAGCCAGCATGGGGCTGTGGCTGACTTTAATTTGGAATCCTAAGTGAGCCCCCTCAGCAGGACACCTGAGCTCGCATCACCTGCCCTTGTCAGTCATTTTGCCTTTCCCTCCAATTCTATTTCAGATAAGACCCCCAAGGAATGACGGGAAATCACACCATCCTCAGAGGGTGGGAAAGTTCAGCCTAATCTGAAACCCAAATTGGCCTAACAGCTTTTTGTTCTAAAAATAATTTTTTAGGGCTTTGGTAATTTGTCTTTTAAAGACACATTTTACAGTGGGATGGCTGTATATAGATACAATGAGCTTGCCATAGAAGGGTCTTATTTGTAACAGAACAGATGTAATTTATCCTGCAACCAGGAATGTCCAGAAAAGAAAAGGGCATAAAGCAACTGAGAAAATGGAGCATTGACAATGTGCAACATCAGCATTTCTCCAATGGAACTCAGGTGCTCACAATCACCTGTCTGGTCCGTTTGCTCATGACCTTTGAAGACTCTTCTTAGTACTATGACTCTCTACAGCACAAGTAGCACTATCAAAGTAATGAACCCATAAGAAAACATGGCCAGGTAGGCAAGTGACAGTGGGTGTAGAATCGCCCACTTTGCTCAGTGACCTCCTTCCACTGAGAGCCAAAATTTACTAGCTCTCCATTATTTTCCCCATACCTTATTTCTTTTCTTCTTTTTCTTGTTCATTTTCCCATGTACCACCTTGTCTTACTTAAAAATAAAAGCCACCATTTATTTACTAAATGCTCTCAATTTGCCAGGCACTTTGCATGTCCTTCAGATGTATCGTCATATCTCCCTCATCTATCGGCCCCCTGAAGTAAGCGTCATCATCCCCATTTTACAGATGTGGTAACTGAGCCATAGAGACATAAAGGATTTGGCCAGTTACAAAGCCAGCTAGTGGTATAAAGATTTCATACCCTGCATTTTAACTTTTCTTTGGAATTTTTAAGTGTGCGGTTGATACAGGGAAATCTGCCAGATTCAAGTTTTCCTGAAACAAGATGTTATCTTCTCATTTTGCATAAAATGAATCATACTTAAAGGCATTGAATCCAGAATCAACAGAATAGTAAGTCTTTAGATCTTTGACATGCAGGGAGACACACTGAGCCCAGAAATTCCTCCTTAAGCCCAGCACCCACTGGGCTCATTGGTGAAGCGTAAACAGAGATGCTCAGCCTTCCAACTGCTCGACATGGGCCAAAAGCCCTGTCTTGGGAAATAATATTCAGAAAGAATGTCCTAACAGACACACGATCCATCATTTTATTGCTGGACTAATCTAGAGTGCTGCAGATTTCAATATGTCCGGCCCCCCTAGAATTATTTTTCCTAGACTTAATTTTATGACCTCAATCTGATCACCAAGTGTGACAGCAGAGGACAATGTCCAGGGGGCACCTTCACATACAACATGGAGTTGTTTGGCAGGTGACCCTGTCCATAGACCAGCTCTCTGAGTATCACCCTAGAATTTTCCAGAAAGATATTATGAGCCTGCTTTCTACTCCTCCATCCTGTGCTTATGCTTAAAAAATTCAAAAAATGAAACTCTTTCAGGCTTCAATGCCTGGAACAAAATGTTTTTCCTGATTAATGGCACACTTCCAATTCACAACGAAATGTTTCTTGGTATTTTTATATAGAAAGTTTTCCAGAATCTCAGAGAAAGACCTATGCCTACTTTTAATAATTTCAGGACTTCATGGCATATGTTTTTTATTCTATAATTCCCTTTCATTATTCTCTTATCCTAATAACCTCATCTTCATCTTTAAAAAACATTACAGGATTACAGACATTTTTAGACTGCTCAAACCCTGTAGGAAGAAGACAAAAAATAATTCATAAATATATCTACATAAGGTATCTAAACTTTTTTTTTAAATTTAAAACCAGTATATCCTAAGAGAGTAGATCTTAAGGTTTTCATCGCAAGGAAAAAAATGTGTAACTAGGTATGGCGATGGTATTAATTAGATTTATTGTGGTGATCATTTCACAATATATACAAATATCAAATCGTTACATGGCACACCTGAAACTAATGTCATATGTCAACTATATCTCAGTAAGAAATAGAGTTTATTTTTTTAAAGATTTATTTGAGAGAGAGAGTGTGTGCACACAGGAGAAGGGGAGAGGGGCAGAAGAAGAATCAGACTCCCTGCTGAGCAGAGAGCCCGATGTGGGGCTTGATCCCAGGACCCTGGGATCATGACCTGAGCCAAAGGGAAATGCTTAACTGACTGAGCCACCCAGGCCCTCCCAAAATAGAGTTTAAAAATAAATAGAAGTGTATTTTGTTTTTATCGTATTGCAAAAGCAACACGTGATCATTATGGAGGTATTAGGCAATGCACATTATCTAAAGAACATCAGAAGAGAAAAATGGACCATCAAAGATTATCAAAGACAATAAAAAATACCCCTAGGCCGAAACCCAGGTAGATATTATTTTGTAGCCTGTTTTTGTTTGTGTCAATGTATGAAGCCCATTTCCTTCTTCTGTGGATGTGTATATAGTACATCTATTCCTTATTTTTTGATGTGTATATTGTATTCTGTCACATGTACATACCAAAATTAATGGCCCACTAATTTGGGGTCTTTAAAACATTTCACAGTTTTCACTGTTATGTTATATTGAACATCCTTGTAGAAAAATCATTAAAAACATTCTCAACTCTTTTTTACAATAAACTAGATTAATTTTTGAGGAGTTGAGAATTCTAATTCTGATGCTCACTGACATGGTCAATTCAACCAAGCTAGTGTATTTCTCTCTCCCACATCTTCTCTTCACTTATAGTCTTGACCAGTGTTTCCCAAACTCCCTCTCACTCGGAGACAGAAAATATTGGTGATCTCGACACTTCTAAGTTTTTTTTTTTTTATTATTATACTGTTTTTTACATGTTTACAACTAGAAAATCAGGAATGAATCCCTATCCATAGCTATCAATGAGTTATAGCCCTAGTCTCTGAAAAGTAGTGTCCACTTCTTTACAGTTTCCAGAGAAAATAAATGTTCTGTTGAGTTTGCTGAGTTTTATAAATGTGGGAGCCAACTCAGGATTATGATGAATGCTCACACAGACTATATTAGTTCTTGCAGCTTTCCTTAAAAAAATGTATGAATAGAAAATATTTTAATTGACTGACTTCCAAAACTTGCTCCCAAGGATGGATGTCCCAGATTCTCCAGCAAGCTGAGTACTGTGTTTCCAAATTGCCCACCCAAGGCTGCCAACCCTTTCTCAACTAATGAACTAAGATTGACAAAAGAAGTTAAAAGTATACCTTTGATTTTGAAGAGGCTATGGGTATCGGTTAAATCACAACCAAAGGTAGTCTGGTGTTCTGCTGTGTACAAGCTAAAGGAAGCCCTTGGAAAATGCTCCAAGAGTGACTGCTGTCGTGGTAACGGTGTTGTTGGTGCTGGTTTGTGGGGTAGTTACTTGGATTTAATCTCTTTCATGGGGGTGTATGGAGCTTTGAATTTACATCAGCTATACTATAATTCAGGCACAAATCACCCAAGTTTTATTTTATTTATTTTTTTAAAAAAGATTTTATTTATTTATTTGACAGAGAGAGAGATCACAAGTAGGCAGAGAGGCAGGCAGAGAGAGAGGAGGAGACAGGATCCCTGCTGAGCAGAGAGCCCGATGTGGGGCTCAATCCCAGGACTCTGGGATCATGACCTGAGCCAAAGGCAGAGGCTTTAACCCACTGAGCCACCCAGGCGCCCCTCACCCAAAGGTTTTTACGAGGAAAAAATCCTAGCCTGTTTCCTCTTTTTCCCCTTAGCGCTCTTCCTCACCTATCCCGAACCCATGTCTGGACAAGGCGGGGAAGCACACTCCCCACCAACCCACCATGAAAGGGGAGCTTGCTCCACTAGGTCTGTCTTGTATATTGTCTCCATATGCGGCTGGGAAACCTCTTCTTGAAGTCAAGTGATAAAGTTGCACTTCTGTTTCCAATGGCACACGTCCAGCCCAGAGTGAGACTGGCAGCTTTGTGAGAACCCTTCTCCACTGGGTCGCTGAGTACAGTAGTGCAGCTGGAAAACGTTTTCTCACTGTTGTGCCCCAAGACTGCGGTTAGTCTCAAATTCCTGTGAATGTGACTAAAAAATGTTTGCGTTTTAGCCACAATCACTAACAAATTATGCTCGGCTATTCAACGCACAGACCAAAAGAGAGCCTGACCCCATTATCAAAACTCAAACCCAGATGGCGAGGAGTCCCAGCCTAATGAGGGCCTCTCCGTCATTTCAAACAAATTTCTTGTCAATCATGCCACATCGCATATGGGGTCTCCTTTCAAAGGCATCAGAGTTTGAGGATTCAGAGGCCTTCCAGAGCAAAGCAATGCCTTCCTCCTAAAATTAGTTACTCATTTTAGAAAGTCTTAAGAACATTTCCTCCTTCTCTTCCTCCCTCCCCTCGCCAAGAAAAAAAGATTCTAGTCCCTCGAAGCTGGATGACTGTATCAGACTCAAATCTTGAAACGGAGCAGCCAGAAAGTCTGAACTACATTCTTGGCTCACTCTTCAGGGGGAAAAAATGAACTCAGAGGAGGCGAATATCAAAAAGCCTTATCGAATGGCCTATGCTTCTGAGGTCAAAATAAACTTACTAGAAACCGTAATTCCAGAACCCTACTCTCATTTCTGTTACAAGGAAGAGCCAGAAAGAGAACCACACCATCATCTGAACTTGAAAAAGGTACGGAGAGCGGGCCTTGTATTTCCATCTTGGGGGTAGGTGTGGAACTCTGCCTTCTGCCCAAAAGGGTTTGGTCACGTGGTCCTGTCTTGCCTCTTGTGTTGGGTCCTAAGAACTTCGGTCACCTCTCTACCCTCAGTGAGTCAAAGCCTGTGCTCTTCCCCTTGGCGTTTTCCTCCCGTATCCATACGCCATGCACGCTTCTTGCTACCAAGTGTCACTCACCCCTGATGTTCTCTCTGGCATCCCTCACAGGCTGCCACTTTTGGGGGTGGATTCCCTCCCCCGGAGAGGAAGCCACAGCTGTGTGTCCTATGAAAGGATCGAGCTGCTTTCTGTGCACGAAGCAGAAGCAAACCAGTGTAAATCGCAGTCCTAATTGCCCATATGGGAGATTTGCAAAGAAGGGAGTGAGCGAAATGGAGGAGCGGGGCAAGTTGTGAGCAGAAGGCTGAGACCGGAGTGCTGAGGAAAAAGCAGCCACCAGATCGGCAAGTTTGGAAAACCGTTCTTTCTGTTCCTGCTGCCTGGGATTCAGAGAGGGTTTTAGAGTGAAACAAAAGTCCGATGGTGTGAGGACTGAACTCCATTTTCTGTGTGAGCCTGAGTAAAGAGAAAGATAAACAGAACCTTTCACCGATAGGCATATTTTAGAGTTCAAGTGTGACATGACGGGTCCAAAATAGATTCCACATGATTGGAGCAGATCCAGAATCCCAGTCCCTGAATAGCAATCAGTGTTGGAAGCTAAGAGCCAGCATCCACTATCATCACATAAAACATGGAAGAAACAGCAAATCCTACACAGCTGTTAGTGAATAAGGACAATCCATATGTGTAGCTTTATGCTATGGACACATTTTCTTAAATTACTCAGCTTAGTTTAAATTGAGGCTCTCTTTGACTTTTTACGTGTCTTTAATGAACACCCAGAATCTTACAACAACTTTCTTTCATGAGTTTTCCTTTCAAAGAAGGAGAGTTATGCTCTTTGCAATACTCAATCCAGGCAAAACTAATAACCCAAGGGCTTCATGCTGGTTTATTTTCATGGAAAGCTCCTCATAATTTGAAATCACAGAGGGTCACAAGCATCTGAGAAGATACAAGCTAAAATGTCTGGATTCTATGACTTCATCAAGAGGGATGTTGGTAAGTGGTGGGGCCTTCTGGTTTCAGCCCTGTGTAGGCCCTTCAGGCCCATTGTGGCATAATAGAAACCCTGACAATATGCAGATAGGAGGAGGGGAAGCAGGGGGCAAGGAACAGAAAAGGGGGTTTACAGGAGAGATGGAGTCCATGGGACGCAGATGTTTCTTCCACCATTTGTAGATAACTGTTTTTTCTTTGAATCAGTCACCAGAAGGCCTTCCTGACCAGGTCCTCTGCATTTGGCTAATGTTTAGCACATTTAAGAAAGCTTTAAAACTTTTTTAATTTGAGAAGTTCAGCTGTAGGTCATTCTCCAGCTTTAAACCTAGTCTAAAGGCCCCCCATTCTAAATGTGCATTTGGGAGAGACCATCAATCCATGAGGGTTCCCTTCCGCCATTTTTAGGAGCCATAGTACTGTGAAAGTCAGTAAACGACAAGAAATGGTTAATTGAGTGATTATAAAGCAACAGTTGATATAGTGCGTATCACAACTATATTCAAATTGGCCAAGAAATCAACATCCTGCCTCAAACCAAACCAAACTGATAGAAAAGAGACAGCGGATCTTCCCCGTGTTGATATTCCCCTCTTTGTTTGGATGTTTTCTTATGTATCTGAAATTCTGTGACTCTTACTTTGACACATCATGAACTGTTTATGTTTCCACTCATTTCTCTTTGGTTATATCCATAGGAGTAATCCTTCAGTCATGGAGGAACAGATCAAACCACAGATCAGCAGTACAGAATTCCTATAGGTTATCAATCTAGTGGAGTGAAAAATGTCAGGAGAAAAATGACAAATTACTTGCTCTCTTCGTGTCATGGTATGATGAATGTAAGTCTTCACAACACAAAAAAAATATTACTTCCAGAAAAAATTTTTGGTCACTATGGTGGGTTACTTTTTTCCTCTGTACTCTGGAGTGATGCAAGCATGACAGTATATTTGTTTAAATGCAGGCTGGTGATGGCCTGCCATAGTTTAACTACTAAAGTTACAAACAAATAAAACTTTAGTGTGTTGCAAAGCATTGATCCATGGTTTTCACAAATACCATAAAATTAAATAATCATAAAGTTTAGAGCTTAAAGCAAACTATGGTTCACGTAGCCATGCCCTATGCCTTCGAGAAATCAGGTTTTATTATGGATATTCCATAGATAAAGAACCTGAACTTCAAAAAGGCAAACTGTCTTTTTCAATTTCACCCAGCTAGTAAAAAGTGTCCTAGGGATTGGAACTCTTGCCTTCTGCTCCTGGAACAATTCTTTGTGTAGAATGGAAATCCAACCAGCCTTAAATCCATGGAGAGAAAAAGTGGACTAGTGGCTTCCAGAGACTGGGTGGAGGAGGGATAGGGAGTGAATGCTTAACTGCATTACAGTTGGCTTTTGGGATAAAAATTTCTAGAACAAAAGAGTGGTGATGATTGTACAATATTGTGAATGTACTCAATGCCATTGAATTGTGCACTTTAGGATGATTTAAATGGTCAATTTATATGAACTTCACCTTAAAAAAATCAGAATTAACATACCACCTTTGACTGCAAGAAATTAAGAATATGGTATTGCTATTAACTTCTCACCTTTCTGTTTTCTCTACATCCTGTGAAGCTCTTTGAGGTCAGGGGATATGCCTTACATCTCCTAGGCCTCTGGTACTTAGCTAAGTAATCCTACTGAAACCTCCCCACAAAAAATTCCAATCAGCCTTTCAGTCATCTCAGATAGCAAATATTGTTTTATGGAATGAGTTTATAAGATTAAGTCAATTTCTTACGTAACCTGCCTTACTTTACTATTGAGTCAGATATGATTATCTTGAGACCTAAATGAAGCTAGTTAAAACTCCTGGAGGGGGGAAAAATAGTTAATAATGTGCCCCAATGGCGTCTAGCGTAATGCTGTGCTCAAGCAGATTCTCACTGAATATTCATCTAGGGGGCGAGAGGTGAATATCCTGGAATTCTCCAGGAAGGGAAGAGATGTTCCCATACAAGGACAGAAAGTTCAACCTGTCTGTAAGGTCAGTAACACTTTGTGTTTGTAGATCTTAGCCTTGTGAATTCATCAAGACCATGCTCAAGTGTGGCCCCTAGGCATCCCACTAACCCCAGGCCATTTAACACTTACTCCTTAACCAGAGAAACTGGTTTGCCAAAGCTCAGCCCTGTGTATCAGAAGACTCTCAGACAGGAGGACAAAAGTGAGTCTATTGTTTTAATATATACCTTCATCTCACTATTGGCCTTTAATCTTCTTAAGAAATCCTATCTCTCAATGGAAAGATATTAACTGAAAAAAAATTACTCATTTTAATGAGAAAAGATACAATAAATTTCACCCAAACCCAAGTCATTCAATTTCACAGGTAGATCATATTCTTGAAGAATGAAAATAAGTTTATATAAGTAATCAAAATCTAGAAGTTATATATAAAATATAATGAAGTGCATTATAGTGAGGTTTTTTTGTTTGTTTTACCACTTGCTTCAGTTTTCCAAACTTTTAGAAGTTCATGTAGTGGCAGTAACTAGATATTGTGTGATGATCATTTTGTACTGTTCATAAATGTGGAACCACCATGTTGTACACCTGAACTCAAATAATGTTGTGTGTCAACTATACTTTGATTTTTAAAAGGGAAGTAAAATTTTTAGAAATTTCAAGAAAAAATTTGAGGAGTTCATGATTATGCTTAACTCCACTGCTTAAAAATAAAAAAGACAAATGTTATAGCAAAAAGTAATTTTAGAGTAAAGTAAAATCTGAATTAAGAACTTCAGGGCATTTGGAAATAAAGGCACACATCTAATAGTCTTGCAAGATTTTCTCCATCCTGCTTCTTGACCCGTGTATACAGTACTGTGCTGGTAGATGTTTAACAACCGGCCCTCCAGAAAAAAAGTATATACATACATAAGTTTATTATAAATTTTACAGATACAAAGTCTGCTTAGCACACAATTTACACATAACAATTAAATACACTACACTCCTTACTGTAATTTCCATAGAACCAACTGATTCTCAAGGAGGGGATTGATTAAATTTTGCTTAACTCTACTATCCATAGCTGACATATGAGTGCAACTGATAAATGAGAATAAGGCCAACATAAATGCTGGTTAATATTTTCACTTAGGTTTATATCAATGAGTAAGACAAAAGTGAAGTGATGAAGATGCAGGTCAAAACTTTCCATGACTGCCAGTGACGCACTCCCTTGCTGAACTGAGTAATAGGTTTTGAATACCAGAGATTCAATCATTCTGTTCCATTCCGATGTAATAGCAACTAAGCACAATGTGATGTTTCCAGGTTACAGATGCAACAGATGTGAATGACCTCAACAGCCTAAATAATAACAAGACACAGTAAAACAATGCGGAAGTGATAACTTTGGGGTATTTATCACTTTGGTTTTGGTATATTTATTTATTTATTTATTTAAAGATTTATTTATTTAATTTTAGAAAGAGAGTGAGGGGGAGAGAGAGAGAGAGAGAGGTGCAAGCAGGCGGAGGGCTGGAGGAAGAGAGAAAGGGAGACCCAGACTCCCTGCCAAGCATGGAGCCCAATGCAGGGATGGATTTCACTACTCTGAAATCATGACCTTAGCCAAAATCAAGAATCTGATGCTTAACTGACTGAGCCACCCAGGTGTCCCTGTATACTTTTTAAATTGTAAGTTTATGCAATTTAATTTTTAATAATGGTTGTATTTAATAACTGGTTAATAAAACTCTTGAAAATCAATTCAGTGAAAAGTATTCCAGACTGACTATGGAAAATAAAATGTTTTGTGTTCATCCAAACATGGTACACAGTTTAAATTTTTCTTAGGATACTCTCTGACTAGACATTATCATTAACAATACTAAAAAAAAAACAAAACAAAACAAAAAAAAACTTATCAGAATTGAATGATTAGTTTTTTTCTTTCTTTTATAGCACATTTGTAAAGTGTATTTTTGGTTGGGAAAAAGAAAAAAAAAAGCCACAACAACAAAAACTAAGTTATTCAAACAGCAGAACTTTTCAAAAGCCAGTTAATATCAGATGATGTCATAAAATTTAAAAAGAGGAGTTTTCACCTTTAGAAATTCATTCTCTTACATGTTCTTGAACTATCTCTGCTTCATAGAACCGACCCTGAGTCGATTAAGAGTTGAAAGACAATCATATCAGAGAACCTAATAAAAAAAAAACAGTCTAAAATGTCTCCCTCCCATGCGGGGTGTGGTGGTGGTGGAAAATATTACTATTGCATTTTTATATGGTCTACTTAGCTGACCAGTTGCAATCCAAAGCTTCGAGCTCTTGAGGTTTTCTTTACTCTCATTGCTCAGAACTTCTCTGTTATCTTCACTCCTGAGGCTGTAGAGTAATGAAGCTGTGTCAACAGGATGCTGGAAATGTTGGCCATCACACTGATAGGAGGGTCAAGCCCTTTAACAAGAGGGAGGGAACCACACTGGTCTGCATAGTCTTATTTCCTCATGAGTGTTGATATGACTAAATTTAAAGTAAAACGTCTAGACAGTAAAACTGTTTTACAGAATTCCATGGATTTCTCTCAGTAATGACTTAGGGGTTCTTTCTGGCTGAAACAAAACCATGAAAAAAAAAAAAAAAGAACATACAACACATGTTCCTTCTCAATGTTGTGTCCTGTGGGGTGCTGGTGCTAGGCAGGGTGGGGTTGTAGGCAAAGCGATAGTATTGTATTCCAACTTAGTTTCGCTTTTCCCAGAAGCCAAAATTGAGAAAAGATCCTTGGTGCAGATAATTTGCATGAGGAGTGCTCCCAGCAATCAGGGTGAAAAGCGAAAGAGTCAGATGGGAAGGAAAAAAGCCCACTAAAGAATGTATTATTGACCTGATTACCACTAAGGACAACTGGGACTTAATTCTATTGGGGAATCCTTTGAGGAGCCATATAGAATGCACTTCAGATTTATCCTCCAAAAGCCATGAATCTGGGGATTTGTCCTCTGCCTCCATGCCCCATTGGTTGAGGGAACATTAACTTCACTACACTTCCAGTCTACGCAGCTCTTGGGCTGAGTGAGCTGTAGCAGCTTGAGAGCTTTGTTCCCGTCCTACCAAGATCACTGCACACAGGGCAGCCCCCAGGCATGACGCTAGCCCTAGAGCAACCTATCACTGACTACTCACCCCGAGCAACTGTCTGGCAAAAAGCCTGAGGATGAGAATAAAGAGGTTCAGCAGAAAGGTAAGGTGAGACACTGTCAGAGCGCCTAAACATTTCTACTACAGCTGCACCTGAAATCCAAGTTTGGCTGAGATAATTTAGCACAGGACAAAGAAACATCTGCTTTAATACGCAAGGTCTTTCCCATTCATTTAACATTTACTGAGCACCTACTCCATAGCACCAACAGTAACTGGGATTGTAATTAGACACAAGCATTAGTCACCACTTGGTTTCTGCTGTTTGGGAATTCATGTTCTAGCCAGGTCTGGCCCTGGAGCTGGTATATCAGAGCAGTCGGAGAAGTCTTACACCCTTGCCATTGCCCAATCTCTGTTGCCAGGAAAGGACGGCTGGGGCCTTTGTCCCCGGGGGTGGGACCATCTGGTGAATCTCTTCCTTTGTTTGTTAGAGAGTCAAAGGCATTGTGACCAACAAGTTTGTCCACGTAAGCATTCACTCAGCAACAATTTTTGAGTTTATTTTCCATGCCAGGCATGATGCAAAAAAATCAGAATTATGAACTTGACTAAGCTACGTAGCCTGCTCCAGGAGAAATATCTACCAAGTGCAACATACTCTTCTTAAAGCATGGTGTATTACTGGTACATAATTGGTACATTTTCTCCTATAGCAGTACTATGAGATAGAAGAGCCATTTCATAGATTGAAAACCGAGATTGGCAGAATAATATTCACAAGGGCTTGGAATTAGCAAATGGTAAAGATGTTACTCTCTGATTGCCTGGCTCAAAAGACTATACTTTTTATACAATATATTTCTTGGATTTCATGATAACTTGATTAAAATATCATTGGGAATAAGCCAATGTTTTTGCAAATTTTCTCAACCCTTTAGAGATTTAATAAATATATAAATTATATAAATTCCCATATTGAAAGCCAAAGACTCTTCATTTATGTTATTTAAATCCAATATTATAGATAAGACTCATACTGAAATAACACAGAAAAAGTTAAAAATGTAGACTGTACAAACACATGTTAAGCAGAAATATTAGGGAAAATAAAAAGTAATATATTTATTGAAGATACAGTTCATAATGATATCATCTCTACCACAAATAAACCTTTTTAATTAGAGAAAAACAAGGAATAAAATATTATATAAAACCATTGTAAATACAAGGAGAAACTGACACAACAAATTGTGAAGAACTTTGAAAATTTTTAAAAAATTTCTATTGATAAAGTCAATACAAACAAGGTAGCTAGAGAGAATTTACTTACTATAATTAACCAGATCTAAGTATATTAACTATAGCATACTACAAACTTACACATTTTCAAGTGTTCAGTTTGGAAAATCAAAGTTATTAGGTCAAAAAGAAAGCCTCAATAAATATCAAAAGGAATAAATATTAAAACCACATCTTCTAAATCTTATTAAACAAATCTATAAAATGAACACCAAGATGTTAACCAACCTGAAGTTCTTTCATTGCTTCACTCACCCACTGTACACTTTCTACTCACACCCACAATTCCAACCACTGGAAATTTATAAAACATTTTTAATACTGTTAGAAGAAAGGAATATTAAAATTTCATATAATAAAAAAAGAACAAAATGATATTATTTATCAAAACAAATGAAAACAGTCAAACTGTGTTCATGGGTCAGTTCAGATCTATATGTTTTCCAATTTTTAAAGAACTAAATAACCAAAATTAAATTAAGCTCCCATCCAAGTGGTTTAACAAAAAATACCAGAAACTAAACCCAAGAAAAATTTTAACAAGGTAATACAAAAAGAAAAGTAGAAACAAATTAGAAAATAGAAAAAAAATTGATCAGATTTTCTTTTTAAAGGAAGAAAACAAAATTTACAAAATAGCAAAAATAGCCAAGGGAAAAAAGAAAGATGCTAAATTTATAAAATTAGGGAGACAAGACTAAAAATAAGAGCAGTTTCAGAGTTCTTTAAAAATATTGAAAATCAGGGGCACCTGGGTGGCTCAGTGGGTTAAGCCTCTGCCTTCAGCTCAGGTCATGATCTCAGGGTCCTGGGATCAAGTCCCACATCAGGCTCTCTGCTCCACAGGGAGCCTGCTTCCTCCTCTCTCTCTCTCTGCTTGCCTCTCTGCCCACTTGTGATCTCTCTCTGTCAAATAAATAAAATCTTTAAAATATATATATATATATATACATATATATATATAGAAAATCATGATGACATGATCAATTACATAAGAAAATGACTTATTCAAATTAAGTCCAAATAGGTATAGTGTGAATGAAAAAACACCTAGAATAAAATGAAAATATTACAAAGAATTATCTCTCAAATGTCTCTAAACCAGATGTGTCTTCCGATGAGACTTTTCTTATTTTCAAGAAACAGGTAATTTCTATACTGAATAAACTTCTACCTTAGCTCATAGAAACAGATGGTAAGTTTTAAAATTAATTTTGAAAACCTAGTATAATCTTAAAAATAAAATCTTATGAGAATTAAAAACAAATGAAGTAACAAGAACAATCTTGATTATGATTATGGAAGGAAAATCCTAAATAAATAAAATTGAGTGTGATAACAAAATTTTAAAAACTATTACAATTATAGATAATATCAGCAATGAAGATGGTTTTGCAAAATAAGAAGTGTATTAACAGAAATGTATAAGTAGATCGGAAAAAGAAAAGATAAATCATCTCATAAGAAAAGCAATAGGCAATTGATAAACCCCAACATCAATTTCAAATTAACAGGAAGAAAAATAAAAAATTTTCCAGCAAAGTAGAAATGTGATAATTTTTTAACACATTTTAAAATACCCATCTCAAACAAATACTGATCCTGCTATTGCCTAAGAAAATACTGATGTGGATCTCCAAGTATGATTCCCACACTAGCAGCATTAGTCTCACCTGGGAACATTTTAGAAATGAAAGTTCTCAGACCTCTCTCCATTCCTACTGAATCAGAAATTCTAGGAGTGGGGATTTTTCTAGCTGAAACCAATCATTAAAATGTCAGGAATTCCATGAGGCAGTTATTGAATACAGCCACAGTTAAAAATAAAATCTATAAATAGATTGCAATTAAAGTATATTAAAATCAAAGATAGTAAATATTTAAAATGCATTGCTTCCTAAATATTTTGCTGCATGTTACCATTATCAGCTTTTGAGGCTGTTACAGCTATTGTATGGTGGAAATACAATATACTGAGTCCTGCTGCTTATCTCTTCCCAACTCCTCCTTCAGTGACCCCACATCAGTAACTCATCATTGGTCATGATTGAAGTATGTATAGCACTGAAGTTGACAAATACTAAAAAATCAGGATTTGATTTGTTGCTTTATTATTTGTCTAGGTCTAGGGCTGGCAGACTTTCCCTGCAAAGGGCCAAACAGTAAATATTTTAGTCTTTGGGGGCCATAATATCACTATGGTATCTGCCATTGTCACAGATGACACATAAACAAATGAGGGTGACTGTGTTCCAATAAAACTTTATTTATAAAAATAAGGATTGTGTTGGATTTAGCCTGTCTGCCATAGTTTGCTGACTTCTGACCTAGACGTTAGAAAGTGATGGAGATCTGCCAAGAACACTCAATGCAGAAAGAACAGTCTCTTCAATAAATGGTGCTGGGGAAACTGCAGAGCCACATGCAGAACAAGGAAACTGTACTCCTAATCTCATACCACTCACAAAAATCAACCTGAATCAAAGACTTAAATATAAGATCTGATACCATAAAACTTCTAGAAGAAAACATAGGGAAGAAATTTCTCAATACTGGTCTTGGCAATGATTTTTTTAACGTAACACCAGAAGCACAAACAACCAAAGCAAAAACCAACAAATGAGAGTACATCAAACTCAAAAGCTTCTGCGCAACAAAATAAACAGTTAACAAAATAAAAAGGCAACTACAGAATGGGAGAAATTGTTTTGTAAACCACATAAAGGGTAAGGAGTTAATATTCAAAATGTATAAAGATGGCATACAACTTAGTAACAAAAAATAATTTATTAAATTTATTAAAAAATGGGCAGTCTCCTGAACCAAACAGACATTTTTCCCAAGAAGACATCAAAATGGCCAAGTAGCACATGAAAAGATGCTCAATATCACTTATTATCAGAAAAATGTAAATCAAAACCACAAGGCGCTGTCACTTGCATGTGTTAGAATGGCTACCATCAAGAAGACAAGAGACATGTGCTGGTGAGAATGTAGTGAAAAGGGAACTTGTTTGTGGAAATGTAAACTGGTATAACCAGTACGGAAAACAGTATGGAGTTTCCTCAAAAAATTAAAAAATAGGTTTATTGTATGGTCCAGCAATTCCACTTCTGGGTATATACTCAAAAGAAATGAAAACAAGATTTTGGAGACACTTCCATGCTTATTGCAGCATTGTTCACAATAGCCAAGATCTGGAAACAACCTAAGTGCCTGTCAAGAGACGGTTAATGAAAAAGACATGTTACATATTGCACAATGGAAATGATTCAGCTATGAGAAAGAACAATATCCTGCCATTTGCAACAACATGGATGGACCTTGAGCACATTATGCTAAGTGAGGTAAGTCAGACAGAGAAAGAAAAATATTGTATGCTATCACTTCACATGTGATATCTAAAAAAATCAAATAAAAAAAAAAAAGAAGAGTAAAATGATGATTACCAGAAATTTGAGGATGGAGGACAGGTCAAGAGACTGATGTTGTTTAAAGCTGCAAAATTAGCAATTACTAGTAAATAAACCTTAAAGACTAATACACAGTAGAATATAGACAACCATATGGTAGTATAATTATGTAATGTGATAAATATTACTATAATGTCAATCATATTACAATATATGCATATTAAATATAAATGTATTAAAGTTACCCATTGAACACCTAAATTTACATAACATTATATGTCAAATTTATTCAATAAAAATGATGGAGAAAATGTTAATATTTCAGATTAAACGTATATCATGAAAGTAGTCATTACACTGTAAAAAGCAAAAAAATTAAGAGAAATTCATCCAGAATTAGAAATTTACATAATTCAGCAAGAAAGTCCTTCATGTTGTTGACAACCAAGTGAAATTTCAAAGTATGTCTTCATTTTAAATTTTCATCTGTCACATTAACATATAAAAAAATTACCAGCCAACACTCACATCAGAATGTTATCAGTTGCACATAGGTTGACAAAAGATACAAGAGTTTTGCAAAAGTTTTGCAAAAGAAACATTCTGTAAAAATCAATTGCCTTTCTGGAATTTGTAAGGAATAATTTTTAGAACCACTGTTTTAGATAACATAAATAAACAGAAATAACAGCTATTACCAAGAAAAGTAAAAAATATATATATTTATCTTGTAGATGCTTATATCGTCTGCATAGAATATCCAAGAGAGTCAACTGCAAACTGTAAGAACTAATTAGAAAGTCCAACAAAGTAGTTAGATTCAAAATAAACAATAACAATAGCAATGGGTTCCCCCTCTCTCATAAAAAGCCAGGTAGAAACCTACAATGGGAAAAAAAGATAATATTTACAAAATCAAAAACTGATATCAAATACTTACACAGAGGCATCAAGAAATGTGTAGGGCTTACATTAAGAAACTTACTGAGTCATAAACGGAGTTAATTAATATTTTAGATATAGTTCTTTCCAAAGTTTATTTCTCTTTGAATCAATATATCAACAGAGTTCTTGGGCACCTTGACAGTGTCTTTTACAAGCTCTCTAAAAGGTTAGAAGAGCAAAACTTTGAGAGATTAATGAGAATGAAGGAAGATTATAAACGTTCCCCCAATTTATTTTTAAATGTACAGAAAACTAGTTTAAACAGCCTAAAAGCTGGGGAAGAAAGGGCTAAATGTGAAATTAAATTCTAACAATTAGACTTCTAATAGGAAGTTAGCTTATTTGATTAGCAATGAATAATTTTAAGCTTTTATAGTGAGAATAATACCTCTTTGAAGGAAAAGTAGACTTTACAGTCTTCTAGGACGTAAAAAAGAAACATTCCTCGGGGAGGAGTCAAGATGGCGGAGAAGTAGCAGCTGAGACTACTTCAGGTAGCGGGAGATCAGCTAGATAGCTTATCTAAAGATTGCAAACACCTACAAATCCAACGGGAGATCGAAGAGAAGAAGAACAGCAATTCTAGAAACAGAAAATCAACCACTTTCTGAAAGGTAGGACTGGCGGAGAAGTGAATCCAAAGCGACGGGAAGATAGACCGCGGGGGGAGGGGCCGGCTCCCGGCAAGCGGCGGAGCAACGGAGCACAAAATCAGGACTTTTAAAAGTCTGTTCCGCTGAGGGACATCACTCCAGAGGCTTAACCAGGGTGAAGCCCACGCGGGGCCAGTGTGGCCTCAGGTCCCGCAGGGTCACAGAAGGATCGGGGTGTCTGAGTGTCACAGAGCTTGCAGGTATTAGAACAGGGAGGCCGGCTACAGAGACAGAGCCGAGGAGTGACTCTCAGCTCGGGGTTACCTTGAACTGGTCACAGGCTCGGTCAGCTCAGAGCGCGGCCGGAGGCCAGGGTGACGGGAGTAATTGGGCGCTGTTCTCTGAGGGCGCACTGAAGAGTGGGGCCCTGGACTCTCGGCTCTTGCGGGCCAAAGACTGGGAGGCCGCCATCTTCATTCCCGTCCTCCGGAACTTTACGGAAAGCGCTCAGGGAACAAAAGCTCCCGAAAGCAAACCCGAGCGGATTACTCAGCCCGGCCCCTGGTAAGGGCGGTGCAACTCCGCCTGGGGCAAAGACACTTGAGAATCACTATAACAGGCCCCTCCCCCAGAAGATCAACAAGAAACCCAGCCAGGACCAAGTTCACTTACGAGGAGTGCAGTTTCAATACCAAGGAGAACAGCGGAATTCCAGAGGAGGAGAAAGCAAAGCACGGAACTCATGGCTTTCTCCCCATGATTCTTTAGCCTTGCAACTAATTTAATTTTTTTTTCTTTTTCAATTTTTTTTCTCTTCTTCTCCTAAATTTTTTTAACTTTTACCCTTTTCTTTTTTAACGTTTTTTAACTAGTTTATCTAATATATATATTTTTTTTCCTTTTTATATTTTTTCATTATTGGTTTTCTTTTTTTATTTGTTTCTTTTTTCTTTTTTCTTTCTTTTTTTTCTTTCTGAACCTCTCTTTATCCCCTT
>NW_022631064.1:6377561-6377965 GCF_010015895.1 Lontra canadensis | reverse complement strand
CTTTTAGTATTTTACTTGTTCCTTCATATACTCTTATCTGGACAAAATGACAAGGCGGAAAAATTCACCACAAAAAAAGAACAAAAGGCAGTACCAAAGGCTAGGGACCTAATCAATACAGACATTGGTAATATGTCAGATCTAGAGTTCAGAATGACGATTCTCAAGGTTCTAGCCGGGCTCGAAAAAGGCATGGAAGATATTAGAGAAACCCTCTCGGGAGATATAAAAGCCCTTTCTGGAGAAATAAAAGAACTAATATCTAATCAAGTTGAAATCAAAAAAGCTACTAATGAGGTGCAATAAAAAATGGAGGCTCTCACTGCTAGGATAAATGAGGCAGAAGAAAGAATTAGTGATATAGAAGACCAAATGACAGAGAATAAAGAAGCTGAGCAAAAGAG
>NW_022631064.1:6142537-6337561 GCF_010015895.1 Lontra canadensis | reverse complement strand
CTCTTTTGCTCAGCTTCTTTATTCTCTGTCATTTGGTCTTCTATATCGCTAATTCTTTCTTCTGCCTCATTTATCCTAGCAGTGAGAGCCTCCATTTTTTATTGCACCTCATTAGTAGCTTTTTTATTTCAACTTGATTAGATTTTAGTTCTTTTATTTCTCCAGAAAGGGCTTTTATATCTCCCGAGAGGGTTTCTCTAATATCTTCCATGCCTTTTTCGAGCCCGGCTAGAACCTTGAGAATCGTCATTCTGAACTCTAGATCTGACATATTACCAATGTCTGTATTGATTAGGTCCCTAGCCTTTGGTACTGCCTCTTGTTCTTTTTTTTTGTGGTGAATTTTTCCGCCTTGTCATTTTGTCCAGATAAGAGTATATGAAGGAACAAGTAAAATACTAAAAGGGTGGCAACAACCCCAGGAAAATATGCTTTAGCCAAATCAGAAGAGATCCCAAATCGTGAGGGGTGGGGGGCAAGGGGATATAAAGAGGTTCAGAAAGAAAAAAAGAAAAGAAAAAAAAAGAAAAAGAAAAAAGAAAAAAGAAACAAAAAAAGAAAACCAATAATGATAAAATATAAAAAGGAAAAAATAAATAAATATATATATATATATATATATATATTAGATAAACTAGTTAAAAAACATTAAAAAAGAAAAGGGTAATAGTTTAAAAAATTTAGCAGAAGAAGAGAAAAAAATTGAAAAAGAAAAAAAATTAAATTAACTGCAAGGCTAAAGAATCATGGGGAGAAAGCCATGAGTTCCGTGCTTTGCTTTCTTCTCCTCTGGAATTCCGCTGCTCTCCTTGGTATTGAAATTGCACTCCTCGTAAGTGAACTTGGTCCTGGCTGGGTTTCTTGTTGATCTTCTGGGGGAGGGGCCTGTTGTAGTGCTTCTCAAGTGTCTTTGCCCCAGGCGGAGTTGCACCGCCCTTACCAGGGGCCGGGCTGAGTAATCCGCTCGGGTTTGCTTTCGGGAGCTTTTGTTCCCTGAGCGCTTTCCGTAGAGTCCGGAGGACGGGAAGGAAGATGGCGGCCTCCCAGTCTCCGGCCCGGAGGAGCCGAGAGCTCAGGGCCCCACTCCTCAGTGCGCCCTCAGAGAACAGCGCCCAATTACTCCCGTCTGCCTGGCCTCCGGCCGCGCTCCGAGCTCACCGAGCCTGCGACCGGTTCAAGGTAAGCCCGAGCTGTGAGCTCACTCCTTGGCTCCGTCTCTGTAGCCGGCTTCCCCGTTCTAATACCTGCAAGCTCTGCGACACTCAGACACCCCGATCTTTCTGTGACCCTGCGGGACCTGAGGCCACACTGGCCCCACGTGGGCTTCACCCCGGTTTAGCCTCTGGAGCGATGTCCCTCAGCTGAACAGACTTTTAAAAGTCCTGATTTTGTGCTCCGTTGCTCCGCCGCTTGCCGGGAGCCGGCCCCTCCCCCCGGGGTCTATCTTCCCGTCGCTTTGGATTCACTTCTCCGCCA
Source organism: Lontra canadensis (assembly GCF_010015895.1). Lineage (NCBI taxonomy): Eukaryota > Metazoa > Chordata > Mammalia > Carnivora > Mustelidae > Lontra > Lontra canadensis. Next base: position 6,336,085 of record NW_022631064.1, on the reverse strand, counting down.
GTCCTACCTTTCAGAAAGTGGTTGATTTTCTGTTTCTAGAATTGCTGTTCTTCTTCTCTTAGATCTCCCGTTGGATTTGTAGGTGTTTGCAATCTTTAGATAAGCTATCTAGCTGATCTCCCGCTACCTGAAGTAGTCTCAGCTGCTACTTCTCTGCCATCTTGACTCCTCCCAGATGTCTCCCTTTTATCATACATTTTAATCCAGATTTTTAGTTCTTTTTAACCATCACATTTAATACTGATGTTTGGTCATTAGCATGGCCAGTATGAGAGCAGTTGTGGTTTTTTGTTTGTTTGTTTGTTTGTTTGTTTGTTTTTTCCCCAGTCAGTGTTTGATTATATTTACTTATATGATTTACCAATTTATTTGTTCTTTATTCCATTTTTCATCTCTGTCCTTCCTTATAGACTCAGTTTTCTTCCCCATGTAGTTTCTTCTGTAAACTACAAATTTTCCCTGGTGAATGTCTATTGTTAACATTCATTTGTTTCTTGTCCCAAAATGTCTTTATTGCAACTTGTTTGTAAGTGATAGTTAAGGTTGAACTAAATTTTATTTGACAGATCTTTGAAAAGGTACTGTTTTCTGGCTTCTATTTTTGTTACTCAAAAGTCCATTATTTCTTCTAATGTGATTTGTTCTTTTTCTCTAAATTATTTCAAGTATTTCTTTGCATCTGGTGTGGAGCACTGCTTAGAATTCATTCACCTTCTTGAATTGCAGTAGTTGTGTCTTTCATTGATTATAAAATACTTCAATCATTATTCCTTGAGTATTATTCTCCTCCATTCTCTCTTTCATTCTAAATTTTGAGTAAGTACATCTTAGATCTCATTCTTTTCTCCATTTCTGTCATTTTTCTATCCCTTTGTTTCTCTGTGTACATCATTTTGGACAATTAATTCAGAACCAATCTCAACTTCACTCATTCTCTCCTTAACTTTAACCAATTCACTGTTTAAATTTTCCATTGAATTTTTTATTTTGATTATATTTTATCTTACTTTTGTATGTGTTTTCCTCCAAATATGCCTATTATTATCTGATAAGATTTGTTTATCATTTTTATAATACTTTGTTCCTTTTCCATGTTATTAATTCTAGTTCCTATTTCTGTTAACATTTTATGTATACATATGCATATATAACATTCCTTAATAATCCTAGTATCTGAAATCTTAAGTGCATATTACTGATATTTATCAATGTTGATGACTCTTGTTCATGATGGCTTGCTTCCATTTGTGTTTTTTAGTTTCTGTTTGTCAATTTTGTTGAAAGGGCTTTATCTCGGGTAGCTTTGACATCCTGGGTTAAGGGTTCGTCTCTCCAGAAAGGATTTCTGTTGACATTCTCCAGATGCCTAAGGGCTACCAAACCTGAGGACCTCTTTATATCTTGGCTTGACTTTTTCCAGATGATACAGGTGAATAAGAAACTTTTCTGCTATTCAAATCCATGACCAAAACAGACTGAATTCTTTGTTACCTGTCTTTGCCAACAGAGATTTTTAGGCCTACCTTTCCACTGAGTGAGAATGAGCTCTTCAGGGATCTCTATGCTACACCAGAGGGTCTTGATTCCAACTCTTCATTGCTCAGCCTAAGTCCTACTCTATTCCTGAAAGGTTCTTAAAATATAAGACCCTTCATTCCCAAGATGTGCTAATGCTCTCGAAAGAGCCATAGATTTAGTGACTATACACTAGTCTAGTTTCATATTCTTTGTGTGTGATTTTTAGTCCTCATGAATTTTTATTATTTTAATTTAATTTAATTTAACTTAATTTAATTTTATTATTTTACTTTGTGAGCTGAGCTATGCATTTGAGAAAATGTTTCTCTTATTTTCTCATTTATTTCCAGATACTTTCAAATGACCTTATTTGCCACACTGTAAAAAATAGAAACTTGTACTGATTTTTTCTTTTTTTTTTTTTAGTAGTTGGACATGGTTGCATTTTTAAAGGTTTTTTTTTTTTTTTTAAAGATTTTATTTATTTGACAGAGAGAGATCACAAGTGGGCAGAGAGGCAAGCAGAGAGAGAGAGGAGGAAGCAGGCCCCCTGCAGAGCAGAAAGCCCAATGCGAGACTCGATCCCAGGACCCTGAGATCACGACCTGAGCTGAAGGCAGAGGCTTGACCCACTGAGCCACCCAGGTGCCTCTTTTACTGATTTTCTTACTTTTCCATTCTAGACCCATTCTCTGGTTGTCTTTTTCGTTTTTTTGCCTTACCAACCATCCCAGCTACAATAATAGCCACCACAGCAGTAACCTCTCTCATCCTCTCAAGATCAAGCTCCTTTTAGGGTCAAATTATCTAGACCCCTGTCTGAAAGGTTTCCTTCATTCAGACAACAAAAGTCTTGACAATAGCACAGCTAAAACTCATCTGCATTTCATTTATTGCCCATGATTCTTGTCAGCCTAATGTTGTTCTCAAATTCACAGATGGATATGGGAGAGGAAAGGGGAGGCAGTGGTGTCAACAAGTTTTAGGATGGAATTTAATAACAAGTTTGCCTTTTTAACTCAGCTAAGTTACTTGGGTTGAAGAAATGTAATAGATGCCCCAAATTTGGCTGAAATTTATGCAATAAGTAATCAAACATTCAGTTCAAAAAAGAAGTGTTTGAGTTACAATATAACCAGATAGCACATAAAGTGGGATTTTTAAATAAAGAGATATATATTCTGAGACTCCTAAGAGCTCTTGAAGGGGAAAAAAAACTTCTAACCGAGGTGGGGTGTGGGGGATTAACATTAACATATGGTCTTCCTGACAGCTTGTCTCAAAATTCACATTTAGTCGTCAATCAATATCCTTTCAAAATCTTTATTTTGAAAAGTTGGGAAAGATCTGATGAATTTCCAGTACATCATTAGTTTAAAAATTTACACAACCATACATGAAAGTACCTCTCGATGCACACAAACATATGAATGTCACCAATGTACAATAGATGTTCACAGAGGTACTCAGTTACTCAACGAATAAAATTAATATGCATTCTTTCAGACACACTGTAGTCACATCTGGACTCTTTCATACAAATTTACTCCAAATTATCAAATCTATGCCATAAATTTGCAGTGAATGAATAGCTAATGAATTTTCTACAAAAGGACTAAAAAGTATTCATATCTGTTATTTCAAACATGAGAAAAGTAAACTCTCACACCTGTCAAGAAGCACAGGTCTTGACAGAAGTAACAAGATACTCATTTCTGTACCTACCCCACCCAAAGTGCCTTGTTTCCTATTCAAATAAGAGTAAAGGAGTACTTTACCTCAAAGCTTCTAGAAAGTTAACCTATGTTTGTTCTGTTTCCTTAATTCTCACTCAGTCATCAACGCACATCTGCAGTCTCTGTTGTCAATATTCCACATATTCTGTCTTGGATAAGGCCAATAACCTATGTTTTGCTGAATCTAGTGATCGCCATCCCCATTTGTGACTGTTTGCCCATCTCCTTCTATCTGATTTTCATTATACTCTCTTCTCCTCCTTCCATCCAGGTCCCCTTTCTGTCTCTCCCTTAAATGTTGCTGCATTCCTGGGCTCTGATCTATTTGATTCTCAAACTACAGGATCTAACTAATATAGAGTTTTAACTAAACCTTGCCTATCAACACTTTCTAAATCTCTACCACCAACTAAGATTTTTTCTCTTGCACTCAAGACTTGGATAATTCTGGATAATTTTCGATATATGTCCTGTATCTTGGGCTATGCAAGACCCAAAGTGAGATTATTTTTCCTGAACTTCATGCCTGCAAGTAAACAGTAACATTATCCTTTACCCATCAAGCCAGATATTTAATGAAGAATCATCCACTCTTACTCTCTAGAGGCAATTGTTCATTGAAGACTATCCACCCCAGCTCCTTAACATCCTTTCTGCCCAACCACCATTGCTGCTGCTCTGGCATAGGGACTGGCTATAGCTCTCATGGACTCTTGCCGTACCCATCTGCTTCATCTTTCTGACTCTCATTTCGTGCATCTACATGCACCCGTCTTACCTCTACCCATCTGCACCTCGTGCACCCGTCTTACCTCTACCCAGCTGCCAGTGTGGTCTTTCTAACATACAAATCTGATCACGTCACTCCTTTGCTTAAAATTCTTCAGTAGCTCCATAATCATGTTTCTGAAACTCACCCCTCCCCTAGAGATTCTGAGTCATTAGATCAGAGCTAGGACTTAAGGTTCTGTATTTTAATGAGAGACCTAGGTGATTCTTAATGATTATGCAGGGTAACAATGATCCACAAAATTAAATCTCAACTTTTTGCATAGCACATAAGTACAGCTTCATCTCTCTTGCATTCTCTCTCCAGAATCCTTCAATGTGTGTGTGTGCACGCGCGCGCACACACACACACACACACACACACACACACACTGTATAGTTACCCTTTAACTAAACCAACATATAATTCTTCCAAAGTGCTATAAGGCTCTGGCCCTAACACCTCAACACCTTTGCACATGCTGCACCTGTTGCCTACCAGGCAGTCTCTGGCTTATCCCCCTATTCCTGCAAATCTCAGTTCAAACCTCATTTCATCAATGACGACGTCTCTGATTTCCTCGGGCAGATTAAGGTACGCCTTCTCCTATATCCCCATGAGCTTTGTCTGTGCACTCATTATAGCATCTTAGAATCATTATGATTGCATTCTGTTTAATGTGCATTGACCCACTAGATGGGAGCGGGGTTAAGAGAAATCTTCATCTTTTTATCCATCACACCTTACACAGAGCCTACTATCATAATCATAGTTAGGAAATTACCAAGTAAATGACTGAAAGTCCCAATGAGTAGAGAGGATTGTGCTAGCCCCATTTTGCCTACCACTACTTTTCTCATTATGGAACAAATAACATACCTTCTCAGAACATTAGTATCCTCATATAGAAAAGAAACGAGTTTAAGAAAAAATTAAACATACACAAAAGTAGAAAAAATAGTATACTGAACCTCTTAGTACCTATACCTAGCTTCAATCATTATTGACTCATAGCCAATATTTTGCTCTATACCCTCAACCCACTCTCCCTCTTAAGATTATAAGCAAATTCAAGATACCATAAAATTTAATTCATAAATATTTCAGTATATATCTCTAAAGTAAAGCCTTTTGAAAATCCTTAACACCATACTATAAGTGTATGATTCACCTTGGTAGATTGAATTTAGGGTCATAATTCTTCAGATACATCTCTTTATAAGAATTATTCATTCATACCCTTGCCTTGACCTCCTGTAATTCCCCCCTCCTTGGATTTGGATTTGGCTATGTGATTTGCTTTTATCAAAGAGATGTTAGTGGGCATGACCCATGAAAATCTAGAAATGTACTTCCATACGTGGACTTCCCCTCATGTGTTCTTACTTTTTGAAAAAGAAGAACACGCTTCCAGTAACCACTCGGATAACTACTCTTATCCAAGGAGGATAAGAAAACTGTGGAGAAATCCTCGACCTAATCTGAAACTTGAAGCCCCAACAAATTCATAAATCTACAGCCTGAAGTAGATCTTCCCAGATAACTCACAGACAAGCGAGCAATAAATAAATGCCTACCGCTGGGTGCCACTGACATTTGTGGTTACTCATTATTCAGCAAAAGCAGAGACACCAGAAAGATTAATAGTAATTCCCTAATATCATCAAATACACAGTACGTTAACTAAATAATTTTTTTGTTTACAGTTCTTTGTATCTTTAGAGGTAACATTTACATACAACTAAAAGCATAAACCTTAAGTATATTATCTGATGAGCTTTGACAAACAATATACAACTGTGCAATCCAAAACCCTGTCAAAATAGAGAACATCCCATCTCTGCAGAAAGTTCTCGTATGTCCCATCCCAACCTATTTCCACCCACCCCTTCAGGCAACTACTTTTCTGGTTTCCTTTCCCCCCACCAGTTAATTTTGACTGTTCTAGAGCTGCTTATAAGTGCAGCCTTACAATATGTACTATTTTGTATAATGGACTAAACATTCCAATTGTTTAGCAAGTGTCTTAGAAGAAACGGAGAAGCTGATTAGAAACTATATATGGAAGGACAAAAAACTTAGAGTGGGGAAACTAATTTTTAAAAGAACAAAGTTGTTAGCATACACTATCTGATCTAGGACTTACTATAAAGCTACACTAGTGAAGGCAGTATATTACTGGCCTACAAATAAATCTATAGGTCAATAGAATTCAAAAGTAAACTTAGACTTATATCATCAACTGATTTTTAATAAAGGTACCAAGGCATTTCAGTGGGGAAGGGATGTTTTTCAAAAAAATGTTTTTCCCCTGAAAAAATAAAATGAAACCAAATACCCCCTGCCTTCTTTATGCAACATATATGAAAAACAACTTAAAATGAATCTCTTAAACATAAGAGGTAAAACCATAGTTTCTGAAAGGGGAAAAAAAAAAGAAAATCTTTGGATGATGTTCAATGAGACAAATATTTCTTAAACAGATCACAAAGAGCACAAATTACTTAAAAATTGATTAAATGAACTGAATCCAAATTAAAAACATGTATTTTTGAAAAACAAGATGAAGAAAGTAAAAGATAAGATAGACACTGGTAGAAAATATTTGCAAAATATATAATATGACCAAAAGTTTATATCTAGAATATACAGAGCATGCTTATAATTCAGTAACAAGACAATCCTCAGAAAGATTTGAACAGGCATTTCAGAAAAGAAGATAAAACAAATAGCCATTAAACACATAACAAGATACTTATATCACTAGAAATCAGAGAAGTATAAATTCAAACCACAATGCAATACCACTACATACTCAGTAGAAAAATAGACAGTTTCCAAGTGTTGGCTGAGGATAGAGAACAACTAGTATTCTCATACCTTGCTGGTTCCATATGCACAGTGATACAGTCACTCTGGAAAACAATTCAACAGCATCTTATAAATTTACCTCTTTACTTACCTTATGACCCAGCATCCCCCATCATAGACATTTATTCAAGACATATAAACATACATCAAAACCAGTCATGTGCATGAATGTTTTATAGCAGCATTATTGATAACCCAAAAATAGAGACAACACAAATGTCATTCAACCGCTGCACAGAAAAAGAAATTGGGGGCATATCCATGCTATAGAATATATTCAGCTATGAAATGGAACAAACTACTAATCCATGCACCAACAGGGATGAATCACAAAAGCATTATGCTAAGTGAAAGAAACCAGACATGAAGGTGATAAGAGTGCAGATCAGTGGATCTGGAACTTAGCCAGGGGTTGAGGGGCATAACTGACTGCAAAGGTGGCAAAAGAGAACATTTTGAAGTAATGAAAGATACTTCACTATGACATTGGTGCACGACTGTATATAATTGCCAATGTCAACAAACTGTGTATTCAAAGAGGGGCAATTTACTATACATAAATTACACCTCAAAAAAAAAAACAACAACAACAAGAAAATACATATGGGGAAAATGTGTTAAATCAGACAATATCAACACTAAAATCTTCTAATTCAGAAACTATTTTGTTTTTGTGTTGTAAGAGGAAGAAAATAATGAACGCATGAATGAGCAAGAGCCCCACCCATTCCTCTTTTACTAGAAATGAATGAATCAGTCTGGATGAGGTTATTCATCTAAAATGATTCCATGCTAAGATGGGGCATAAATGGGGAACAAATTAAAATTATTTATGTCTAAAAGTCCCTTGCAAATTTCAAATGATTCAGAGAGAAAGAGAAAGTTGACATAATCATGGGAAGTTCAATATATTTTTAGTCCTGATTTCTCCACTTTGATTCCCTTTATTTTGGAACTCCGGGAAGCAGTTTGTCAAGTCCTCAGCCACCATTAAACACACCACAGATTCCTTTCCTCAAGGACCATCTTGGCCTGTTTTAAAAAGGAAAGTCATCAATGACAAATGTCAATATAACACTTTCTTTTTCTTTTTTTCTTTAAGATTTTATTTATTTGGGAGAGACAGAGAGGACACAAGTGAGGGGAAGGGACAGAGGGAGAAGCAGGCTCCCCACTGTGCAGGGAGCCCAATGCAGGGTTTGATCTCAGGACCCAAGATTATGACCTGAGCCAAAGGCAGACACTTAACCAACTGAGCCACCCAGGTGTTCTAGCTCTTTCATCATTATTATGTCTTTGCTTCATTCTTCTGAAAAAAAAAAAAAAAAACATGTAGAGTGTTTCAGTGTCAGAGGAATGAGGAGGCTGTTGGGAACTACCCTTGTGAGCAGACAAATGTGAATTTATGTTGGGGGGCAGTATATGTACACTTATTATATAAAATATTAACCATATCTGTATCATTGTTAAACATTATCTGTGGGACACCATTACATCTGCTTCATAGAAATCTCATTTAATGCTCTCAAGAATCCTAATAGATAATTTATATCATTATCCCCTTTTTATAGATGAGCAAATGAAGGCTCAGAGAAAGCAAGAAACTTATCTAAGGCATGCATAATTTCCAAAGCCTTCTGTTCTGCCATGTGTAGGCTATTCTGCATATGATGGAAAGAGCAAAAATAAGTAAATGAATAAATAATTAAAATAAGAGGTACAGTCCTGCCTTTAAACAGCTCACAGTCTTACAGTCAAAGAACACAAACCAGGCATTAGGACAGATTTAGAGAATAAATACCATGCTGGGTATATGTATATGAGCGTACGTGTGTATGGGTAACAAGTAGATACACTGACAGACTTGTCTAGAGAGACAGGAATGGCACCACTTAAAATACAGTGGTCACAACTCAAACCCCATGGGTTCAAATGAAAGCTGTTTTTCTTTCTCTGGGAATCTTTCTGAGTTGCCAGATAGATAGCCAAATTCTGCTTGGAAGGAGCTTTGCTTTAGTCACAAATTTTTTCATATTCTATCTTCTATTAGAAACTCCTTAAGGATAAGTGCAGGGCCATCTAAGGACTCTGAAGTCCCTTCAACGTCTCATTAAAGCGCATGTGGAAATATTGTTTAAATGCTAACATGGACACATTTCTAAGAAACAAAAATACCTGAGCATTTGGGCTCTGATTCTTAGTAACCCCTGTTTATTTTACTCTAATTCTGCTCTCCCCTGTTCCCTAACACCTATATTCTAATTACATTCTTGCTAAAGTTTCAAATTCATAAGATGGAGTCTAGGAAACATATGGTGTGCCTGTTACACAAGTGGCTTCAGGGAGAATCACTGCCACCTGAACACCAAGAGATTGGTCTGGGGCCCAGAGGGGGGAAAAAAAAGTATATTCCATTTTTCCAGACTCTGATGTTTTTAAGGTGGTACCTCCAGCCAAAGGTTTGTTCCTCGTGCATCCAACACTTCTGTACTTTGTCTTGACTGTGAGCTCTCAAGTCAAGTCATTAACCTGTCCCAGACAAGTCGGTAAACCCCTAACTGCAAATTGTAGATAATTGCAATAATCCTAATTTTTCGGGGCTGTTGCAAGGCTTATCCAATGTGTGAAAGCAACTGGAAACCTCTGAAACCTCTCACAGACACTCACCTAGTACCAGAACATGTGTTTCAACGGCATTGCTATCCTTGAGCTCCTGGGGAATAAGGGTAGAATTTTATCTTACATGAAACTTCCCTTTCCCTAATCTCCCTCCTAAGAAGCCTGAAAGTAGGGGTGCGGGGGAATCCAGCAGGAAAGGGAAGTGGCCCTTGGACTGAGGACGAAATGGCAGCAGTGGGAGGAGAGTGGAAACAGGGAGAGCCAGGGAGAGAGACTGTTTAATGTTTGAAACCAGTGCCAAGCTAAATGAGAAACATGAATCTGCATACCTGTACTTTACCTCATCGGCATATAATCTGTAGCATGAGATCCCCTCGCAGAGAAGTAAAAATAGCAGGGCGCTTCAGCAGCCTGGGCTTCTGCTGAGTGGGGAACAGCCAACCTGGGGAAAGAGAAAGGGACCAGGTTAGAATGCCAGTCACGTGGTCTGGGTGACACCTCCTCTTCCCCCATCCCCAGGGTGACGGCGGGGGCGGGGGGAGGGGGAGATACCCAAGGGGGTGGTATTAAGGGAATAACAGGAAAACCTTTGAGGGGAGGGTGTGGAGGAGGAGGATGGACTGCCCTAGAGTCACCAGATTTTGTCACAGACGCTATGACCTTTCTTAACAGGGACGCATCATTGGAGTTCTGAGCCTGCGTACTCCGGCCATGATCAAGGTACGTGAACTAGTCGAGGAGACGCAAGGGCTCACGCAGGTGCACAGCACAGGAAACCGCTCCTCCAGGCGGGGAGCTGGCTCCTCACAGAATGGAAGCAGTGATTTGCTAACTGGTTGCCTCACTCTTGGGGAACACATGTTCCCTGAGTGAGTGAGCTGGTGAATCCCTAAAATGGCGTGCTCCCTTCCTTCAGCTTAGAAACTAGTTCCTCTCAAGTAACTATGCTTGTCATAGGCTTATCATCAGGTATGCCATTGTTGGATAGGCTTGTCCCTGGTGAGCTCCTTCTTAGTAGAGGGAGACAGTGATCAAACAGAAAGGGGATGAAGCTGGGTTTTAATTAATTACATCAAAAATCAGGACCTGGGAATGTATTTTCACATTCTTTGGGGTGATCATAGATGGGATGCTATTAATAAAAGGAACTTAATTATGAGAATTTCTAATGTTGAGCCAACCCTGTGTTTGTTAAATAAATCTTAATTGCATTAAAAAATAATAAAAAATTTGTATCAAAGTAGATGTTAGATTTCAGAATGGATCCCAAATTTCAAATCCTCTTAAACAATAAAGTTAAACAAATAACCCAGGCCCTTTGGCTAAGGAAATTTCACTCTGATATTTCAAGTAGGTTTTATACTACCTTTGCAAGACTCCATTTGTTCATGCAAATGGGCTTTGTTGATTCACTTTGCAAGAACTCAAATATTTTTCCCATTGCCATGTGAAAAGAAGGCAGAATTTCTGTTTCCATTTACCTCTTGTCCACAAACAGGGTTTTCAATGTCTTATTTACTATGAATAACCAAGAGAGAAAGACTGTGAGCTCTCCCTGGCTTCCCTGGATGACATCACAGAAACTGTTCAACAGAGTGGAAACAGGAAAATATGGAGCTATACAGACCTGGACTAGAATCTTGGCTGTCCCCATGAACTCTGTAACCCGTGGGAGATTTAAATCACATCTCACCTGCATTCAACTGCCTTTCCTGTAAAAATTGGAAGAGCAGGGCCTACCTCATTGGGCGAATTTAACGACTTAGTAAAATGGCATATGAAGAAGCCCCTAGAGTCACACTATCTAACTGAAATATAATCACGAGACAGCAATGTGATTTTAATTTTCCGGTAGCCTCATTAACAAAAAGGAAACTGTTTATTACAACCACATATTTCATTTAATCCAATACGCTAAAAATATTATTTCAAGACCTAATCAGTAGAAAAACTTATGCCAAGATATTTTGCTTTCTATTTTCTTCTAGTAAGTCTTCAAAAGCCAATTCGTATTTTACACTTCTGACACATCTCAATTCAGACATTAAATTCTCATAGAAAATGCTTGATCTATATTTAGATTTCTTAAAATTTTACATTTGAAAGATAGATTCACGCACCCAAGTTGTTCCAAAAGTACCTAAAAGTTTTCCGAAAACTGAATCAAGTATCAGTATTTCAAATTTGAAATGAATGCAATTACAAAGCCAGCTCCTCAGTTATACTAGCTCCCCTTTCCCATGCTCAACAGTAACATGTAATTAGTAGCTACTACCTTGGACCATGCAGTCTTAGAGCAATGCTAGGCAGGTAGTAGGTACTCAATAAATGAAATATTTTCTGCTGTCACTAGTATCTTATCTGAATCTCGAGGTTCTTTTGAGCGTTGAGGTTCCAACTTTGAAAACAGTGAAGCATCTACAATGTGTTTACCTTAGATTAAGAAGCAAGGACTGAGGTGGTATATTTTCTTCAAAAAAAAAAAAAAATTAGGGGTGAGAAGGTATGGGTAGAGGGAGAGAGAATGAGAATCTTCAAGCAGATGCCTCTCTGAGCTTGGAGCCTGACGTGAGTGGGGCTCAATCCCAGGACCCTGAGATCATGACCTGAGCTGAAAACAAGTGTGCGATGTTCAATGGACCAAGCCACCCAGGCATCCCATGGCAGCATGATTTCTATTTGCCATTCCACACATTACTTAAAATTTTCTTCTGGAAGAGCAGCCAGCAAGCTGCTCTAATTTTGGAATGCATCTCACTTAGCCTTACTGCTCACTATAGCTTCCTGGCTTCCCCCGTCTCAAATGGTAAATAATAACACCAAAGCCTCCCTTGCATGAACAATATGAACTTTAAAGGGAGAGAATCAGCTTCACCAATCAAACACCACTGCTTTGGAAATTCATAAACTCTATGATATACACAAATTTCCATGTGCTGCCAAAATCCATAACTTATCTTTTAAAACCCATCTCACATTAGTACTTTACAAAGAATTTTCGAATGCTACAGCTGCTAGTCTGAATCTATCGCATGAGTATATCACCTGATTTTAAGAACGCAGAGTGCTAACAGGACTTAAGTCCATCTGTTTTTTGTTTTTTGTTTTTTTTTTTAATTCCTCAAAGATGTAGAAATCTGAGAAACAGAAGATTCAACAATTTGGACAGATTACTACCTCATTCTCTAATCAGAGTCTGTGATCCTTGCAAGGGTTTTGCCTGTCAAATCTTGAGGACCATGGCATTTTTTCCTAGAGCTCATGAAAAGACACAGAGCTATCAGATGTTCCCAAATGCACGGTACCATGGTTAAAATGTTCTTAGACTATCTATCGATGTATGCCCCTCATCCTTTCCCCACACCTGCAGTAACATCTTCCTGACAGCCCTTTGGAAGAAAGAGCTTTCCCATGGGATGTAGCCTTGTAGCCTTGTAGCCTTGTGGGACTCTCAGTTAAATTGTTCTGTCCTCTCTGCCAACAAATACAGCTTTGACCCAAAGTAAACTGATCAGGTTCTTTCTCCATGAAATTTGAATCTTGAGCAAAGTGTTACAAGGATTCAAAATGACAGTAGCTCTCTCATTCTGACAACTTGATATTTTGACTTTGAAGAGACTGTCTAGAAGTTCTGCCATCAGACCTTAAGCGCTTCCTTGCTTCTTCTCTTTTCCAAGGACTGGTCCTAATGTGGGGCTTTTTTCTTTAATCTCATGGTTCCAAAGCCCTCAATAGATTTCTTTCCTTTCCTTTTTTTTTTTTTTCCTCTTTTCTTTTCTTTTTTTTTTCCCCTCTGAAATAACCCAGAGTCTGTCTGTTGCTTGAACCCAATCATTCCTGACTGCAATAATAGGTAATGTTCTGTTATCAAACAGTAAGTCTCTCAGGCCCAGGCCTGTTTGGCCAAAATGAACTTGCTGCTCTTTCTCCCATCATGCAGACAAAGATGTCCATTAATGAGCTCATGAAGTTGAGTAACAGTCTCAGACAATTGCTTTTCAGTCTCCCAAGGGCCCTAATTAGAATCCTTTATTTGTCTTCAATTCAGGCAACCTTAGCTGTGGAGGTGAGGATCCTTGAAGGACATAGAGAGTGTCTTCACATTATTTTGGTCTGAGAAAAACCCTTCAGAGTGATTCTACTTGACACATTGTCAAACACAGCCATCCTGCAAAATCAAGTAAAATTGAGCTGGACCCTGAGCAAATATATTTTCATTTTCGGGGAAGATAGCCCATACATGGCACCCCTCACTCATGTTTCACTTTTTTGCTAATTTTCATTGTCAAGTTGCATGGCCTTTTGTATTTCTAACTGAATAGTTGCTTGGGCAAGATGGAGAAGGGTTAAGCTGTCTCTAGTATCAGAAACAAGCAGAAATGTACAATGAAATAGAAATGTTATCGACAGGCAAAATATTGACAAGGACTGGCTTCTACACATGGAATACAGCATAACTTAAGGATGAAAAGCTACTTGTGTACTCAGAGAAATACAGGCTTAATTGTTCAGCACAGCATAATGGAAAATTACTAACTGAGGTTACACACAGTGCAGGGTACAAGCTCATTTTCTGGCAGTCTACATTACCAAAGATCATTTTTAAAACTAAGTCTCATAATTCTATAGCTATGTCCTGCCTCCGTTCCACTTCTTCAGGCATGTTTTCTTTTCTTCTGCAGCATTATGCCAGCTCCCATATTTCAAGCACCTATGTTGATCTTGAGATCAAGCCACAGATCCTCCTCTTTCCTCATTAGCAAAAAGGTCACTTGGGAGAAACTATGTGGTATCACATTCTCCCAGTATGTTATCTGTGCCTTGATAGTGAGAAACATACATTTGAAAGTTCCATAAATTCTTTCAGGTCATTCAGGTCTCATTTGAAATCCTAATGCAACAATTTGCAGAACTGAAGCCCAGCAGCCTGCAAAAGTGAGTGCAGATTTCAAGGATCTCCCCTGGGGAAGAGCAGCTACACAGAGCTGACTTAGGCAAGGGGAGCAGTCGTGCCCAGTAGGTCTCCCATTACCTTCATGCATCTCAAGCCTTCATCCTATTTATGGGGACTAACATGGAATGACATTTTTATATTAAGGAAAAAAAAACATTATGGAATAGTCTATCTAAAACACTTTGTATAAAGGCTAATGGACTTAGATATCCATCAACAGATGAACGGATAAAGAAGATGTGATATATATATACATATACATATATACATGTATATATATATATATATGTATATGAAATCTTGTCATTTGCAACAACGTGGATGGAACTAGAGGGTGTTATGCTAAGCAAAATAAATCAACCAGAGAAAGACAACTATCATATGATGTCACTGATATGAGGAATTTGAGAAACAAGACAGAGGATCATGGGGAAGGGAGGGGAAAACGAAACAAGATGAAACCAGAGAGGAAGATAAACCATCAGAGATTCTTAATCCCAGGAAACAAACTGAGGGTTGCTGGAGTGGAGGGGATGGGGTGGCTGGGTGATGGACATTGTGGAGAGTATGTGCTATGGTGAGTGCTGTGAATTGTGTAAGACTGATGAATCACAGACCTGTATCCCTGAAACAAATAATACATTACATGTTAATAAAAAAATAAATTAAGAAAATAATTTTTACAAGACCAGTGCTCTAACCCCTGAGCTATGGAGCCGAAAATAGTTTTTAAAAAATAAAGGCTCAGGGTGCATGGGTGGCTCAGGTCATGATCCCAGGATCCTAGGATCAAGCCCCGCATTGGGCTCCCTGCTCAGCAGGGAGCCTGCTTCTCCCTCTCACACTCCCCCTGCTTGTGTTCCCTCTCTCACTGTGTCTCTCTGTCACATAAATAAAATCTTAAAAATAAATAAATAAATAAATAATGCCAAAGGACTTAAGTGCTCACCTTGAGAAAGAAAAATTTGCTTCAAAAACTGAAGGGTCTGAGATTTTACTCTACTTGCAGACTAACAGATCAGCCTGCCAGTTTCATGGATGCTTGCGGAAGACACAAGACTCCTGAGTCAGAGGCAAAGGGTTTTATCACTAGTAGCAGACATCAAGCAGCAAGAACAATATATTTGCTACAGTTCTCCTGGCCCGCAGATATCACAGAAGTGACACAGGTGGGCTCAGCAGGCCATCGTGATAACAGAGGGCCCCTAAGCTTAGGGAAGCTACACCTTGTACTACAGGCACCAGGCATGCCTTCACTCCAGGCACACTCTGGAGGGAACGCCATCTCTATTACACTCAACTGTAAGGAAACACGCCCTTCACTCAGAAGAGAGATACTTTATCTTCCAAGGTTGTTCATTCTATGAACGTCTTTGAAAAAAAAGTTCAGAAGAAAAGCAATCAGTGCTTCCACATGCAAGACATGCAGAAACACAAAGTTACACAGAAGAGAATAAGTTTCCTAACATTACTGACCTAGGCCCAATTTTGTATAAAATTTTAGAGATTGTTTTTAGGTAAAATGTGACTAAAAGTAGGCAATAGCTACTTAAGCTTAGTTCTTAAAGAGAGACCTCTTACTTAATCTTCCCATTCTGGGCATCGTGGTCTGAGCTGTAATCGTCAGTAGGATCAACCTAGTTCAGGAATCTCTCCTTCAGGATAAAGGCACAGATTTTACTTTGTAAAAATCATCTGTAAAAAAAATGTTGTTTTATTTTGTTTTTGAGAGAGAGCGTGTGAATGCTCACACACAGGAGTTGGGGGAGGGATAAAGGGAGGAGAGAGAGAAAAATCTCACTCAGACTCCACACCCAGCACAGAGCCCAGTGCGGGGCTCGACCTCACAGCCCTGAGATCATGACCAGAGCCAAAACCAAGACTTGGTAGCTTAACCAACTGAGCCTCCCAGGTGCCCCTACTTTTTTTTTTTTTTTAATTCAAAACATTAAATGAATTCTTTTTTTTTTTTTTTTTTTAAGATTTTATTCATTTATTTGACACAGAGAGATCACAAGCAGGCAGAGAGAGAGGAGGAAGCAGGCTCCCTGCTGAGCAGAGAGCCCAATGTGGGGCTCGATCCCAGGACCCTGAGATCATGACCTGAGCCGAAGGCAGTGGCTTAACCCACTGAGCCACCCAGGCGCCCCCATTAAATGAATTCTTGTGAATGACTGAACCTACCGTACTGAATGAACTATATAGATGATTTACTAAAAATGTAGGTGTACTTGCCATTTATTGCAGGCTTAGCATGGCCTTTATTGTGATAAGTACTTAATATACCTTATTTTATTAAATATTTATGAAAACCTCTCAGTGTTATTATTGTTGATACATAAAAAAGTCTCAATGAATAAATTATCCAATGTAACTAGAAAAAAGCAAGATTGGGATTTGAACAGAGATCTAGCCAACCCCCAAATGAAGTGCTTTCCTGCTATGCTACACTGCCTCTCCAAATAGCTACGTTGTGCTTAAATGTATGTGTGTATATAATGTATGTGTATAAAAGTAAAAAATCATAAAGGCATCAATATAGTGATGGTGTGCTATTAATTATCAATCCCATCTTTCTAAAGTGACGCCCTTAATTGGAAAAGTCGGTGTCCTATCTTAGTTCTGCAACTCGGGACTAAGCTTTAATTACAGATCTTCACCTTAACCCCATTCTTATACCTTTAGGGCTACAATGAGATAAAGATTTGCCCAGTCAAAAGTGCTATACTATATTTTGTACTCCAGGAAGTAAGAATAATGTTCCCATAGATAACTGGCCAAAATCAACTTAACGATTGTTCTTAGATAGTACAGATATATTCGTTCAATTGTAGAAGTAGATCGTGTGGGTTCTATGTCATACGTCAATCACATTTGACCTACAAATCTACGTTCCTTTCTGATCTACACTGGCCCCTAAGAATTAACCAACTTTCTGTCTAAGAGATTATATATCCAATGCAGAAGTTAATATTGTATTGGAAATTGAGGGTGGGGTGGGATCAAATATCCCAGGACAATTTTCATCAAAAGAACTTAATGGAAACTGGTTCCCTACTTGGTTAACAGGGACAGTGACCATTAAGCTATATTATTATAACACCAGACCACTCAAGGTCAACAGGGACAAACACCCCTCAAGGCAAAAAAGAAATTGAAGAATGTTATTTCAAAGAACAAGACCTATGTGTGGGTAAGAGCAGAAATATTCTTTCACTAGAAAGAATATGGTTAGATGGTTTTTTCTTCAAGAAAAATAATTAATAAACATTATTATAATAATGTAATAATAAACAAATGTTTACCTTTGAGAAAATATTTAATATCTAACTTGAAAAGAACCAGCATGTGTCACTGTTGGAAAGTTTGAAAAGGAGCTCGAATTTGTATTCATGTTTACCCTCACTCATGGGACTGAAGTCCATCCTTCTTCTCTGTCTTGCTACCACTTTAAGGACAACAAAAAGTAATGCCTTCCTGGCTAAAGCCAAGGATATTCAGAAAGGGGCAAGACTTTGTGCAATGGAAAAGGTAGTGACATATCCAGGATATTGTTAGAGTAGTCAGAGAGAAAGACAGACTTAAAAAGGGGACCCAAGAATACAAACCTCAAGGAGGAGGGTCTGGTTGGGAATGTAGGGAGCTCCTATGGAGGGCCATCTTCTCGCAAAGACCTAGAGTGTAGGGAGTCTTTCATTGAGCCGGAAGAGAAAATGGAGTTAGGTAGAGCCATTTTTGTTTCTCCTATATTAGAATATTTCTCAGAAATTATCCCATCCCTTTGGTAAATGTCTTTACATGTGCCTGTGAATTTGGACAGATAAAATTTTTGGAGATTGAAATAACAGTTCTCTTCCCCATTTTCTCTCAGACTTAAATAGAAGGGGATCGTACCCCTGAGATGGTGCAGTCGCAGTCATCAGTGATGACCCTGCGTCCTACAGCCGGACACTGCAGGGAATGCCCTATGACTCTGCAAACCTGGCAAAGACAGCTTTTGTGAGAGTCCTTCCCTGACCTCTACGTTACATTTCCAGCACCCAACATCCAGCTTTGAAACTGCACGGTATAAAGCTTTCTGTCTCTGTTTGCCATTGTCTTCATTTGTGCCAATAATGGACTCGTGAAGTGGTGAAAACTAGAAATAATAAAGAAATGAATGCTCCCTTTTCCAGAAAAAGATCCTTTACAGACCCATTTGCTGTTTGCCAGGAAGAAGATGTCTTTTAGAAAGTGTTCTTGGTTCTCTGAAGTATTTTATTTAATTACCTCATGTTAACCTGTACATGTGTGTTTACTGTGTGCACATTTTACAAAACTAATATGAATGAATAAAAGGAATGATTAAGGAAAGGTGACAAGGAGTTAATATTTAATGTTTCTTCTTGGGTGCCTTATTTATATTAGGCAATTTAATAATTTAATAATTGTTCGATTTAATAATCATTCAACCACACACTAGCACGTCCATGTGAAACAAGACAGCTGAGGTTTGGAAATATTAGCTAATGTGCTCGAGTCCATGGGACTGTCTAGGGCAGATATAGGATTTAAATTGAGGCCCGAATCCAAAGCCCCTTGGTTATTTCCACAACGGCATAAGTGCATTTTATAAACCATGGGCATAAAACATGCCATGAAGATGGGCTCTCATAGATATATCTTTGGAGAGTTTTTCAGGAAACAGAGAAGAGAGATTTGGAGCTGGCTGGGGGGATAAAATGATTTCTGACAGATATATAGCTACCCCGACCTTCCTGCAGAGGAAGCTATTCACTATAGAGTTCAAATATGCCCTTAACAAAAACATTCCAGATCATGGCCAGCTTTTCCCTTCCCGCAAACCACCACCTGCTGAAAGAACTCCAGGAGATTGTCTGGCGACCTGACATTTCTAATGCAGGACAGATAAGTCAGTAAAATCTATGGCCAGAGACAGGTACAAGGGAGTTTGGGGCAGCACTCTCCCCAGATCTTTCCACCTCACGCTGACGGTGTCACAGG
Organism: Lontra canadensis; assembly: GCF_010015895.1. Taxonomy (NCBI): domain Eukaryota; kingdom Metazoa; phylum Chordata; class Mammalia; order Carnivora; family Mustelidae; genus Lontra; species Lontra canadensis. The sequence goes on along the minus strand of NW_022631064.1, from coordinate 6,316,614 downwards.
GCCCTACAGTTAACAATATCTAATTACTATCTACCAGGATTCTGCAGATCATTAACATACGAATAATGGTTCAGATGCCCGAGTCAACAGCCAAGTGGTGAAAACCAGAAATGATGGGAAACACGGAGACAATGAACAAGGTTTCTAAATAAAACCATTGGGGGGAGGGTAGAATGGAGGGGGTGGGTGGTGGGCAGTCAAGGGGAGAAGCCAGGAACACATGGTTATTTTCTCTTTTGCCCAGCGTGCAACTTAAGATGTCAGTGGAACACTGCCCATTATCCCCAGGACCTCGGCTCTATTCACTGCAAACTTGCCACAGGCTGAGCCCCAGACCAAGAAGAGCGATGACTGCTCCATGCCACTCTGGAAAACAATCCAGGAAAGTTTGTTTATTTTCTCCAATGGCCCCACAAAAAAATTAATATAACCTTCTCAAAAACTTTGGTGATGAGATCATGAAATGTTTCACCTGATCTCAAGGCTCTTAATCATGGTATTTATTGAGTGGTTACTATGTGCCAGGCATTCTGCCAAGTGACCCCTGTGCTACATAAAAATAGATTATCTTCAGCAAAACCAAACAAGCAAAAAATTCAAAAAGGTATGACTATAGTTTTTTGTCAAAGATTTTATTTATTTATTTGAGAGCAAGAGAGACAAGCAGGGGGAACAGCAGACAAAAGGAGAAACAGGCTTCCCGCTGAGCAGAGGACCCAACACAAGGCTCCATCCCAGGGCCCTGAGATCATGACCTGAGCCAAAGGCAGACTTGTAACCAAACGAGCCACCCAGGTGCCCCAGGTGTTACTATTGTTATTTTGTACATAAAGAAACTTAAGTGTGAGCGAGGTTAAACTGTACAAAGAAGCAGTTAGTGGTCTGACTAGGTTTCAAACCCAAGCTGGTTTTATCCAAAAGCCAGCACACTTTCCATTAAATCAATAATTCCTTGCTAGTCCAGGGTAGGGGACGGGGTGGAAGGGTGCTGGGATTATCTTTAAATTGTAAGTTTTGTATTCAAACTCCTTAAACCAAAGAGATTAATAACTGCACCTGGATTTATGCAATCTCAAGCACCAATGGTCAGATCAGAAAATATTTTCCAAGAAGAGCAAGGAATTTTCCTAATAACTCTGGGTGTGAAGCCAGCCAGGTCTGGGGGCTGAACCTCTTGGTATGGGTTTGCTGCACTCAGAAGGTAAAGAGCTATGGGTCATGTCTTTGCACACAGAGCAAAATATATCTTTCCCTTCAAAAGTCTCTGTTCCAACACTGATGAGAAAATAGACCCAGCTCTCTCCTTAAGGAGGGTGGCAAGGACTCACTCCAGGGATCTTTAAGCTTCCTCCTCCCAGCTGCTTGGGGCTTCCCTTGTTGGAACGGGGTGGTCTTTTCATCCCACATGTTTCCTCTCAGGAGTCCATGGAGTGTGTGGTCATGGACTTGGTTATGGCTCAAGGGATCCAGACACTCCACTTCTTATCCTGGATGCAAATGCATTCCAAGCATATCCCAGGAAAGTGTCCTAAGGAGCATTTGTCTTTTCTCCTTTGTGTCGCGGATGTCACATGAGTCAGAAGTCCCTTCAGAAATGATCTTGGCCTCATCTTCCATTTGTTCCAGTCACACTAGACTTATTTCCTAGTCTCTAATGTACCTCACTTTTAAACTCCTTGGGCTTTGTACACTGTTTCTTTCCACCGAGCACCCAGAGTCCGTGTCTCTATTGAATGAAAGGCAAACACATGCGCTTTCTTCTTAAGCATTAAATCCTCAGTCTCATTACTGCAAATGTGCTCGATTGGAAAGCTTGGGTTAGAACCCGTGACTCAAGGCTAGCCCACAGCATCCCCCCAAAGGGAGAGTCAGATAAAACTCAAGAAAACTGCAATCAAACTGGGTGAAAAATGCAAAACATGACTATCTGTCATTATACTCTGTGGTGGGGAAAAATATGATGATTTAATTTTGGAATTGAATTTTCTCTGATAACCAGGGACTGGGAATCACTTTCAAACTGGCTTCATGAATGTCTAACAACGCTAGAAATATAGGTGTTTGAAGGCTGTTCATTAATTTATACTGAAGTTTTTACCAGGAAATTTATTGCATTGACTGATGGCTTTATAGCCTTAAAATTTTTAGGAATAATAGCTGGAAAATGTATAGGTGTTATTATGGGTAAATATTATACAGAAGGCCATATTCAAAGGCTTAAAGTAACAACAGCTAGCATTTATTTGGCACTTGCTACACACCAGACACTGTTTTATGCCCTTTAAAGAGAGGAACCCATTTATTCCTCCCAACAACCCTGGGGGTTAGTCCCACCATTATCCCCACGTTCTAGTTGCGGGTACTGCGGCAGAGAGCGGGCGAATGTGTCATTGTCCGAGGATGTGCGCGGCTGGGTCCTAAGCTTGGCCTCCAGGCCTGATATCTCTTATTCTGAACAATATCACTCAAGTCTTCGTTTTTCACATCTGCCAACACTGAACGATGATTCATTTGGCTTCTGTTCACGTGACATGAAAGGCGACAGAGCCCAAGTGTTAGTAACCAGAAGGACATAGGAAATAAGACTCTCTTATTCGTTCCTTCTGCAACTCAGTTAGCATCTACCCACTCTCTAAGTGTAGGCAGTTCTGTGCCAGCTACACAAGAAACAAACATGAGTAAAACCCAACTGTGGCTTCAAATGGTGAAGGGATAAGAAGTCAGAAGTTTAAAACCAATCGCTTTGCTCGCTTCTTAGACCTTCCGGCCACTCACCTTCTTGAACCCTGTCTGACTTTCACATCATTCCCATAACTTAATATTGTTAGCAGTGCAGGAAAAATAGAACAGAAAAAAGGACTCAATTCCTATTATACTGTCCACTTTAATGAGTTGTGTCCTCCAAGCACACACTTGTTCACATGCCAGGCTCATCAGTGCTGAATTTGCATTGACTATTCCATCCAGGGGAACTTGTAAGAGGAATCGCTAGCCACCACTTTTCAAAGGAGGAAGCTCAAGGAAGATCAGGTAGGGCAGATGGCTCTGCCCAGGCCACAGTAATTCGTAGGATAGGAGTCCTTATCTGACTGGAAACTCCAAACACTTTCCACTAGGAGAGATTATGTATCTTCTTCTCTACACAATCTGTATGTGACTAGTCCCTTCTCCTGAATATGGCTTGGAATTTCTGTGTCCTTCCCTCCCTTGGTAAAACTCATCCTGGGCTACAGTAGGTTTCATGCTGTACTCAACTGGTCTGGATGGAAACTGGTAAGTTTCTTCAGCTGGCCTCCATGTCGAGGCTGGAGCCAGCGTGATGCAGCCCACACCCTGCTTCTCTCACCTGAGGCCCACCCTGGCCCCCTGAGAGATTTCCAGAGCCAAACACACCTCCTAAGCTGCAGGCAACCTCTGCCAAACCTGAGTCTGTGTTAGGAACATGTGCCTGTGTGTATGACAAGGGGGAACAATCCTTCTGCCCCGGGCACAGGGTTTGGGCCCACATCGTCTCAAGCCTTGAGTTCAGGACCACGTACACAACACGGGATGTGCATCCCTCCCTCCCTCCTCACAGAATACACTTGTGGCTACCAGCTTCCTCCCAGAGGAGGCCAGGGCCTGGGGAAAGTGGTGTGGGGCCAACCCACCACACCCACTTCCCCTCTCAGGTACAGTAATATGGTCTGGTTTTCCTTTTCTGGCTGCTCACTACAATTTTCCATGTCATTTCCTATTTCAGCAGCTTTTATCCAACCCTGGAATGCAGTCAGAAAACGTTATCCTTGTTCAAACTTCCAACTTAAATATGAAAGGATTGGGTTGTAACCTTCCTTGGCCTGAAATTTTGTCTTTCAGTTAAATTCTTAGGAGCATTTTAGCCTAATAACAAAGATGAAATCATCAGTCTAGCTCTGGATCTCCAAAATGAATGACTGCCTCTATGAAGAATAAAGGGAGAGGCCACTCACTGCAAAGTGAGAAATGACCCTTTAGTGCTGTATCTTGAACTTGGATCCTAAAGACAGAGTTCTGCTTTTTACCATGACCAAGTTTCGCTCTGAAAGGCTCTGAGTTTCAGAGATATACTGAAGTATCATTTGTCTTTGTGAGTTTGTGCTCTTCCACACATACACAAACACACATCCTAATTTCTCTCTCTACATGTAAAAATTTTTTTTTTAAGATTTTTTTTTCAAGATTTATCCACTTATGAGATGGAGAGAGAGAGAAAAGGAGGGAGGGAGGGAAGGTACTGTGGCAGGGAGAGGAAGAGGAAGAGAGAGAATCCCAAGAAGACTCCTTGTCAAGCATGGAGACAAACATGGGGCTCAGTCCCACCAACCCAAGATCATGACCAGTGGCGAAATCAGAAACTGGGAGCTCAAACCACTAGTCGGTGTTTTTGACCACCTCAGTATACTGCCAGTCAGGCTACAAAGAGAATTACTTGTGCCAAGTGGAAAGTAGAGTGGAAAATTACAAGGACATTGACCTTATTGAGGACCTACTCTGCACCTGGCACTTTATCCAACATTTTATATCCTTCAGATAATTTAAGCTTGCAGGATAATCTGTTACCATATCCAAGTGGCAGATGCCGGTAAGGTTTTGTGGTATGCTAGGAAGGGAAAGATTGAGGTTCAAACCAGGTCTGTCTGATTCCCAAGTCAGTGCCTCATGATGAAGAATGCTGTGACTAATTTCAAAGCTGACTTTAGGCTGAGGTCGTTTATTAAGTGAATGGCTCTATCTGTTCCTGTATTTCTTCCAAAGTGACCTCTGGGACCCAGTCATAGGAGATAGGCTTTGCCCTTTTTTTTCTATGACAAATGACTAAATGATGAATTTTGGAGTATGTATCATCTCATCAACATCTAGTTTATTGTCTGGAACTAAAATGAGTTCAAATAAGTATTAGATGAATGAATGAATGAATGAATGAAGGTTCTCAAGGTATTAACATTTTTAATTCCAATATCTTTATGCAAATTCTCATTAAGTGAGTCTCTTGATTACATGTATTGAGTTCGTATCACATACTTGTTAAAATCAATTCATCAGCACATCCCAGACCCCTTGAATCAGAATTTTTGAGTTGAATCTGCTGGAGGTCTGCATTTTAAGAAGATGGTGTTAAAGTTTGTGACCTCTGCTATGGAGCAAATCAGCTGAGGAAACTCATTTCCATTGGGCAACAGGAGCCTGGAATAAACCTGGGGCTTCCACACATTGGATGGGTCTTATAGAAGGGTAGAGGAGAGAAGAGGAACTTCTAAAGCAACATCTAACCTGTGCCAAACTGATCGGTAGTTTGGAAATTACTGAATTGCTTTGATCTCTTTTTAAAACTTTTTTCTACCCTAATTGATATTTGGTTTTAAAATTATGATTTTTTTTATGGGGCACCTGGATGGCTCAGTGGATTAAGCCTCTGCCTTCAGCTCAGGTCATGAACTCAGGGTCCTAGGATCAAGCCCCACATCGGGCTCTCTGCTCAGCAGGAGCCTGCTTCCCTCTCTCTCTCTGCCTGCCTCTCTGCCCACTTGTGATCTCTGTCTGTCAAATAAATAAATAAAATATTAAAATATAATAATAAAATAAAAATTAATTTAAATTATGATTTTTTAAAGAAAAGAATACATATAATATAAAAAGTCAAATGATGCTAATAGGCATATAAAAAACTTCCCTCTACTTCCTTTCTTTCATTTCCTCCTCCTCAGAGATAACCATTTTTAACTTTTAAAAATTATTTCTTTAAAAGTTATCTCATTTTTTCCCAGAACCACATGCATTTACTCACATATCTTGCTTCATCACGTTTAGACTTTGTTACTTGTATTTTAATAAATGAGAATTTTACCTTTCTTACATTCTCCCCTTCCCTATCCCCATATAGCTAATCATAGCCTTCTCATTATTAGATATTGTGGTTGATTGTTCAATGCTTAAATAAGTAGTTGACTATGATTACACATTTTTTCTTATATAAGCTCTTTGTCTTTTCTGGGGTTAACAAGAACCTTGCTTTTTAAAAAATTTTATGTATTTGTCCCTCATTAAGTGTCACCTTACCTACCACAATCTTTAGAATATGCCCCTTAATTTTGCACATGATCAAATCCATTAGATAATTTATCATTTTTACCACTTTTTTAATGTAGATAATCCTACTTGGATTCTCCATCTAACTCCTCCAATCTCTTTAGACTTTGACTTCTATTATTCTGGAATTTTCATTTCCCAATTTCCTTTCCTTCTAATCTGTACTGGATCCTAGTTTTGGGATTTTTTTTTTTTTTTTTAGTGGAAAACACCTTCCAGTAACTAACTGAGAATGAGTATAGTAGAGTGAAAATGTTTGAGGCTTTGCTTATCTGAAAACACTATTAATCTTCCATTACCTTTGATTTGGAGTTTTTATGGAGAGAAAATAATAGACTGTAGATCACTAACTTTAAAAATTTGAAGGCACCATTTTCCTCTATCTCCTAAAAGAGCTGTAGGGAAGTCTACCACCAGTGTGGTATCCTGATACCTGATCCATTTTTTGTGTGAATCTTTTTATTTTACATTTGGAAATTTTTAGGTGGTTTTGTTTCAAATACATATTGACATGGGTACTCCATGGGCTCTTGCAATTTGAAGATATTTTCCCTTTGGTTTTATTTTCCATCCTTGATCATTTTCCTCTTCATATATTTGTTCTTCTTTTCCTATTTCCTATTATTCTATAATATTATTACTCTTTTTTCTAATTGCCCATCTATTTGTTTTGTTTTATTTTTTAAATAATATTATCCAAGTATTTTAGTGGGTTTTTTAATTGAAGGTAGTATGTGTTAATTTTAATTCCAAATAATTAACATATTATTTTATTTTTAATTCCCAAGAGCTTTTAAAACACCCTGTTCCAGATCGCAGACATTGCCTGTCTAGTTTTGTCTAAAATAGACTGTGTGTTTCTTTCCCTCATTTTTTTTGTTGTGTTAGGAGGTTTTTAAGAGAAGAAGCAGTTATAAATATCCTTGAAATTTTGAAATAATCTCTTAGTTCTTCTATAGGTGCAAGAGGAGTTTAAAAAGTTACAGTTTCATGTGACCAATATTCTACATCTCTGATGCATAGAACAAGCTTTACAAAATGCCCTATGAGGAAAAGAAAAATTTTGTTATTATCATGGAAACCTGAATTGATTCTAATTGGGTAAATCTGGCAGTAGACACCAGGTGTCCTGAGTCCCAGTTTAAGAGACTTCACCTTAATTAGAAAATTGGTTCTCAAAGATTATTTATTATTACAGTCAGCTAAACAGCTTAATGAAATCACAAGCCCCATATCTGATCCATCAAATCAGAAACCCCTTAGTGTGAGACCGAGAAATTATACACATATCTGTCTAAATTTTTTAAAGAAGTTTCCCAGATGACTATTAAGACGAAGTTGGGAAACTATTGCATGGCTATATTTTTATGACCTTAACCCTTCTCAGGTGATGGTGACTAAACCTATTTATCTGTTTCTCATAATAATATTCCCTGAAGACGAATTCATTTGCGATTTGGAACAGAAAGGAAAGATTGCAGCTATGTCAAAAGTCTGTTGCATCATTTTGTTATTGGCTGTACCCATGAAACTGCACCAGTCTCCTTTGCCTTATATTGCATTTGTCACAGGCCAAGAATAAAGGTCTTGATCTGCCACAACTACATTTCATTTCTCCTTATCCAGCCTCATTGGATGCCTCTATTTTCCGTTTTTTTCCATAAGGGTCCTCCGAACACAAATGAAGAATATCATATGTATTCTATACACCAGCACAGTGGCTTTCCTGCCTCCGCCATCTTGCTTTGCTATCACATCTCTTTGTCTCACCACATGTTGCAAGAGTAAATGGTATTAGTGTCCTATTCCTTGAGCTGTATCTTTCCAAAAAAAATTCAGAATAATATGTAGGGTAAATCAGTATAAGGAGATCCAATGTAGCAGGCAATTTTACCTCAAGTACCTCCATTTTCTGCTTGTTATATGCCCTCACCTCACCCACAAAGCCCCCCAGCTGTTTTTACAGAGGGGACCATAACACTCCCCAAGAATGTCTCTGCCTCCTTGAACCATATCACAGTCACTTGGAGTCACAGCCCTAAAACACACTCCCAATTCGTATTTGTTAAAGGAGATCAGTCCTAACACAACTGCAGAACACCCCTTCCATTCCCTCAGCCCTGCCGCTGCCAAAAGAAATTAAGACCTTTTAGTTACTAGGCTAATCTTGAACTGCCATTATAAATAAAATGTGACAGCAAGATTTAATTGTTGAGAATCAGATCCTTAGTTACTTAAAACAATACTCAACTGGGGAATTTGCTGGAAAAAAAAAAAAAAGTAGTGCTTTTATGGAACAGATCTCGCCTGCCTTTCTTCTCATTGCAGAGTCCAGTGGGTATGTGACCCACTCTCAGCCCCTCACCAGGCAAAATGCCAAGGATATGGAGTCAAAGTTGTCATCGTATGATACAAACAGAATTACACTTTCCTCTGCCACACATAAAAGGGGGCAAAGGTAGAAAACAGGCTGGGCTTAGAAATAAAAAGAGACGCTGTTGCATTGCAGGGGGTTTGAATTAGGATAGGGTCATCATGAAATCACACTTTCAATGACTAATTGAGAATCAGTAAAAAGACCGGGTAGTATTTGTACCACTGCCCCTCAAAAAGCATTCTTTAAAAACTGCCTACAGGAATTGTCTACTTGTGTGCATAAGTTTATTCTCAGAAATGCAGGCCAATCCTCTCTACACATACATATCACCAGGCACAGTAACACGCAGGGTTGGGGGTAGCCCAAAATAAAACGAAACACACAGTTCTCTTTGTAGGTCAAATTCCAAACCTAAGAACCTTCAGGAACATGTCAAAATGTTCTTGCCCCTGAGTACAGAGGCCTCAGGAGGACATGGACATATTGCCTGGAGATCACACATAGAAACCCTCCAGGAATAACAGATACTTGCCTATAAGTGCCTTAAAGATCAAGATCCCCATGAACGATGAGTGAATTATTCTGGAAGACATCAGAGTGCTAAGAGATGAGTCAACCTTCAGGCCACAAGTGTGAGTAAGGGGATGAAGAATTATTAGGAAGTGAACACCAGACTTGGCTTGTTCTCGTGGTTTCCCCATCTCCGGTACACGCATAATTACTAAAACCTAGTCCGGGCGTGTGTAACTGTTAAAACCTAGTTCAGCAGAGGACAGGTGTGAATTCCTGCTATGCTGGATGGCCACCAACCAAGAACCAGAAGTCACATGGGAATTTGAGTGAGAGCTGTTCCTGAGAACCTCAGAAAGGGCAGACGGGGTCCCACCAATATTAAGCATCTGCCTATCTAGACCCCAACATAAATAATGGCTTATATTTGCATAGCATTTTAGAACAGTGTCCCACGTAATCCACACTTCCGTGCAGTCTGGGCAAGGGTGGTTAGTTCCATTTTATCCGTGGGCAAGTTGAGACCCAGGGAAGCTGAAGGAGTTATCCAAGATGTCCCAGCTGACAGCTGAGAGTCCAACTTCAGTTTTCTGACCTCACCATCAAAATGTTTCTTGTCTAACCCATAAAGAGAATTTTGATTTGAACCAATTCTGAATTTTCCGTGCCTTTTCTCACTCACCTCCCCACCCCACATCCCTTCACGTAATGCTTCACATAACTAGTTAATGATCCCAACTTTTAAGGCTGGAGGAGGCCATCCATTCACCTGAACACCAGCAGCATTAACTCTGCATTCAAATTATCTGCAAAAAGGCCAGCGCCTGGGGACTGGCCGAGGCCTCCCCTCTCTCCGCGAGGGTGTGAAACTCCAGGCCGGGGACCTCCGCAGTTCTGCCATGGTGCGCGCCAAGCCCCGCCCTCCGACTCCCTTACACAAAAAGCAAACAGGGCGCTGACCTCCTTTAATGTGAAATCCCCGCTCCAACCCTCTCTGACACAAAGTGGCCTTTGGGTGCCCCGCCTGAAATAAATGGGATTGGATCAACACACTGGCCTTTTCTGGCACCCCAGAAACCAGAGACGTCCTCCCCCTGCGATTCGTGTGCAGCTCTGAGAGCATGAATCTTGGATGCCGTTTCAGAAGGAACCACGAGCCATTTATTCTTAGTCTAAAATTGGCCGCCTTTACATTTTGGGGAATTTTTAATAGGACTAGCAGAGGAACCAACATTAGGGATTATTTTCTCAGTGTGGGGTTAGATGTGTAATGCATATGTTTGCCCTGAGGACCCTAAACCACATACTATAAAACTTTGTTAAAATGCCTTTCTCCTCCTCAACTATTAACATTTTCCTGTGCATATTGTTCATTTGTAACAGTCCCAGCCAAAAGGTTATAAAGCTACGGTACCCCACAGACCATTATTTTTGTGCTAATTAATTAGCGAAACCAGTATCTCAGATATGAAATTCCGAGCTCCAGTTACTCAGTTTGGCTGAAAATCTGTTTTTCTAATTATTGACTACTTTCGGCTACTTTAAGTCTACCACCTAAGTTCTTGGACAGAGCTAGCTCCTGGGAGCTGGGGAGGTCTCCAATGGCAACACATTTCCACATCCAAGGGGGGGAGTGGGAGGAAGGGATTGCAGCTGTCAGAGTCACTGAGGATTTGGGAGGAAGCAAGAGGAAGAGAAAGAGGAGATTTGCAGGGCCGACTTAAAAAGGAAAAAGACCTTTTGACAAAATTTCAGGGAGGTGTAATCCTCTAAAATTACTAATACCCTCACACTCCTAGAGGCAACACAGTCTTCAAAAAGTATAGGTCAACAGAAGAATGATCTAGACTTGTCTGGAACAAAATCTGCATATATATATTGTCGTATTTTTATGCCCTTGTTTGGTTTTGTTTTATTTCTGAAATCCTGGACTGCCTAAATTTTTGTGTCTCATTTCATAGGAATTACCACTTATGTTGCATATCTGATTGTTTACAGTTGGGGATATATACACGCATATATACATGTATACACATATATGCATACACATACACACACACACACGCACGGGAGATATTTTGAAATCTGCCTAAAATATGATTTAATAATCTGTCCACAAGACTGGGAGATTTGACAGAACACAAGGAGCAGTGATTTGCAAAGAATGAAATACTGGGGCATATTTTTACCCCTCTAAACTGAAAGAATTCAATAAACCACTTAGCTATCACCTAAAAACCAGACAAATACAAATGGGTGTATCAGTAAAAAAAAAAACAAGGATCAACATAAAAAATAAACAGGGGAAATGTACGTTTACCTCCTATGTTTATTATAGACATAGAGTTATGGCTATAATGGTGATGTCAAATGTATATATATATTTTTCCTCCTGTGTTTGTTTTCTGGTTATAGTGGTTTTTACAAAGGTCACTAATGTTCCTTGAGCATAAGCCATGCTGCAGGCAGTGGGCAGGCGGTTTCATGCATTCTGTGTCGTCGTAACTTGTAACAACCAAAGGAGCAGCATTATCCCAAGGTGCCAGGCGAGTACGCTGACACTCAGAGGTTACAGAAGGTGAGGAAGGTCAACCTCCCAGTACACGATGCAGAAAGGACTTCAGCTCAGCTCTGTCTAGAAGAAAACCTGGGCTTTCTCTCAAAACATGTTTCTTGGAAAAACGGTTACACAGCCCACCTCTACATACAGTTTTTTCTTAAAATTCAAGTTGTGCTTTTAATTCTTCTATGTGTGGACTTCCAACTCCCCAAGACCAGTCTCTGAGTATGTACAAAAGTATCACTGCCATAGGCCTTTTTACCCTGGCCGAATGGGGGAGGTCCTTCCTTGACAGCAGCGAGCACTAGGTCAGCAAAAAAGGGGAGGGAAAGACAGAAATGACACAGTAAGAAGAGTCAGAGACGAAAGCCATGGAATTGTGTTACAAAGGGCGTTTTGGGGGTTTTTTTTTGTTTTCGTTTTTGTTTTTCTTTTTTCCCCTCAGAATCTATCAGACTTGCCGATGTTTGGTGCGCTCCCTGCACACACGTCTAACTCACCACTTGCCAGCCCCGAAGTCTTCATAAACTCACACTACAACTTAGGACAACCAGTTCTCCAATGCTCTGAGAAATGACTCCATTAGCGATAATACCTAGCTGTCCGCTAAAGGTTAATTCCTCCTCTCCCTCGCTCCCAGGGGGTGTCTCTGCTTTCAAGAGAACTTGGAAAGTTTCAGTCAAGGAAAATCACTCAGGTGTTATCTGAGACGTGATGGGAGAAACTGTCTCATCATTGGCATTTTAAGTACTTCCTTGATTTTTATTATTCTCGTACTCACCGGTAGGGTTTTGCCGTGTTCTATGACAGGCTCAGTATTTGTCTCTGATTCTTCCCACTGCCCCTGATGTTTCACCGATGTGTGTTTCATTGTGTCTGTTTTTTAGGTGACAGTCAAGTGGTTTATGAAATGGTCTCGGCTAGGCGGGGAAACAAACACATGCGAGGGTTTTGTGTTTCCCCAATCACCTTCTTCCCAACTGGTGACCATGAAAAGGTAACATCCCAAGATTTTATGTACCTTCTACTACCCGGTAGGAGAAAGAGGCGTGAGAAAGGGAAGTCGGATGCAATGTTTTAATGTTTTCAAGACTAACAGACAACTCAAGTGTTACACATGTGAGGCAATGTTGTCCTTTCATCTTTTAATAATAAGCTACTGCTTCTTTAACGGATCCGTCCGGCAAGCACAGCTACGTACGGTATTCCACCGAATCCTCACAACCACTGGAGTGGGTAGCGACTGTTAGGATCCCAGATGACAGTCGGGGGAACCGAGGCGCGGGGAGGCCATGTAACCTGCATGAACCCCCAACGCTGATATGCAGAAGAGCCAGTGCGCATGCCCAGGCACTTGGCTTCAGAGCCAGCTTTCTTAGTCCGCAGCATATAATGGCTCCCTATTAAAATATAACAGAAAAACGAATTTGAAAGCATCTGAAAGATCACAGGCTACTGGGTAAAATATTATTTTGTGAAGAAAATGAATACATATTTTCTAATTTATTTCCGTCAGATGAATCTATTTCTCTTCCTTTGCATTCTGACATTTGCAGATGTAGCAGAATCGACGATTACTGGGCATTTGTCTGCGGTAACATCAATTTTGAGATGCTGGGCACTCTACCTGTAAGTGAACAGCATTTTACTTTTATTGCTCTATTAACTGTCACTGTATATTGTCTTGCCTAGAACGCACATTATTAGTGAAAGGCCACCGGCCTGTCACACTGAATTCTGCAGGGGCATGTTGTCAGCTGATAATTTCCATCGTTGTTCTAAAAGTAATAATGGAAGTGTGCCTGGGTGGCTCAGTCAGTTAAGTGTCTAACACTTGATTTTGGCTCCAGTCAGGATCTCAGGGTGGTGAGATCCATCCCTGCGTCGGCTCAGCACTGGGCGTGGAGCCCTCTTCAGACTCTCTCTCTCTCTCTTTCACTCTGCCTCTCACTCCCAGCTCATGCGTTTTCTTCTCTCTCTCTCTAAAAGAAAAGAAAGTAATGTAGAACATTCTCATTATATTTCCAGTGACAATAAAGGGGATATAGAAATCATATTTGAATCTTAAAATGACAAATACAGAAGAATGAACAATTATAAAGCAAAGCCTTAGGAACTGAGTTGTTGAAGTAAAAGCACTTGCACATACGTGAATTGTTTTGTTCAAGTCTAGCCCATCTCAGAGGAGAGGGATATGGCAACAATTGGTGGGGAAATGTTTGTTAGTAATTCATAAGAAGAGAATCTTGGTTTTTTTTTTAAGATTTTATTTATTTATTTGACAGAGAGAGAGAGAGAGATCATGAGTAGGCCAGTATCATTCTAGAGAGGGGTCTCTGGCCATGCACAGTTCTGAGTGCTTGAGACATACTAACCTTTTCAATCTTCTCAACAGTCAAAGGTGTTAGGGAGAATTTCTATCCCCATTTTGCAGAAAAGTTATGTAAATCGACCCCAGTCACAGAACCAAGATTTGGATCTAGACAATCTGTGTTCATAGTCACAAATATTATGCTGTTTGTCAGGAAAAAAATAAAAAGGTTCTATTTTAAGTGAAATCTGAACTAAATATGAAAGCCAAGTGGACATAAACAGAGAACATGAACCAGGTAAAGCACATCCTAAAAGAAGAGAGATCTGGATGAGAAAGAACAAAGCTATCCTCTTACCTTGTGTAAAAGTTTTGAAAAAATATTCCTAGTTCAGAGGGGACAAAGCTGAAGTGAGGAGAGAGAGGGAGAAGTTGGTGGTGGGGGGAACGTTAGAAATAAATATCAGAACTTCACAGAACAGAGTTTGCAATGTGCTGTGCAGAATTATATTTCAGGAAATCATATTTCGTGTCATCCATAATTCCATTCTCCACAAATCCCTTTGTTTTCTGAATAAAATGCTGTGATATGATTCCATTATTTCAGGAGATAGAAATTTAGGCTGGGCAGACCCCTGTGAATATTGGCGGTCATAACTGGAGAGAGAGCTCAAGCATTCAGCAGCACCCATTAGGGAATGTGGCTTTAATAGAACTGTTTCTCTCTGGTTGTACTCCACATTTTAGAAAGTGACTCAAAGATCTGTTGTAATAGCTAAAGCTTAATACACACCAACAACCAAAGCCTGGGGCTCGGGGCAGGATAATTATTTTGTTCCTTGTAAGGCTAGAGATGATAATTAAGTTATAAAGAACTCAGAGATGTCAGGGGAGAACTATCAAAATCATAAACAATGATTAAACAGAGCCTAAAAAGAAGCAAAAACCATCGCGCTTCCTAAACAGAACAGTAGGCTACAGAGAAGCAGTCTTCATACAAGGGAGCAAACATCAGGCTTTAACTGGGGACGTTCAGCGTCAGGGTGAATTCCAGACTCCAGATTTTGTAAAACACTGAAAGGCATTCCAAAAACAGGTACCAGAATCTCCAAGTCTGTGACTTTCTATTTTTGTATTCTTTTGTAAAGAATACACTGGCCTGGGGTGGTTTGGACACAGTCGTTCTTTGCAACTGAGACTTGCTCGGCTGGCGTTTTGGGGTCTCAGGGTCCCATGAAGGGAGACCACGATAGACCCTAACTCCCACACCCAGTGTGGGCTTGCCCCCTGACAGCTCCTGGAGCCGTCGTCGGAACCCTGACCCGTGCCAAGAGCAGATTTTTATTTTCTGTTGTTTTTCAGTGGAGTGGAGTCCTGTATTCCATACATGTAAACGAGGCTTAATTAGGACTTTTATTTAGAAAAGAAAAAAAAAAATTGGTTCTTCAGGGGAAAGATTTCTAAGGACCTCCTTCAATACCGTATAGCACAGACAGGAACATGCCATACGAACCCCGCTTGGGAAATTCAAATAAGGAGCTTTAGAAACATAACGTGATTTGGCAAGAGCGTGATTTGAATGTGGTTGTGAGGTCCCACTAGCAACATATGCTTTTACTAAGCTTTCTTTCACAGCCGGAGCTTTTAAAACGTTACTTTATATTTTCTACGATTACCATTCTGAACCCAAAGTAGTTAACTCTGAATAAAACTATCCTATTATGAAATTAGATCTCGACCTGAAAGAGAAGGGGGGGAAAAGGTGTTTGAATTTGACCCCTTTCTCTTCTCTCCACCCCCCTCCAAATACACTCACAAAAACTGAAGAAATAGGGTGGGGAGGACCGAGGGGGAGAAGTCTGCTTATGATTATGAGTTGAACTTTGAACTGTTCCTATTGTTCCTGCCAAGGAGTTTTGAATGCTAATGTAAAAAGATATATATAAAGTTAGATCTGCTAAGGTATTTTAAGAGTCTACTCTAATGCACCAACCTTTTTTTTTTCCCTTGCTTCATTGTTAAAGATAATATGCCTATCTAACAAAAATGCTTTCAAGATGTAACCATATTTTGAAATGAGTATCATAATACATCCTTTGCAAGCCTGGAATTTGGAAACAAAGAACTTGCTTTAATCTGTTTTTCTTCCTACCTGATGAGCAGGGCGACAATGTTGCTGGAGAAGGTTTAAACATGTCCCCAGTCTCTTTTGCATTTTTTCCTCTTTCTTCATCATGTGGAACCTGACAACCTTTCTTTCTGAAGCTACATAAATTAGACAGGGTGAAGACTATCTGCTCTCATCCTAGCTCCTAGACAAGCCAAGACAAGAAAGGATGTCCCTGCTGACAGACAGACTTCCAGTGTTTCTGCTAAACCGGTAGAGTGGTAAACTCCCCGGGCTCTCCTCGCCACTGAAACAGAGGCCAGATCCTAGGCTTTCTTTCCTTTCTCTCCCTTCCACGTAGTTGAGAGGATTTTGCTGTAAAAGGGACAAAAGAGCCAAATGCATCATCTTCCTTGTGAATCCCCACTCTGTTTCACAAACGCTCCACGGAGGATCACCTCCTACATCAGGCTTATCTGAGAAATCTCCACACGACTGAAGGGACAAGCCCCTGACTACAGCCACTTCACTGGCTGAAGTGGTTTTTGAACTGGAATGGGTTGATCTTTCCCTGCTGAGTTCTGGGTCATCAAAAATCATCTGTGCTTTTTCAAAGAGGTCGAAAAAGAGTGACAACCAGAGAAGAAGGGTGGTAGGTCTCAGTTTTGCAAAGGGAATGACACACCCGTCTAACCAACCGATGAGGGGAGATAATCAGTAATGTCTCCGTGATAGGAAAAGCCTCTCAGAAAGGACTCAGCCAGTAGAAGTCTCCTGTTCTATTTTAACTGAATCCGGATCTCAGCTCTATCTTTAAGAGCAAGGTTTCCATGCTGGCCTTAAGAAAAACTTAATTTTCCTAAAAGAGGTTTTGGTTAATATTGCAGGGCTCCGGAGGACAACTTAAGGATCTCGTTTATTCATAGAAAGCATTAGTCACCCTGAAAAACTTTCCATTGTCAACACCCTCAGGCCTCTAGAAAGAAGATCACTTATGAATTGCAAAGCCTACCAATCTTCTCCAACAGTGTCCAACGTTCCATTAGGGGAAACCTGATCTCAAACAGAATAAATCTCTATTATTTCCAACAGACGTAGGGACTTACAGATGGGAGATTTCTAAACAATTATTTTGGGGTCTTGGTGTTTTTCTCCTGTGCTCTGTCCCGTTAATTGTGGATCTAGATTCCAACAAAAGCCCCCTCTATGGGAAGCCTAGGGTCCCTCTCCTTTGAGCCAGAATCAAAATGCTGGCAAAATTATTCCAACCTTCTGGAATTTAGCAAAACCACTGCATTACTAGACAGTTATGTATGCAATAGTGTTTAATTGGTTAACTGTGGGAATAATGGATGGACAATTGTTACAGTTACATTCCGATGAAATCTGGATAGAAGTGACTTAAGTCAACCAATATGGTAAACCTAAAGTTAATGCTTATAAAAAAACAAGCAAGAAAAAAAAAAAAAAAAAAAAGGAAAGGAAAACTAATACTTACATACTCCACCCCCCTTACCCGTATGCATTAAAAACAAAACAACAAAAAGCAACTCATGGGTGCCTGGGTGGCTCATTTGGTTAAGTGTCGGAGTTTTGATTTCCGTTCAGGTCATGATCTTAGGATCCTGGGATCGAGCCCCACCTCAAGCTCTGAGCTCAACTTGGAGCCCGCTTGAGAGTCTCTCTCTCCCTCTCTCTCCACCCCTCCCTCTAGTCTCTCTTCCTCTCCCTCTCTCTAAAACAAATAAATGAGATCTTAAAAAAAAATTCAGTTTTTCACTTTTCTGGAATGGTATAGGTTAGAGAAGATTTTGGACATTTTGAATTCAAGACAAAAACACAGTTTACATATATTAAATATATCAACTGATTTATATATATTACCAAATTCCATTACCGGTAGAAGTGCAAATGGTATCCCTGTTCTACACACGAAGACACTGATGCTTAGAAAGTTTAAGTGAGGGGCACCTGGGTGGCTCAGTGGGTTAAACCTCTGCCTTTGGCTCAGGTCATGGTATCAGGGTCCTGGGATTGAGCCCCTCAGCTGGCTCTCTGCTCAGCAGCGAGCCTGCTTCCCCCACCTCTCTCTCTGCCTGCCTCTCTGCCTACTTGTGATCTCTATCTATCAAATAAATAAATAAAAATCTTAAAAAAAAAAAAGAAAGTTTAAAAGAATTGGTCAAAGACATACAACCAGGCCATGAGAGCGATATCTGAATATAGCTTTCTCTATGCCTACCTGAGACTCTTAAACAGAGTAACCCGGAAATTGTACAGAGAATGAAGAGCTTGAGAAAAGGGATTGAGAGAGATGTTCTTGCCCCTTTTTGCTTTTATCACTATCTACAGAACATGAAGTCTTGTAGAGATTAGAACCCTGGACTTGTGAACGACTCCCCACATTGCTTAATTAATCTCTAACCCCTAAGTGATATTGTGTTATAATTTATAATAGCATTTTCGAGAGCACCTTTGTAGCAGAATGGAACCCAGAAGAGGCAGAAACCTCTTCCTAGGAGAGCAGGGGAATCAGCAGAGTCAAGGACACAGGAGATAGCCCTGATCTTCCATTCTCAGCATTTCCCAAGATCCTCCTATTAATATCACATTTCCCAGGGTGGATGAGAAATGAGTTTTCTGTCCTTTCTGTCAAAATATCATCGCTTTCTCCACAGAAATCAATCTTTAGTAGATACTTGCTCACCATTCCAGCCTAATGTAATGAGAAAAAGAAAATAGGTGGTAACAAAATAAAATTAGAAGGCATCAAGAGTTAAGAAAGTGTCTGACTTAAATTTCTGACTCCCATTTTTCCCTTGGCAGAATGTTGTGTGTTCAAAGTACCTGAGAGCATTATGTTGAATGTCTAACAGAAGTCACTCTTCACACATCACTATATCCAAAACTGGCAGGAGAAGCTGAAAGAGGGAGGTTGAAGAAGAAGCAGAAGCAGAAGCAGAAGGAAGAGGAGAAGGAGAAGAAGGGGAAGAAGAAGGAGAAGAAGGAGGAGGAGGAGGAAGAGGAGAAGAAGAAGGAGGAGGAGGATGAGAAGGAGGAGAAGGAGATGATGTAGGCATAAGCATCACCCCAATGAGAAGAAGATGGAGGAGGAGGAAGAGGAAGTGGGAGGAGGAGGAGGGAGGGAGTAGGAGGAGAAGGAGATGACGTAGGTATAAGCATCACCCCCATGAGTTTATTGAGATCCTACTATGTGCAAGACATAGCACCATACAGAAGAAGAAAAGTGGGTTTGGGAGCACTAGATGCAAATCCCAGTATTAGGATCTAGTAAACATCTGCCGTGGGGCACATTATTTCACCTTTGAACATCAGTTTCTAACCTCAAAAACAGTGAATGACAGAGGCTAATTTAAAGAATTGTCCAAATGGAACCAACTTACCCTTTCCCTTCCCTGTGCAGGGAAGACTGTCATGGTCACAACATCCATTTTTTTCCACGGTAACTGATTTGGATGGTAACTACCCACCTGGAAGCTAGAATTCCCACTGACCTTGCAGGGAGGTGTCGCAACATCAGTGCATTCTAGCCAGTGGAATGTGCATGTAAACCATGTGTTCTCTTCAGCTTGATCCAAAAATTTGCCTGCACACCCCTCACCACCACCCTTTCATCATCCCTCTAGCTGGCACTGCAATGCACAAAGTAACCCTGAAGATGACAAAGTTGTCATTAGCCTAGGTCCTTGAATAAGGGCCTCAGGAGGAGGGCTGATCCATTCCAAAACTCTTTTGGGGCTGAATAAGTAAATAAGGGAGAGGGCAATTTTTCTTAAGAAAATAAATTTTCACTGAGTCTGTCTTACAGTAGTTTATCCTAACTAAAGTACTCGGGCAATTCAAAGATTGCAAATAGTTAGCTAAAGCCTAACTTCTATTTTTCGGATTTCGCAATCGAATTGAGGATTTAAGATAAACAACACAGGTATCCACACCCCAAGGTAAGTTTGTGGACAAGGGTCAGCTAACAGTCTAGAAAAGATAATGCTACCTACTCAACATAGGATTCCATGTTTGACCAACAAGGAATTCTAGATTTCTCAGCTTTCTTTGTATCTACATGGGAAAAGGTGACTAGTTACAACCAATAGAATACAATGCCAGTTGGAAGCTTGGCTCTTCAAGCTTCCAGCAAAGTCCTCCCATCATCACTTCTTGCTATACTGACTGTAGAAAGTCCCCCAGAGGCCTCTGAGGTAGAAGGGTTGCCATGGTGGAAGGCTCTTACCTCCTCCTCATGGAGCAGCACATCCAACAGAGGCACCTGACCAAGAAGGCTGGGGCTGGCTCATGCCTAAAAGAACAATCACCTTCACAATGTGATAAACCACTGGGACTTGAGGCTTTTACGGCCATCAACCTGACCAATACAACGATGTAAACAAGTGATCATGAAAAAAAAAAAAAAGAAGAAGAAGAAGAAAATCCTTTGTGCTTAGGAATGATGGGAGTTTTCTTCAGGAGTTAGAGTTTGAACTCTTGTAGTTGAAAGAAATGAGGGAAGAGGATGGACGGTGAATGTACAGTTATTGAGTTCAGATTTTATTTGTGGTAATTTTCCCAACTTCTTCAGACCAAATGCTTATTGGGTAAAGTACTTTCCTTTGAGTCTCAGGTGTTTTTAAGCCAAGAAATCTTTGTGTTTTTTATGTTTTTTGTTTGTTTGTTTGTTTGTTTTTTCAAATGAAATCTCACATAAAATCCTGGTATTTAAAAAGATACTGGTGAAGTTACTCTTATTGAAGTCAAAAGAGGACTCTGGAAGCTCTGCCTTCTTGGACAACTTTCTGGAAACTTTCATAGTGCCCACATACCCCCAGATCCCTCCTGTGGAACCTTCAAATGCCAAGGAACAGAGTCTGAACACCACTGTATAAGACCACATGCAGATTTAATCTAATAGTCTTGTTCTAGCTCTTTCTGGGGGATCACAATATGCAATGAATTATAAAGGCTGTAGTGGCAAACTCTGGCATTTACCCAAGTGCCCCAGAAGACACCACCCTAAGACAATCCCATCAACAGAAGTAATGTCTTTGGGATACCCAATCTTTCTATTGGTCTACTCTGTGCTTTTTGCTTTCTAAGGATACAATCCTGCATGATTCTTTTCTATGAGAATGATCACTGCAAAAGGACATTGAAGTCCTCTCAAAATCATCTTGTCTGTTATAAAATAAGTCATGGGGGTGGAATGGACAGCATGGCAACTATAGTCCATAACACTTCGCTGGCATTCTTGAAAGTTGCTAAGATGGTCAATCTTAAAAGTTCTCATCACAAGTGGAAAATTCCATACCTATGTATGGTGAATGATGTTAACTAGACTTACTATGGTGATCATTTTGCAACAAATACAAGTATTAAATCATTATGTTATACATTTGAAACCAATATACTGTTGCATGTCAATTATACCTCAAAAAAACCCCAGCTTGTCTGGAATATAGTATATATGAATAGAGTAGGGAGAAGACTTGTTCGATTTATGTTTGCTTTTTGGCCTCTGATCTGAATTTTCTGAAA
This sequence comes from Lontra canadensis, assembly GCF_010015895.1. Taxonomy (NCBI): domain Eukaryota; kingdom Metazoa; phylum Chordata; class Mammalia; order Carnivora; family Mustelidae; genus Lontra; species Lontra canadensis. The sequence continues at coordinate 6,295,094 of NW_022631064.1, read as the reverse complement.
ACTTGATTGCTATATTTTATTTCCTACATTTGTACAGACTATTTTGTTTAATCAAGTGGATTTTCATTTACTGGTTAAACTAAACCCACGGTATATATAAAACAGGGGAAGAAATCAAGGTGAAATCAGTAAATGCTGCAGGTAGAACTTGAATCCAGGGCTCTCTGTGTTTGTTCAACTCAATGGACCTGCTTCCCCTCAACCCCCACCCCTTCATCCCCAGCCAAAAGGGCTCATTCTGTTGGCATTTACCCATCTCGATGATGATGTTTCTCTTGCTCATGTCACTTTTTTGGGAACCAAACAGTCTGGAAGCAAGTATTCTTATCTATAGTAGAATATAATAATACTTCACTGATGGTCTCAAGAATGACACTGAATATGAGAAAAGATAAAATACATTATTCCCATATTCTCAAGGAAGGGAAAGTTATATGATATACATTTTTAAAAGTAGCTGAAAATTAAGCATTTCAGAAGAAAAGCTTCTGTTCCTTGAAATTCGCTTATATGAACCTTATGAACCTCTTTATTTCCTAATGGCATGTAAATGAATTATATCCTTTTTGATATTAACAATAATAATAGTTATCATTTATTACTTGCCTACTATTCATGAAGCTAGACATTAACCACCAAGCCTTATGACAACTCCAGAATTAAGTATTAATATCCCTGATTTACAGGTGGAGAGATTGAGGTTTGGCGAGAATTCCTCTTTTCCAACTCCACCCAGCTGCTAAGCAGTGAAGCTGGTATTCAAACCTAACTCTTACTTATTCCCAAAGTTATACACCTTCCAACAAACCACAGTTGCTACAGTTTTTTCCACTCTGGCAAAAATAGGTTTTACAGTTGCTCATGAAGCTCTTTTGCAAAACACAGAGTAATATTTAAAACAAGCCTGATGCAGACCTGTATGGTATCTGTGAAAACTGTCTGAGTGAAATACAGCTCTCTCATCTGTCAACGTCAAGAGCGGTGACCAGAGGCCCAAATGTGCAAGGTGAAAAACACAAGAGTTATTCCTATCATCATTTGCTGATGTGCTAATGCCAGAAGTCTCCCATCCCACCTCTAATAGTTTTTAATATCCTGAAGTTATTCAAGAGTGGATTGCATTTTTTAAAGTAAGAGTTCTTGGCTACACCTCCAGAAGGGACTCCACAGAGCGATTGACCCACAGATGTCCTCCTCAAGGTGGTGCCGGCTGTTTGTCTTCTCATTCCATAAGCCACATTTGGTTTGTTCCAATTTCAACATTTCCTTTTCACCAAAATTGGGTTTCTTTTTCCTATAGGCCTTACTCAAAACCCTGGCCCATCTTATACCTAATTTACACCAAACCCTCCCAATGGGTTCCAGGATTTAATATTTACCTACAGGCCATATTTCAAAAAATATGTATGTCCATAGGATAATTCAATAGTTTCCCACTCTTGAAATCTAAAGCTGAGCAGTTGAGATAGACTCTCGCTGACAGTGGTTCTTTGTATGGCATCGGAACTAGGGCCTTCTGTTTGTCCATACCCTCAAGTGAAAGGTTTGTAAACTTCAAGAGTCAACTTTTAAAGGTAGTTTGGTCTGCTGAGAATCTGATAAAATCTATGATTCCTTTCCCCAGGAAAAAAAAAAAATGCACAGGCAACTAAATTTTTGGCAACACTCTCAGGGGACTCACAGAACCATGGAAGTCTCTAATCCCAGGTTAAGATCTCTTGCTTTGAAAGAGAAGCTAAGAAAAAAAACAATTCCTATTATCCCTGTTATGTTGATATCAAGCCAGAGAATTAGATTTTTTTTTTAAAGGAGTGACCTATAAATGAGAAGTTTATGTGCTACGATGATACACAGAGCAGCTGTCACAAGAGGCCCACTGAGGACGGGATTTGTACCCTTCTCTGCTGGAAGCCTTCCACACCATTTCAGAGGGCAAGGGTCTCTGCCTCTTGGGAGGCTACCTGGCATGTTTGGAAGACCATTCACTCATCCATTCACTTCACAGATCAACTAACACTTGCTAGGCACGAATCCACCAGGCTTAGGCAATATATTGAGGATGAAAAGATGAATAAGAGAGCCCCTGGGTAAATTCTGTGGTCAGCTCTCTTCTGCTTCACCTTTTTTCCCAGCCTTACACCCACCCCTCTACAATTTTCAAACCAAGAAATTTATCAAATTTCAATCACATGAAACAAGGGCAATCTTGAAGGTTAAAATTTTTTGTCACATATGGATCAAGTCAAAGAAGAGTTAATTCATTTCCCTGTAACCCACTGCACCTAGGAAGATGCCATGAAGAGACCTGGGAAGCAGGGCTGTGTCCGACCTATGAAGTCAGAGGAGAACAATAGCTCCCCTAAGCCTTGGTGCTTTGATGAGATGGAGGCAATTGACCTAACTATTCACATCTAGATAGAGATCTGATTATACTGAGCAATTATATAGGGTAACTTATTCTTCTTCAATAACAGCTGCAATAACTGTTCTGTAATTTATGGGACACTTCCTATATGGATGGCATTGTGCTCTGTAAGTGCTTTCCATGAATCATCTAATTTACTGTCTAAAACAACCCTAAGGAGACACCAATTTTTTTTTTAATTTTTCTGAATTTACAGACAAAGAAACTATAGCTTAGAGAATTTAAACAGGTTTGCCAAGGTCGTAAGGATGCAAGTAAATTTTTAAATGATCAATTGAGCATTGAGGAGGACACCCTAGACATAATTTAGAGTTACCTATGCAGTGTTTGAATATCTGTATGTACCCATGCATGTGCGTCAGCAGGATGGAGTGAGGGCATTCTGGAGATCTGAACGCCCATACCACACAAGCTGCTAGCATCTGGAGGTGAGTGCAGCCACAGAGATGAGGTGACAAAAAGGAAGAGAGGGATGCATACACACACACACACACACACACACTTATCTGTCTCACAGTTGTGTCAAGTGATATGTAGTTCAGAGGATAAAAGTTATGGGAGTCTTGCCACCCTTGACAATGTTCATTTTGAGATGTGTCTGCAGTATTTGGTCAACTGTAAGAGTAAGACCCCTCCATGATACTGTCAAACTATAGCAGAGATACTATGACTCTGGAACTGAAAGATACAACTTCTAAGTCAAAGTGTTCTCCAAATGTCATCTAAAAACACACACAGTTGCCCCTCACCACTGCATAGAAACCAATCCTTTCTGTATATATTTTAGGAAAGGATCAGTAAATAATATTTCAGAAAACTTAACAGACTACACTGTTAGAAAATAATCCAGAAACCCCAAAATGTTAGAGAACAGCATTTATAACTACATTTGAGAGAAGTTACTGAATTGCTGTATGTCTTTTTTTTTTTTTTTTTTTTTTTTAAAGAGAGAGAGAGCCCATGCCTCTGTGCTAACACATTGAGGGGCAGAGGAAGAGGGAGAGAGAGAATCTCAAGCAGATGTGGGGGGCTCAATCTCAGGACCCTGAAATCATGACCTGAGCCAAAATCAAGAATCCTACACTTAACTGGCAGAGCCATCCAGGCACCTCAAACTTAAACAATACTGATAGTGGGTTCTGACTCACCAGATAGGAAATTGTCTTGAGCACATTTTGGCCTTTCTCACTCCAGCTCCCATCTCCAGTCTCTCTAAACTCCTGGAAAAGGCTTAATTCCATTCACGCTATTTTAACTTCATAACATATTCCTTATGCCCATAGCCTAAAACTGAGGTCATAAATTACAATTGTGTCTTTTCAAGTTTCTCCCTTTGTCAATACCACTGTGCAGAACACATGACTGTGGAAACTAAGGGACTACAGAGAAGTTGGGGAGAAATACTCATTTTAATGCCAGACTCAAAACAAAGCTACTAATCCCTGGTAAACCACCTTCAGGACTGACAATGGTAATAAAGTTGATTCCTTGGGGAATTCCTCAGGAAGATCAACTCACAAAAATTCAAATGGTAGCCTTAGGTCCTCTCTGCCAACTGAGGCACGTCCATCAAATGTAGGGCTTCTCATTTGTCAGTTGGCAAAGGGTTCTAGTCAAAGACCTCAGTTTTTTCTTTCTACCTCCTAAAATAAAATACAATATGTAACACTTAATTAACATTCTTTGTCAAAGTCTTTCCTCAATCCTAAAGGTAAAGCTATAATCTTCTCAATTCCCCTAAGCGCTGTTAAAGTTGCATATACCAAGTTGGAAAGGAACTCTTTGTTTGGATGTAATAAGTGAGTTATTACATGTTAAATAATGATCAAAATGCTTATTAAAACCTGCTTAAGGAATATAAGTCATATCAATTGCATAGCTTTTAACCCTCAGTAATTATGTCATTTGTAATCAATTGCCTTTTTCATTAGTCATATTATTATATTCTGTAGCTGGTTTCTATTACATAATTGTTTACCCTCAATAAATATGTTTTAATAAGCAGTTGTATTTATACTCCATGAAATAACAGTCTTAATTAACCTAAGTTGAATACTCATTTGGGAACTTAAATTGGAAGTCTTGCCAAAATTCTGTAAGCATGATTCATGTCAAGTTGAATAACAAAAGGTGTGCAATGTGCTTAAAAAGTATATATTACAGTGACTGCATTTCACAGGAAGGTGGTGGAGTGGTTACTTTTTATCTTTAAATCTTGTAACTTTTCAAAGAAGGAAGACTTTTTTTTTTTTTTTTTGAGACTTCATGAGAACATCCTTGGAAGTTCCCTGTATTCTCCTCAAAAGGGATGTATAAATAAAACAAGAAACTTTTTGCTTAATTTTGGTTTTTCTATGACCACACTAGACAAACCTACTTCATAACAGACAAAAAGAGAATGGCATTTACACATGCTAGTTTTGGACAGCATCATTTTAACAGAGTTAGAGGTAAAATATCAAATATCATTTAACGGAGAAATGTTAAGCAAAGGCAAAAGTACATGGTTCATTTTTCATTTTCTCAAAACTGTTAGACTGAGTTGTCTGTCTGGCCAAAGAGATTAATCAGAAAGCAGTTTTTCTGGTAACTACACTGACTTTTTCAGACAATCCTACGAAATTAGAAACTAAACTCTAAAAGAGTAAAAAATGTTAAAAGAAGAAAAACAGAGAGGAAACAAAAGACACAGTATCTAATTTTCATTTGTCATCAGATAATCAACCCCCTTTTTGCTGCAATCCAAAGAAGTTCAGGACATTATGAGATGAGGAATGTTCTAGAATTACTGAACTAAAAAAAGAAAAAAAATCAGAGATATTCCCATGGGGAGCACAATGTTAAGTTCATTTAATACATAGCATACATACATTGACTTAGACCAATTACATACAGCTGATAGCAAATTCAACCCTTGGGAGACCTTTAAAGAGTGGATCAAATGACCAAGGAACATAACCTGACTATAGAAAGGTTTGTCTAGGTGTACAAACAGGCTAGGTTGTGGGGACATGAAGGTCTGGGCAGAACAGAAATTCTTTGGCAGATCCTTTAGCTCTTGGAAGCTCATTTTTAATAGATGGCATTTCTCAAACCTCTTAGTGCACGAGCCTATTGCTTTTCAACACATACTTTGAAAATATCTAGAACCATCAAATAACTTTCAGTGATTTTTTGCAAGGTCACGTTAAGGTTAGCATAGAAAGAGGACCACCCACATAGCCAAACTGGCATGTCTCTTTTCAGTTTTCATTGTCAAAAGGACAAAGGAACTGTTCTAATGAAGTGTTTTTCAGTTGTCTTTTGTTTCATATTTTACACAGGAAAAAGGAAAATGTTTCCTCAGTTCAGGGCATCTGAATCATATTTCCAAGGGGACAGGCATTTTCAGGACAGTAAGTACTAAATTATAAATAACTTTCAATAAATTAAACTGTAGTCTTTTTTTTTTTTCTTCCTTGGAAACATTTAGCCTTCAGAAGACTTAATTGTTCTTCAAGATAAAACGACAGTTGCTTCCAAAGTATATAAGGCAATTGGGCATATGTCAGTTACAAAGTAGTGACGAGATAATGTGGTACAACATACTTCAGCAAGAAACTCCACTGAACCAATGAATGCAAATGTATTCTAGCTTTCTGCCTCTTGTCAACTAATCCAACTTGCAAAACTGGACGAGCTCTCTATTAGTGGTTTGAAGACCATAACAGTTCTTGTTATAACCCAATGCCATCTCCCCGCAAGTGGAGTGAAAGAGACAAATGAGGCAGTTACCTCGATAATCAGAGGCCAGAAGTTCAGCTGGGACACAGCTGTCTAGAGATTCCAGGTGAACAAATTCAGGCTCTACAGTCTTCACTTAAGTGTTCCCTTTTCTGTTTACTTTCCATCACACATAGGACCCAAAAAGTTCCACAAAAAGGAGCAAAATGAATCCAGTGCTCTGTACTTTTTCTAGCTATATAGAGTCAAATGAATGGAGTGAGAGCCTATTTGCACACACAAACACATACAAAAACATAACTCTGATTTGTCCATCTTTCTCAGTTCTGGGGAACAGTGATTTTAGGAGCATTTCATCAGGAATTGGAGATTTATCCTATAATCCTGCCCAGAGCAGGAACATTTTACAAAACGTAGGCCCAAAGACAGCAGTAATTAAGACAGAGAATTAAACTGCTTATCTTGAGATTTCAGGAAGCAAAGGGAGAAATATTTTTGGACTAGGGATTTTATGTTACTCTTTAAAGCCTCTCAACTGTAAAAGAGAGGTAAATAGAGTTCCATCTATAAATTAGTCATGATTGGAAGCCTCTAGAAGTAGAGAAAGGAGGGGAAAACTAAATTTAGTCTTCTCTTCTACAACCCCACCAAATTTTACTTCTGTGCTATTGTCTCGGAATATGTTTATAACCAGCTTTTTCCCAACTGTGCCCTCATTTCCCCTTCATGCCTATAAGTCAACCCAATCATTTTTTATACTGAAATTTTCAAATGCTTCCAGATATAGGCAAAGCTCTTACTTAGGAAGGAGAGCTGGAAGCACCCCTTAGGAAGGGGTGGGACAAATTAATTCCTAACAGAATGCAGAAACACATACAGAAATAAAAGCAGGAGGAATATGGGAAAAGGCAGGGTCTCAGGCATTTCACAGAAGTACTCCACTCCCTAGATCCTTCCAGGACTTCCTTACCGGGGTGACTAAAACAGGGAGTCTTGCTTCATTCACCCTCTTGCCTCCACCAGCCCCTAAGTTCTGAGTCTAGAAACTTAATGAATGTCTGATGAATAAGTGGACACAGGAATGAATAGAACAGCAAATCCCATGAAAGAAGATGGAGAAGAATTAGAATTGGAAAGAAGAAAGAGTAGAAGACCAAGTCCACCTTGCTCCCACCAAAAGCAGATTTCCTGAGAATAGAAACAGATTCTCTTGGCACCAGGCCATAACGTGGTTTCTACAACCTAAAGATCAGCACTGTGCCCTCTTGTTTCTTCTCCCACTGTCCTTCTTTCCAAACTCAGGAAGTTTGTACAAGTATGTCACTGTACAGACCACTGGGCAAACCGCCAACTGCCCTCTGGGGAAAGCCAAGCCTAAATCTCATTTTAAGAGGATACTGATTTTATTATGGCCCTAAGTTACCGTAATCAGAGAATACACATTGAACTTGCACGTTCTCAAACATGCGCAAAATGTGTACAACTATGGAAAATGGATCTTTTCAACCTGAAATTTTCAAGTCCTGATGATTCTATGTGTCCTATTGTCAAAATATTGAGATTACAGAGACACGTACCATAGGACCCTTATCTGCAAAGTCTTCTCTGACTTTCTTCAACTAGATTACAATCTCTTCCATCTTCTGGATTTGGTCATACTTCATCTACAGGCTCCTGTAACCTTGCCACTTTCTAATGAGTATTGTTGTTTTAGGCTCACGTCTAATCTCAACTAGAGGCAGCTATGTGAGGACATTACACCCCACAAAGTATTTATAGTGCCTTATTCAGTCCTTGCTCCTTACACTCTAAAAATTTTTTGTTTAGTTAGATGAAGTGAGTCAATCTATTCTGATCGTAGTTCAGTTAAACTGTTGGTCTAAAGAATCCCCACAAAGCTTTTACATCCCAAGATGTTTAGGATGAACTGTAATAGTTACCTTCCCTCAAGTATTCATTTTATGCTCTGTATTATGCTATACACTTTATTTGGCATTTTCTCCATTCTGACCCCACTCGAACCCTATAATAGGTAGTATTGTCCTTCTTACAATGGAGGAAGCTGACGCAGAAAGCATGAACGAATTCTCCCCATTTACCCTGCAAGGGAATTGGGAAAACTGGGTTTAAACCCAGGTCATTGGATTCCAAACTCCATGCTCAAGGCATTGTAGATTCTCACATCCTAGTCAGCAAGGTGGGCCTTCCTGATCTTTACGTCAAGAATGGTTTTTTTTTGTTGTTTTTTTTTTTAGAAGGAACCCAGGCACAGTTTATACACAGACTGGCCAGTAGCTCTGGTCTAAAAAAGCAAGATGCTCCCTCACAAAAAGAAACAGGTTCTTTAAATTCCCTGAAAGCTCCTCCTCAAAAGTTGTGCCCGGACATTTGAAGGGAGAGTGACAGTAAGTCAGATTTAAACCCAGAATGACCTGGAAGCCCAGATTGACTACAGGCTCCTGTGATACCCAAAAGCCTATTGTGCTGTAAATTTATAGTCTGGGAAGTTGAGTTTTTGTTCTTGAACAGGAAAAGGACTTCAAAGTCTCTGCTCCTACTGGAATAGATCTTTCATAACTCAATTTACCTAGATTTATTTTTCAGGAGGTATGAACTATTTCTTCCAGGGAGATTATTTTTCAACATTTCCTTATAAGTAATTTTCTTAAAGAAAAAAATGCAATTAAATATGCAAGACCTTGAGCTGTTGTGTAAGAAGAATGTATGCTTAAGTGAGGGTAGTCTATGTTTAGGCTCACGATTAACATTGAAACACAACAGGTATGAATTATTACCCAATCATTCATGCTCTAACGTGCCTTCCCGCTTAATTGGAGCAATAAGTCCTAGGATTCACTGGGGCTTTTTCCTGACTGACATCACCCTTCATTCTTGAAGCAAGATACTTACAAAGAAATCCTCAAAATAACAATGGAATATTCATTCATGTGCACCAGCTTATCCCCAGGTGTTACTTAGGAAATTTGCAGCCCTGGGAATCTTCTTTGTCCTGAAAACACCCTGTGGGCTGCCATTACTTTCCTTTCCTGAATTCAAAGCTTAGGGTGACTTAAAGAACAGAGGGACAGAGATGTTGGTGGAATTTCAAGGAGTTTCACATATGTTTCCAAGGGATGTGGTATTTTTTTCCAACTTCTTCTCTCCTTCTGCCTTTGTTCTCAGTCTCAGGAATTACCTAGACCCTCTGGCTTTTTCCGTCTGGGTGGCTCAGTGGGTTAAAGCCTTTGCCTTCAGGACCGGTTGTGATCCAAGGGTCCTGGGATCGAGCCCCATGTTGGGCTCCCTGCTCAGCGGAGAGCCTGCTTCTCCCTCTCCCTCTACCTGCCTCTCTGCCTACTTATGCTCTCTCTATCTCTCTGTCAAATAACTAAATAAAATCTTTTTTTTTTAATGTTTTTCTTTTCTTTCTTTTTCTTTTTTTTTTTTTTTAAGTCCTTTTTGGACTCAAACCAGAGTCTGAAGGGTTGCTTCTTTTGCATATGAGGAGTGAGAGGTTACATTGACATTAGGGGCACTGGTGAACACAGGAAGTGTTTGGGGTTTGGGGTTCCTTGGGAGAACCTCTGAAAGAACATCACCCAGGCCACAACACAGGCAGCCTTGAAGAAAGAGGAGACTATCAAGAATGGCATGAACACCATCAAAGGAAGACTGATCTCATAATAACTACAATAATATAATTTTTGAGTGTTTACTACAGGCCAGCCACTGTTCCAGGGTTTGTTCTTCTCTTGCTTCCTTTGATGCCTGTCATAGCACCTTGAAGAGAGGCTGCTTGTTATTCTCCCCTTGCAAATGGGCTAAGTACTCTGTCAAGGTCACACAAACAGGAAGTGGCAAAGCTAGGATTCAGACACCGAAGGAAAGTTAAGTATTGTGTTAGAAGTATTATCTGTTTGATCCCTTTCATTTACTGTCTCACTGACTCAGGGGAGAAGGAAGGAAACAGATGAAGTGTGACATGAAGCCATGTCAGTTACTTATTTCTCAATTTTTCTTTCTTTATAGAAACAGTCTACTCTCTTCCCTTTGCCATGGCCTCAAATGAATAGGATAAGTTTTATTCAAGAGACTTATTTTTGCTTTCTTGAAGACTAGAAGTTGCCTAATAGCCAGGAAATAATAGGTTATGTGTTCATAAAGAATCCCTAGGATTCTTCCCTTGATGGGGTGTGAAGTAATTGTCAGACAACACTTAATAGCTCTCCTTAACATCAGCATGAGACCAGAAGTGCTGAACAATGTTCTTCTGCCCATCTTACTAGGAAGGATGATAAAAATTTGAGGGCTAGAAAGGCACATTTTGAAAGGTCAGCCAACCAGTCAATCACTTAAAAAAAAAAAAAAAAGAATCAATCAAACAGCAAGTGCTTTGCAAATCCTAGTAAGGTACAAAGGACAATTCTAGGCTTTAGGAGAGAGAAGGGAAAAAACATCAAGAAAGGAAATAAAATAGAGAGATGGGAAGGAGAGAAGGAACAAAGGAATGGGAGAAGCAAGAGAGGAGAGAACACTAGCAGCTTCTGTAGGCAATTGAAATTCCTCTCCCATCATCACTTCTTCCTTCAGTGAAAATAATTTTTTTAAAGATTTATTTATTTGAGAGAGAGAGAATGGGAGGAGGAGAAGGGGAAGAGGGAGAGCATCCTCGAGCAGACTCCAAGCTGAGCACAGAGCCCAATATGGGGTTGGATCCCAGAACTCTGAGATCATGACCTCAGCAGAAGCCAAGAGCAAACACTCAACCAACTGAGCCATCCAGGTGCCCCTCACTGAAAATAATTTTAAAAAATCCTACACTATCCTTATAAGTTCAATTGTGATATTATAGATTTTACATACTTCTTTGGCCTATTATCAACAAAGATAGTTGGAGAACAGAAGACAATAGATGCAATTAGCCTTTGATCTTCAAAGATCACTGTAAGTTCTCTGAAACCCATGTATCAGCTGAACAACACTAGGCTGCCTTGAAATTCCAGTTTACTAAGTTTTTATAAAGTCTTTCAGTTATGTTTTTTAGTTGTCTCCCTAACATATAATGGTTCTTTCCTTTTGTGGCCACGTTCAGTATTAACCCAAATTAGGTCCCCACGAAGCTCACTGTGGAGGAGTAACTGACAAGATATTTCCTATACTAAGGAGAAAGACTGTGATTTGAAGTTCAACAATTATTTTGTGCACTATTTCCCTATGACAAAAAAGTCAGTATTTTTCTACTTATGTTCCTTTTCCAAAAACCTTTTTTCTGAAGTTCAATTCAAATATCTGTTGAGGGTGGTCTAAAAATGAGACAAAAATGGGAGAGCTCGTACAGACCATCCAATCTCATGAAACAAATTTTATCAAGAAGGACCCATGTTCCTATTTGCTCAAGACAATCCCAGTATATCTTTGTGCTCTTGATGGAACTTTTAATATTACCTCCTTTAACTCCCAGACATGTCCCAGTTTGGATGAGAACTTTCATGGTCGCCTAGAACATATATCTAAATATGTGCATAGAAGAAACACATTTTTTTTATTGCAGCAGAAAAATATGAGTACCTTAGACTCAGTACCTGTTATGTGATCTTACATAATTTATTATCTCTCTGAGCCTCAGTGTCCATATTATAAACTGGGAGATGAAATTATCTCCTTAAATTTTTGTGTCAGGATCCAAAAAGATAAGGTCTATGAAAGTGCTTGATAGATTAGAAAGCTCTCACAACTGCTGATAATCATTGTTCTGATTCAGCTTCCTATAAATTAGGTATAAGGTAGAACCAAGAAACTACGAAAACTGAAGACCTGGGAAATAGGACTTCATAAGAAATAGTTAAAGCTATCTGACTTCAGACCAGAACAAGAACAAAAATCTTTATGTTTAATTTCTAGGTCACCAATCTGGCCATTTAGAGACTAGTAAACATTAACATACACACACACAGACACAGACATACACAATATGTTGAATGTTGTACGGGCTACATATTTTATCTTATATTATTTATAATACATTCTTTTTTTTAAAGATTTCATTTATTTATTTGACAGAGAGAGATCACAAGTAGGCAGAGAGGCAGGCAGAGAGAGAGGGGGAAGCAGGCTCCCTACTGAGCAGAGAACCCGATGCGGGGCTCGATCCCAGGACCCTGAGATCATGACCTAAGCCAAAGACAGAGGCTTACCCCACTGAGCCACCCAGGTGCCCCTATAATACATTCTTAAAAGAATATATTTAGGCCCATTTTACAGATCAGGAAACATCAAACTTAAAGTCAAGAGATTTTCCCAAGATCACACCTGTTGGAGGTGGGGGGAAGCAGAGTTGTATTGTACGTAATCCCCTTCAGAATGCATATCTGGAAAGAACTCATTTGTTTAAACTCTGTTGCTGGGATAGGATAACATTTAATTTCCTGAGTGCCCTTATATTCAGAGATCAAATTATTGGTACATTTACATTAATCTGAAGGAATAAATTGAAGGTGATCCTGTTACTACCTTCTAGGTATTTCCACTAGGACATATGTTGATAATAGATTTAATCGATGGTGTTGTTTAGGGTACTTTATAGATGGATTTAATAACAGATTTTTATTTCTTCTCATCTTCCCTAAGAGTTGATTTCAATAAAGCCGATGAAATAAGCCCAACTACTTAATTTAGCATGAGGAAAGCTCAGTGTGCTTTGTGTTTCTTTACCTGTTCAAACAGGTTACCAGATAGGTGGCTTATCCGTTTTTTGAGGAGGCTGCTTATTTGTTGCAGTCCAACAGTGCAAGTCATTGTGATCCTCTTTTATTCCGTCAGTGCTGTCAGGAACCTCTGAGCAATAAGTGAACCAAAGCAACAAGGGTCCAACTTGCTTTATTTTGGTCAGCAGGCCAAATGTAAGCCAACTGTTAAATGTGTTTTAAAAATAAAAGGCAAACAAACAAAACAAAACAAAAAGATTTAAAGATCATGAAAACAGTCTCCTTTCCAAGCTTTTAAATTATTTATTTTGAACTCTGAGGATTTTATTTTATTTTATTTTGATTATAAATTCTTTCTGCCCAAGAACAGAGCAGTAAATTTGGCTCGGTGTCCCAAAAAAAAGAGCAGAATTTTTGGCACTGAATCATTATAACAACATAATTTTCCAGTTCATGCCTACTCTTTATCTAGATTAGAGAAGCATTTATTTTTACAGCAAATCTAGGTTCTTTAGAGTGAGAAGTGGTAATACTGCGCGATAGAGAATCAGTCGGAGGATTAACCCGCTAAGCAAGTGGCTTACGGTGAATAAACTGGCAACTTGGGAACACAGGAGAATCTTACGGTTTATACTTTGTGAATTTCCCTGTCATTGTTGAGTTGACAGGACTCAAAAAGTGGAAAAGATACACAAATATAGGTTCCGGGGACTTAAACCAGAAGAGCTCCTGGGAATAATGTTAGTAATTCTCCCTTTGCGTCTTCATGCTCTACAGCCCTTCTACAAGTCCTGGTGGTTCTACGGAAGAAGTGCTATTCGAATCCATCCCTGTCTTCACCCCTTCCTTCCGGTACTCCTCACAGGCACTGAGCAATCCCTGCCACACTTGCCACATGGCTTTCAAAACACTCGTCTCTCCAACCTTTAGTCTCATAGTTTTCACAGTCTTTAAGCTGTAGAAATCATTTATGTGTCTAAAATTGTATGTGGATGCTCACTGGGGTGGAGCGAGAAAAAGAAGACGTTTTGCTTGAAGGAAATCCAGAACCAAGAGTGTTTAAAAACCAAAGCTCTAATCCAGTTCATTTTCTAATCCTAGTGTTGCATCAAGAATCATCTGAGAGGTCTAAGATACGCATCCTATATCCTGCCCCCCATGAGTTTATTCCGTAGCGATGGCTGGGATAGGACTCAGAAACCTTCATTTTTAACTGACATCCCCAGGTGATTCTGGTTCCAAGCCCATTTTTGAGAAATACTACCGGTTCTGTCCGATCTCTGCATTTTGATCTCACCACAGGTCTACTTAGGGAATCCTACTGGCATCCCAAGTATTAATGTCAGGTATATAGGCTAGACAGTTCAAAATCTGACCTCCACCTGCCTCTAAAACTATCTGCACACACCTCCACTGGGTCAGATTTTTCACTCTTCCTTGAGCCCAGCTTGCCCTTTCATACCTTGGTTCCTTTTTTATTGTCACTACCTGGAGTATTTTTCTACCTGGGATAGCTTTTCTGTTTTTAAGGCCCAGTGTAAATATCGCCCTCTCTAGAAACCCTTCTCTCATCTGCCCCTTTCCAGAGTTAATCCGTCACTTCTTCTTCTGGCATATTCGATTTACAATAGCCCTAATCACTTTATATTTAAAAAAATTATGTTATCTCCTCGACTGAACCATGGGATCCTTGAAGCCAAAGATACCATCTTAATCACCTGCATTTCCATGTCACAGCAAAAATTTTGGTATATGTAGGAGATCAACATATATTTGTCAAGATAATTAAGTCACCATTTGCATCATATGGCAGGATGGTAGATGAAGAACTGGACAGGTGTTCAGAGGAGTTGGGTTGCTTTGCTCTTCTACCACTTCCTAGGTACAAGAAAATGGCTTTATGCCAATAAATTTAACAACTTAGATGAAATAAATTTCCTGGAAATTCACATTTCAAAAACTGATAGTGAAGAAATAGGAAAAACATGTATATATAAATAGCTACCTATGAATGAATGAATGAATGGAATTATAGCTATGAAGGAAATTAAACTCATAATAATTTTGAAAAACACTCCCACAAAGAAAATTCTAAGTCAAGATGGTATTTCCAGAGGATTGTATCAAAGATCCGAAGAAGAATTAATACCAATCTTACACAAATTCATACAGAAAATAGAGTTTTGAGGAACTCATTTTTAATTCATTTTATTACCCATAACATTATCTTGATACCAAAATCTAAAAAGACAAAACTAAAGACCAATGGAATGAGATATACACAAAAATGTTTAACAAAATATTCACATTAAACCCAGCAATTTTAAAAAATGTGAATACATTATGTCCACATAGTTTTGTCCCAGAAATGCAAGATTAACACTCAAAAGCAAAACAAAACAAAAATCTTTATATACAATATTTTTTGACAAAGGGAAAAAAACTGTGACTATGCAAAAGATGTACAAAAAGCACTTGACAAAATTCAACACCCATTCAAGATTTAAAACTCAGAAAACTAGGAATAGAAAGACTTTTTCCTTCCTGATAAAAGACTAACAAAACCTACAGCTAATATAACTAGTGATAAAAATTGAAAATTTTCCTTCTAAAATGGAGGGGGAAAGGCAAGAATGTCTCCTCCGACTGCTTCTATTCAACATTTTACAGGGTAAGAGAGAGGGGGTGATGGAGCAAATAGGAGAACCAAGATCAGCAACATGTTTATAAATGCTAAAGCCAGATGACAACTGTTGATGACAGTGACCCATGTTATTCACCCTATTTTTATGTATGTATAGAATTTTCCACCATTGTGGGGGGAAAGCCATTCTATAGAAAGAACCAGCTTTCTTCATTTTGTCCACTATTCCAGTGCTTCACAAAGGCTTGAGTTGGGTTTTGAATGATGCAGAAGGCTATGCAGAAAAAAAGGGGAGGACAGAAAAGGTTAGGAATAAATAGAAACAAGAACAGACCTTCTGTGCTGTAAAGGTAGATGCCTTTTTGAAGAGGATATGCGCTGGGAAAGAGAGGGGGAGATATAAAGTTTGGAAACATTGGGTTGAATTCAATCATTAAAGACCCTGAAAACCTCAAAAAGAGCAATACAACTTCTTTTTCTGTATCCAAACTCCACCTTAATCCATTATGGAAGTATTTACTGAAGCCCATCAAAGGCTCAAAGAACAATTTAGATCAAACAGCATAACAGCAAATATCATTAGAACAAAAAACAAACACACAAACCTCTCACAAACCTCTTCCCCAAAAGAGACTTCAGTGTACCAAAAGCCAGATTTAGATCTCATCTGTTTTTGGTAACTCTTCATTCAACAATATTTCAGTATAACCAAAATTTGACCTTCTTTTGGAGTTTACTGTTTCTGTGGCTTGTGTAAGACATAATAATGTCAAATCCTTGCAAATTCTAAACTGACCAGGATTTAGCAGGATTCACTTGATGTCCTAGGAAGAAGTTTCAGGCCCAAAAGCTTAGAAATGGAATTCCATTAATTTCTTGCCATAAATTTAGATAGTTACTTAACTTCTCATGGGTAAATTAGAAATGATAAAGCCTTTCTTGACCAGCATAGTTAAATGAAGCAAAATGTCACATGGAAAGTCAACATAAGGAACTTAGCACAGTGATTGGTCAGTAGAAATGTTTCTGTTCGCTCTAACACAGCATCTAGAATTCTGCCTCATTGTCACATCTGAGAAGCTACCCGCAACCCACCTGCCTCCCACCAGGAAGAGTGAGACGGTCTGATGGCAACGAATCCGTGGAACCCTGCTCATTTTTCCTTTTTTGGAATGCTCGACACTGCTCACTTGCTTCCTGTAGCCAATCAAGAAAGGCCAAATTTACCTGAAGACCAATAATGAAGTCTTCTCCACTTCCAAAATCCCACTCTAATAGAATGCTTGCCAGTACAAAGCCATCTCAGTATTTCTTCTTTTTAGTCTATAAAACACACCTCTCCTTTTTAATACATTTGTACACCTGCTGAAACAGTTGTGACCACTGATGAGTTCTCTTAATGTGAGTTTATGAAAAAATAACCTTCATTAATTTTGTCCCAGGTGTAGTTTTGCCTTTGACACATTATTTTCTCCTGGTTCTGAAAATGGGGCTGAGCACTGGATCAGGAAGTGAGCTCTCCAGAGCATTACTGTTTTCACTGAAAAAGTTCTGAAGTCAAACAAGTGTCTGAAACTTGCTTGACAATACGTACAGCCTTGTGGGGGTCATTGGTATATTTGAAGGCCTAGAGTAAAAAACCCTTGTGTTTAAGCTGATATGATCCAAGTTTCTTCCACACACCAGGGAATCCTTTCTTATCTTCCTCATAATGCTATAGTAGTCAGGTTACCAAACCCTTGGTGGTGGGGTTGGGGGCGGTGTCACTCTCCCATGACCTAATAATGTACCCAGAGGGTGCTAACTAGGTAATGAAAAAAATAAGGATGCAAACAAAGGAGAAGATAAGCTCATATAGAAGGAAAGAGAAAGAAAAGGGAGAGGGGAAATAGAGTGGAATGACAAACAGTTAAGACGTATGTGAGAAGAAATAATATATTGGGAGAAATTATGTCTTTTCATTCAAAATCCTGTTAGGTTCAGGAGTGCTGCATTGGAATCACGGAAATGTCAGTTATTTTAGCAAGCAGAAGTTGAGCTCCCTTCTCTAATCTTTCTTTTGAACTAGGTTTTGGTCATCTTTGAGGCCTACATGAGGATACATTTCAAATTGGGGCTTCAATGTTGTCTGGCTTTGAAGAGCACTTAAGCTTACAAAAGAAAGAAATTGGTACATTGTAGTGTCAAGCTAAATAGATGATTTATTGACATTTTTTCAGATTTACTCTAGGTTATTTTTTGTGGCATGTATCCAAATGGAATAGCACCAAGGTGTTTATGTAGGCTCAATTTCTACACTACTCTAATATCTGCCATGAAGTATTTTTATGGCATGTAACCTTTCCCTCTAAATGAGGTTTGGTCTTCCTTTAAGTTGTAAGTTGATCAGTGTCCGACTATTTGAGGAATTATAGCTGTACCCAGCAACTTGCAAGGCTGGAGGCAAACAGGCTGACAATTGCTTTGTGTTACTCTACTTGGGACCAATTTAGAAGGCCGGCTAGCTGTTGTGCGTATAGGTGAGCGTAAGCGAGATTTTCACTAGCTGCCTCAGTGCTCAGGTCTTGCCCAACAGAAATGTCCATGTGACTCCACTTAAGATCGCTGTGTCCCTCTGCGCAAGGACTTCCCTGCACAAGGGTGCTAGAGTAGAGGGCAAGAGGTAAGCAAATCCAGATCACCCTTTTGCTAAGGCATTTGCCCACAGGGCTGCATTTGCCCAAATTCATCAATTTTTCCACATTTGCACATGAGGGCCTTACACATGAGCAGCAGCCTGGTCTCCTTTCATTCATTCATTCATTCATTCATTCATTGTCAGTTACCTTTTTCTGAGTATCCCCTGAGGACAAGTCATGGTTCTAGGTATTGTAGCCCATAAAAAGATATAACTATCCAGTCTAAAGAGATTAAACATGTACACAAATATAAAGCTGGAAAGGATAAAAGGAACACAAATGAAATACCAGGGAGCAGGTTCCAGATTTTGGGGCCAATCTCTGGTTTCCTCCAGGTGGGTGCCTTCATTTTCACTATTCCTTTTTTTTTTTTTTAAGATTTTATTTATTTATTTGACAGACAGAGATCACAAGTAGGCAGGGAGGCAGACAGAAAGAGAGGGGGGAAGCAGGCTCCCCACTGAGTAGAGAGCCCGATGTGGGGCTCGATCCCAGGACCCCGAGATCATGACCTGAGCCGAAGGCAGAGGCTTAACCCAGTGAGCCACCCAGGTGCCCCCATTTTCACTATTCCTAATCTCTTTTATTTTCCTGCCTTGGACAGGAATGTCCTGCCTTCTTCTTCCTTATTGCATCTCTGTCCTACAACAGAGAATCTACCGTCTTGTGACCCACACCAATGCCCTGCAAACTTCTGTACATGGTCAGACAATATTTTAGGCCCTGTGGTTTACAACTACTTACCTCTGTGGTTAAAGGCAGAAGTGGCCATAGACAATACATAAACAGAGGAGCACAGCTGTGTTCCAATAAAACTTTATATATGGACACTAAAATTCAGTTTTCACATAACTTGTAATACGTGATGAAATATTATTCCTCTGGTTTTTTTTTTTTTTCCCAACCATTTAAAACATAAAACCTATTCTTAGTTCATGGGCCATACACACACAGCCAGCAGGCTGGATTTGGCCCATGGGTCCACATTTTGCTGACTCCTAACCTAGAGCATGTGTAGGGTAGGGAGTAGCCCCCAGAGCCGTTAATATACAAGCAAGGTGGGTAGAGGATAGAAGAACAGAAGGGTGGCAGATAAGAAGGTCCAATATAGAGACCTACTGAGAAGTTAAATCTTATAGTGCCCTTGTGCAAGGCTTGTAGGATCTTTATGTATGCAGGACTGGTTTGATAGAATGGCTGACTTTATGTGAGCATTGGTAACTTGTCATGAATGGGTTCTAAGTTTGTATGGCAAAGTCCAGCTGTTTACCAAAATGTCTCCCTCTTCTTCAAGGTCAGGCAGATAGGGTCCATTTTCCATCCACACTTGCAGTTAGCTATGGCTGTGTAACTGGTTCTAACCATGGAATGTAAGCAGAGGTGAGGAGAGGTTAGGTGAGTCACATTTAAGGACAGGGAAGGGCTCACTCCCCTCTTCTCCCAGCTGAAGGGCCTTGAAGATGGGCTCACATTAGATGGTGGAGCACAAGGGTGAAGGAAACTTGGCTCCTCAAGGACCACAGAGAGAAGAGCTGCTCGCTGCCCAGGAACATCCACCTGAGACAGTTATAAGAACAGGAAAGATACCTTTGCATTCACAAATTATATATATATATAAAATTTTAATTTATTTATTTATAATTTATATATATTATACATTCATAACTTATATATAATTTTTATATATTTATATATTATATATAATTTCTAGAAATTATATAATTTCTAGAAATTTATATAATTTCTAGAAATTATATATAATATATATAATTTATATATATAATTTAGCCTCTTTGTTACAGCAGTCAGTGCTACCCTAATTAACACAGCTGTCAAATGTAGAGCCATGTCTTTTTAACCTTTATGCTTCCGGCATCTGTTTCAATACTTGGTCCACAACTGTTGTTGATTAAAAAACTGATGGACTAAAAGAAACATCACCGCCATTCTATATTTTCCCATCATCCATTGAACTGCCTTTATCTTCTCTCCTGAGTGGTTCCATCGTCCTCATGATGCCACTCAGCTGCCCAAGCTCGCTGTACTGTAGTAACCCCTCTAGTCTTACCTCAGTAATATTCTTGGAGCAATACTTCTATTTCCTTGTGTGTAAAATCTATGCTTATTCAGCTGAATAGAGCTTTAAACTAATTGATGCTAATGTGTAAATGACTAAAATGGTTTATTGCATGGTCATTATTCACAGAATACAAAACATATATTCATATTTTAAGAAGAAAAATTGGGGGGCGCCTGGGTGGCTCAGTGGGCTAAGCCTCTGCCTTCGGCTCAGGTCACGATCTCAGGATCCTGGGATCCAGGCCCGCATCGGGCTCTCTGATCAGCGGGGAGCCTGCTTCCCCTTCTCTCTCTCTGCCTGCCTCTCTGCCTACTTGTGATCTCTCTCTCTGTCAAATAAATAAATAAAATCTTAAAAAAAAAAAGAAGAAAGAAAAATTTGTGCCTTAATATGAAAAGCAAGCACAGAATTTTTTTTTTTCCTCCATCAATGAAGCATTCAAAGAGCTTACCTTTGGGACACAAATGATACACGATTATTTCCCAACTAAAGAGACAGACTGCAATCACAGGAAGAAGGAAAGATCTATAATACAAACACTTAAAGTATCAAAAAAAAAAAAAACCACCTTAATATCAGGTGTTCACTGTCTTTAAGTCCTTATGGTTCTGAAATTTATATTCTAATCTTAACTGTCTATTCTTCATTTTCATGGATGTGAAATCTTAGGTTCTCAAAGGACTTGGATGTCATCACATCTAGCCTCTCACCTTTAGAGAAATACATGTTGCCATTATCGATAATATAATCCTTTACACAAAGAATGCTACCCCACCCCCAGTCTTCTCTTCACTAGGCTAAGTAGCCACAATTCCTACAGGAATTTTTTGCAAATATATTTTAATCCATTCGTCTTTTTCATTTTCCCTCCAGTTGTTCACTCTTTCTCAGGTTACAGGGTTCAAAAAGGGACATGAGAGTCTATATAAAGACATAACCAACAAGGCCAGCCAGGACTCTATATAGACAGAGTTTAAAGCTGCCACCCTGGTTTGATTTGACATGCAGGAAAGCTCCTGGTTCTCCTCTTCTCCAGCCCCACTCCCCCAGCCAAAAATAGCTCCCCTATCTTGCCTGCCAAAGCTGATTTTCCCATCAGTGGAGGGCCTTTGGGAAAGTGAAGGGGAGAGGCAGCTGATATTTCTTAAGAAAATGTACTTGGCTCTACACTGGATACATTATATTCTGATTTCATTTTTTAAGATATTTTATTTATTCATTTGAGAAACAGAGAGAAAAAGCATGAGTGGGGGCGAGGGGCAGAGGGAGAGGGAAAAGCAGACTCCCCACTGAGCAGGAAGCCCAACATGGGACCCGATCCCAGGACCCCAAGATCACCCGAGCCTAAGGCAGATGCTCAATTGACTGAGCCACCAAGGCACCCCTACATTATTTCATTTAGATCTTACAAGGATCTTGAGAAGTTATTAGTGTATATAACATAAAGGGGACAGTAAGTAGTCACTAAGGGCCCCTGGGTGGCTCAGTCATTAAGGGTCTGCCTTCTGCTCAGGTCATGATCCCACGGTCTTGGGATCGAGTCCTGCATCAGGCTCCCTGCTCAACAGAGAGCCTGCTTCTCCCTCTTCCTCTCCCCCTGCTTGTGTTCCCTCTGTCACCGTCTCTCTCTGTCAAACAAATAAACAAGATCTTTAAAAAAAATTTTTTTTAAATTAGTATTCACTAAAATATAAGAACCCAAGCTCTCTGGTCTGAGAGACCTGGGTTTGGATTCCAGCTTTTGCATTCACCGTCTGTCAGACCTTAGCTAATTTGTTTATCCTCAGCCTTTAAAGATTTTATTTATTTATTTGACAGAGATCACAAGTAGGCAGAGAGGCAGGCAGAGAGAGAGGAAGGGAAACAGGCTCCCCGCTGAGCAGAGAGCCTGACACGGGACTCAATCCCAGGACCCTGGGATTATGACCTGAGCCGATGGCAGAGGCCTTAACCCACTGAGCCACCCAGGCGCCCTATTCTCAGCCTTTAAAAGCTCAGGTCTCACTTATATAGTTTGAGAACCACAGCACAGCATGTTGTGATGAAAAACTGACATAACGTAAATGCATAACCCAGTTCGTACCTCCTGACAAATGTTCAGGATGTTTAAGCCACAATTATTATTAATCCCATTTTACAGATAAGGAAATTGAGAATCAGCAAAGTTAAAAGATTTGCCTCACGGCACAGCTAGAAAGTGGTAGATATAGAATCTGAACCTAACTTTGCCTCCAAAACTCGTGTTCTTTCCACTGCTCTTTCCAAAAGACTTCTCATAAGCTCATGTGAGTTGCCTAGGAGAAGTCCATCAGTTCTGCCACTATAATTTTAGACTGTCCAACTTAAGAACACAAGTATGTAGCTTTGAGATGATGTAAGCAAGCAAGTAAGTAGGCGAGCCTTCGGAGCTGGAGAGGATGAGTCAGAAGAAAAGGCTCCAAGAAAATGTGGTGTGAAAGGGAGAGGGAACGAAAGGGCTTTGAGAGAGCTAGACCGTCCAAGGCTGCTGGTCAGGACACTGCGAACATTCCAGAATTGAGCACCAAAGACAACACAGGGTGGTGTTGAAAGCCGACTCACTCATATCACAACACCTCTGACAGGAACTTGAGAGGGAGATGGGACAGTTCATCCTCTGACCCAGACCTGAGTCAGAAAGCAGTTCTGTTTTTCAAATTGATAAGGGAGAAAATGCTTAAAAAAGGGAGATCCTTTGTCAAGGGGAAGCAAGACTAAGGGAAGCCTGAAGGTGAGCTTGCTCGGTTCAGTTTCTTAGGGTTCTCAGTCAAGCTAGAGTTCACACTTTGAGTAGATATTTGTTTTATGTCTCGTGGTATACCTTCTACATTCAAGCAAAAGATAGTGATGAAATTCTTGACTCCAAAGCTAGGCAGGCAGGAGTCAAATCCTGGTTCCTTCACTTCTCCTGTGGGATTCTGGGCACATTACTTGCCTGTGTATAGCCTAGGCTCTTCATCCACCAAATGGGGATAATAAGAGTACCTATCCTGTAGTGAGGATTCAGTGAGTTAAAATATATGAGCAGATTTAATTCATTTATTCTATATTATTTTACTTATATATTCATTTGATTTATTAATATATTCGTATATCATGTATATATTCATTATATATGTGTGTATATATATTTTAGAAATTGTTATTATTTTCTTATTGAATCCTCACAACCAGTCAAGAAACAGAGACCAATGAAGTTTCAGTGGCTTGCTCAATCTTTCCCCCACCAGCAACAAGAGGGATCAGAACCCAAGGAGAGAACTTGATACCACTCTATGTCCAGTTGTCCTCTACCTTACCATACTGCTTTTGTTCCATGGGATGATGTGATGTGTAGGGGAAAGCCCAGTGGCCCATCAGATGGTGTTTTCCAAATAATCTGAAGTTTTCTTTTATTCCTAAACAGTCAGTTCTGGGACTTAGGGACTGGCCTTCACCCAACTTTGAATGGCCATCTGCATGTGGCCAAGAGCCGTCATTAGGGACAAAACATCAAAACATCAGCCTACTTACTCCTAATACAGAGAAGGGCAAATGACATAAAGGCAGAGGGCAAATGCGCTAAGATGCACTGAACAAAATGTTTATTGAACTATAACTGCAAACAGCCATTGCTCACCCGGAATTAAGGAGGGCATCACCATGGTCTTTCATCCTCACCACCACACAGGATCTGGAGTGGCAGATAGGTTCTGGTGAAAATAAAAAATACGGTTCCCTTCAGATGCATCAATTTCAAGGTTCTGGCTGGGTCATTCTGTAGCCAAGGGGGATGGCTACGGAAGTGGGGAGATGAGTCATAGGAACTAGTGCTGCTCTACACAAAATGTTAGGTGCTAACTTCTTTGTGAAAGCAGCTGCCTTTCAAATTATGGGGCAGTTTCTCTTGCTCCCTCTTCCTGAATTAATGTTTGCTCTCAAAATGCGTGTGTCTGTGTGTGTTATGTCCAGCTGGTGGCCGGACATAAATCAATAAGCATGCAAGCATGTGTGCAGTTCACACCAATGGTCACACCTGGAGAAGAACACGCTTGGAGAGGCCACGAGCATCTCAGCCCTTCAGGAAGATGGGGAGTGCCAGTGGCCACAGTGAACTGCTCCAGTGAAACATCTGGACCATTACTTGAGACAGACCAGATGGACTAGATCAGAGGTCAGGAGGTATTAACTCTACAGACATGAAATTGCCATTTTCCCAGATCCAAACTTGCTGAATATTGGTCATTTCTTATGGTTCAATCACCTATATCACTAGGGTAATGAAGATGAATCCTAGGGTGAGATCAATTCCATTAAATGGGGAGCAGGATCTCCCAAATATATGGTAGTAAGCAAGGGGGTGGGGAAAGTGTTTCTGTTGCAGAGGAACACTGACTTGGACCTCTAAGGCACACCCATGAAAGACTTAATGAAAGGATTTGATAAACAAAGGATTCCCTTGAATCACAGAAAACACTCATGCCTGATATAATTTTTGAATGTCTCCTTATACAACCAAACTCCATTTTCTCTGGAACAATCATGATAGCCTATGTACACTTCAATATGTTTATCATTTGAGGCAACGTGGACAAATATAACTCAGTTTCAAAATATAAGATCCCAGAGGCACCTGGGTGGCTCAGTCATTAAATATCTGCCTTCAGCTCAGGTCATGATCCCGGGGTCCTGGGATCAAGCCCCGCATCCGACTCCTGCTCAGTGGGAAGGCTGCTTCTCCCTCCCCCATTCCCCATGCTTGTATTCCCTCTCTCACTCTCTCTCTGTCAAATAAATTAATAAAATACTTTAAAAAAAAGAAAAAGAATATATATATATATATATATATATATATATATATATATATATATGATCCCAGACTCTCCCAAACATTCTAGGCTTATAACTCCTAATGGCAAGACGAAATAAAGTCAGGTGAGTCAAAGCATTTCTCTACTGACCAAAATAAATGGGCAAATATTTTCTCTTCTGTTTTCTCTGGAACTTAAATGTTCCTATGGGATCAGACCATTCCCTGATGTTTCTTCCCTCCCAGCCTCTATCTGGCTCTGGACATTAGCAAAAAGGGGGGAAAGATCACCAATGGGGCTAAAGATGGGGACAGAATTTTCTCAAGCCTTCTTCTTGACACACAGTTTGAAGACGAGATCTAACTTTATTTTTCTTATCACTCAGCAAAATAAAGTGAATGTATTTCAGTTAAAATTCAGCCTCCTATGTGAAGGAGCCCGCAGTAACAGTTCTACCTATGCACTGTTAAGTGGCTCGATTATTTTTAAGCCCCAGAGACATTTGTGTTAGAGAAAGCTTGGTTTTTCATTGCTGCTGCTTTTCTCTGAAACACAAAGGGTTAACTCAACCCATGGGTCAGCAGACCTATAAAAACTGCACCACTTCCCAGAAGACCCTCAAGAAGTACCCACTCAGTGCCAGTACGAGCCCGTGCAAGAACGCGGATGCCACGTGCAGGGGGAGGGGCCCCTGAATTAAACGGTGGTGTGAGAGTTGTCAACAGGCTAATGGAGAAAAGTGGGCATTTCTCGCTGTTTCCGCGATGATCTCTGCAGTGACAGATTGTCACCTCTGTGATCATCCCAAACCCAGAAAACAAGGCTAACCAATTTGGGGTTTGCCTGAGGGCCACAGAGCCAAAACTCCAGCCAACGTTAACATAAAGCTGGTAACTGTGATGGCCACAGGCATGAGCAGAAATGAGGACATCCACTCACTAACAAGCACCCAGGACCACAGACCTAATCCCCAAACCCCCACACCAGTCTGGCTCTAGCTGAGCTTTGAAATAAATGATTTAAAAGATCATAAATCATCTTCCTCAGACTGGAGGTTGCACAGGACAATTCTTAGATGAACCTGGGAGTTGAGAATATTCTGGGGCATTTCACAAAAATATGTGGTCAGAAATATGCTCTCATGACAACTTTTGTACACCATTTTTGGGCACACTACATTGTACTTACACATGCTTGTCTTCCCAAGTTGTCATGAGGATTTTTAAGAACAAGAATAATGTCTTAAATAACTCTCCATCACCATGGCTGTGACAGAACCCAGTGCATCCTGGGAATCCAATATATGTTGATTGAATGACTGGATGAATGCATGATCAAATTCATAGGAGTGCTGAAAAGATGTCCCATCTTGATGGCAAACACTACCCATTACTTTCCTTTTCCTTTAAAGATATGGAGGGCTTGGACTCCAAGTAAGAGACATGATAGGGACTTAACTACACTCTTGCCTAATTAGGATCCACATTGGTACTAAGTATATTGACAGTGAAGAAAAAGGCAAAAAGAAAAAAATAACACTCCTTCCCAAGACACACTATCTATGAATAAAGAGCATCATCCCATCTTGCTGCCATCAACATTTCAGCTGCTCCTCTGAGTGCTCCTTTACGCTTTCCACTTGGGGAAGAGAGCAAGTGATAGGAGGCTAGGCAAGGTCCTCAAGGAATTTGAAACAGCTCTGAGTAATACAAGCTTCCATAAGGGTTTCGGGAGCTTTGTGAAAGAGAGACAGATTCTCTTTTGCTTTCTAAATGGCTCATTTTTAGGGAGTCAGGACTTTGTCTATACAGTGAACAGAGGCAATAAGAGGAAACACAAACATCCGAGGAGAAGGTCAGAGAACAAGGTGTAAGGGACGTAGGGGCATGGACCCAAATAAAATGATACAATAAGAATGTGTTGCATTTGTTCAGAGCAGGTAAAATAGGTTTCATGATTAAATTCAAAAACAACATTAAAAACAAGAATTCCAGGAGAATGAATAAGCAGTTTGGAGATTCCGATTTTGCAGTTAAGAAAGTTCAGGAATGCTAGCCAAGTGCAGATAAGAGAGTGCCAAGGAAAAGCAATATGCAGCAAAAAGAAAAAAAAACAAAAACAAAAAACTGGGTATTTTACTTTGCCTTTCCCCATACTGAGGCTTTTGTAGAACTTTTTTGGAGCATATTAGAGGAAAAACATTATTTTATTTCTTTGTTTTAGAAAGTTAGAAGAGTCCATAGTAGACATTTTGAAAGAAAGTCTTAAAATGGCTGGTAAGTTGGGCCATGGACACAGAAATAAAGAATCATTTTGTCTTTAAGAGCCAAAGTATTTATTGAACTACAATGATATTAACTACATCTATAATAGGAACCAAATGCATTGACATGTTCCCCATATCTGTCATTGCTGACCCTTTCTGAGCATTTTGCAAAAAGTATTATAAGGATAATTCTGGATTGCTTTCAGTTCTCCCGTAATATTTAATAGAGTCAGTCAAATAGCCCATGGTTCCTACTTTCAAGGGCATGTAATTATCCAGTTCTACGTGGAGTTGAATTAGCAGAGATAAATTGCTTTATTGTTCCTAACAACAGTGTTAACCAAACATCCTTCAAGTAATATCCCCAAACAAAAATCAAATTTCAGCACAGACACACTAATCAAGCCTGACTATGTGAACTATACAAAATGCAAAACTGAAATTTTAAGTTACAAGATGAATATGTTCTGAGGAGTCTAATCTACAATATGGTGGTTCTCGTTAATAATACTGTTTTGTACGCCTGAAACTTGCCAAGAGAGGAGATTATAAGTGTTCACACCACACACACAAAAAAGGTAGCTGTGAGGTGATGGATGAGGGCTTCATTTGATTTTGAGACTCCTTTCACAATGCGTAGATATACTAAATCCTCACACTGTGACTTTAAAAATTATATTGTATAAATATAGGTAATTTTTCTTTGTCAACATAACTTAATGAAGTGGGGGGGAATTTAAAACTGAAACATGCTTTTATATCAAATAACTGAAGTTCATACTCTGGCTCTTATCAATGATATCAACAGAGTAATCTGCAAAATAAGATATTTAGTGTAATTTAAATCTTGGGAGAACCCAGAGAAATTTGCAACCTGACTATCATAAAATAAATGCCAGCAATGTGTGGGCAAATGAGATGAGGCCCAGTTTATCTGTAATCCTTTTTTATTAGCAAAAATTAATCCAGGCTAGATCTCTTAGATTAGTGCTGGTAAAAGCTGGTAAAAACAGTAACATAAGAAACAACAATAGAAAAGAATAAAAATGAGAACTAATAAAAAAAAAAAAAATCCCCTCAGAGAGTGAGATTTAGAAGGCTGCCACTTTCTGGATAGCATACTAGTTTACAATGCTGACCGTTTTGTGGTGTTTTTAGCACCTTTGTTAGGATTTAAATTTATTTGCTCATATATTATTACTCTTCTGAGAAAATCTTTTGTTGAATACTGCCATTCCTCTTTCATAATTGAAAAAAAAACTTACATATGCAGATAGCTCTGAGATCCAGGTCTGTGATTAAAAAAATTAAAAAAATTAACCATAAACACTTGTCTCAGTCTTAAGACAGTTATTTTTGATTAAGTGATTACAGAAACATGTTTGATTACACTTTTTTTAGAAGTACTTTCAGGCAAATGCCCTGTATTTTATTTAAAATATTCTCCATGTAAGAACAAACCCAGATAGTATTTGAAGCTAGTATTATTAGAGAGACCCAGCATTCTTTCTGGGTTTCTGTGATTCCTTTTAGTATTGCTGAACAAACACTAGTAATGTCTATGTCTTGAGCAGACTGAATTTGAATGGAAAATTACTAGCTTTATTATAATCACTTACAGACTTTTAAATTAAGCTGTCAATATTTTCAATAATGTATTTCACTCTTATTTTAAATTTTTAGTTAGATAAGCACTTCCTTTCTCCACTAGCTCCAGCTATTGCTAATTCAATATAGTCATTGAATAGGGTATCGTGCTTCCCCCAAATAAGCAAGAATTAAGGACACAATCCATAGGCAAAAGCTCATTACTGCTGGCTTGTTTAACCCTTGAAATCGATCACATTTAAAGCAGCAATTTAACCTGATAACCCTCATCAACTTAATTATCTCAATCACTCATTCTAAAACTATTCTTATCCTCATACCACTTCAATTTCCCCCAAATCTTCTAGAAATCTGACCCTATGACCCAGCTTGTTTCTGTAGGATGGCCCCCACTGCCATTCCCAGGCAAAGAAAAGTCTGCAGTCATCACTTACATTTGTGCCTCCATGTTCCATGACAAAAGTTCCCATGATGCAACTTTGTCAACATAATAGATCTCATAAAGATTCACGCTGATGTCCTTTTCAGAGAAATTAGACATATTTCTGTGTGTGCTCATACCAGCTACAGTTTTCCACTTTGATTTCTCCACTCACACCTTTGTAAAAAGAGGACATTGGCATTTCTATTGAACTGTAGTTTGAGTGTCATGTATTGATAGCATTAAGAGAAGAAAATCGAGGTCAGGCTTCTTCAGAATTCAACTTACGTATTTTTTGGTAAAAAAACAAAAAACAAACAAACAAACAAAAACCAACTCTGACTCAGTATAGAGAGTCTTAAGTTTGAACTCTTATCACCAGACCCATTTTGGGTCTCAATTTCTACAATTTTTAAAAATGGGTGAGTTGAACTAGATGTCTCTGAAATCCCCTCTGAGTCCAACATCTTGAGAACATTTAAGACTTCTGAGAAGATAGAATGATTATTTTTCCAAAGCAGATGATAATGAACTGTTCCTTTGAGTCCCTGCTTTTGGAGTGTTTGCTCTCTTTATAAAGTTAAGTGTCACCATTTGTTGGAGAGAACAGGAAACAGTATGTAGAGAACAAATGATAATCCAAAATGTACTGATATCAGATTTGGAAAGGCATTTGGGACATAACTCTCATTTAAAGACTTGAGTTGTAAAACAAATTCTCTAATAGCTGTAATAAAGCTCCTTAAAACTCGTCTGGTCTCTATGTCTGCACTAATGATGTAGTCTGAGACTTAGCCAAGTGCCTGGGCACATGAAAATAATAATTGCCGTGGGGTGGGTCCACTGTTTCCTCAAAATCTGGGGTTCACCTTACTTTCCTATCATCATAAATAATTTATTGTTGAGTTCCACTAAAAAAACAGTAACTCAGTTTCCTAAAGTCAGTGGTAAGTAGTAAGCTTTGGCTGAGAGAGAGGGAGGTGGGGAGGAAAAAGGGAAACATAAGAAGAAAGGAAGAAAGCACAATAGAAATAACATACCCTTGTGAATTGCTGGCAGGAATGTAGTGGTAGTACCTTTATGGAAAACAATAAGACAGTTCCTCAAAAATTTAAGTCGGAATTACCATGTAATCCAGCAATTCCATTTCTGGGTATATGCCCAAAGAACTGAAAACAGGGGCTCAAACAGATATATGGACACCAATGTTCATAATAGCATGGTTCACAATAGTCAAAAGGTAGAAACAACACAAGTGTCCATGAACAAATAAATGGATAAAGAAAATGTGGTATGTCCATTCAAAGGAATATTATTCAGACTTTAAAAATATAAAAGTCTGACACATGCTAAGACATGGATGAATCTTAATAACATTACACTAAGTGAAAAAGCCACTCATAAAAGGGCAAGTACTACAGGATTTCACTTACGTAAGGGACCTAGAGTAGTCAAATTCATAAAGAGAGAAAATAAAATGGTGGTTTCCAGGGGTTTGGAGGAGGGACAGATAGGAAGTTATTGTTCATTGGGTACAAAGTTTAGTTTGGGAAGATGAAAAATTTCAGGAAATGTGTGGTGGTGATTGTTGCACAATAATGTGACTCTCTTCAGTGTCACAGAACCACACTCCTAAAAATGGTTAAAGTGTAAATTTTATGTTATGCATACTTTATCACAATATAAAAAAATATTCATAGCACTATCAAGGTCTTATTACTCATTGTTATTCCTCCCATCTGGGAAAGTTGAACGCATGCTCTATTTCAATGCTGCCCCATGCCAGGAAATGCTCAAACATAAAATTGACATTCCAAGCAATTCTCCAATGGTTTTAAAAACGGATGGAGGACAAGAAACAGCCGGTTTTAAAGCAATCATAGAATCCTCCATGAGTCCCATGAATGGACTCAGCGTACAAATTTAACATGCAATAAAAACAGACACCAAACCCAGCTAACTTCACAATGGAATGGGCACATTCATTTTTAAGGTTGTTGCCAATTCTATAGGAGTTCATGGATTCAAAATACTGTTAGATTCAAAAAGAAAGAAGACTTCAGATCAGGATTAGCAGTCAACAGAGCAGGAGGACAATGAGATAATGTGGAAATTGAAATTTGAAATTCTGCTGCAAAATGGTCCTGGCTAGAATTCAAGCAATTATCCAGCTAAACCAGAAGAAAAAGATTTTCCACCATGCTATTAAGAATAAAGGCAATGTGGAGATAAATTATCCAGATTGCCTTTCATGTTGATTAAATTGCCTTATTGAGTATGAAACTCTGCTCAATTTGCCCATTGCCAAAGACTAATAAAATCAGAGGATGTCAGAGGAGAAGGAGTCATACATATCATCCTATTCCATCACACCGTTTTGGAGATAAGAGAGCTGGCAGTAAGAGTTTAAATGATTTGCTTAAAGATATAAAGCAGAGTCCAAATAGAACCCAAGTCTTTGACTCTCCTGATTAGTTCATTCCACATTGCACAACATTAGTTAAGTAATTGTGCAGAAGAAAGAAAGATTAATATTGGGAGAAAAATCATGTTCAAAAGCAAAGGAAGAATATGGTTGCTTCATTTATTTAATTAGTTATTTTGAAATCAAAATGTTAAGTAGATTTAACACAAAGTAGAGAGTTCTAGAAAATAGTACAATGCAGCAGAGCAGAAATGATGTAATGCTGAATGTATATCTATAAATGATCATCTCTGAACACAGATTTTTTGAGGACTCCTTGTTTTTCAATGTTGATACTTTATAACTTTTGTTTAAAAATCAACTGGAAAGAAAGATATTATGAAATCCTGAATGTGTGAGATTTTGATTTTTATACTTAGTAACATTTATTATAAATATACAATCAAAACAAAACATCTGCTTTAAACCCTACCTTTAGAGCAGCTATAAATTAGGAGACAAGTCAATGCACCCATTTCTAATTCATTCCAATGAAATTCCCCCAATTTCCCTAACGCATTTAAACAGAGTATGGAAAAGGAGTATGAGTGAACATTTGAGTGTGACTGTATGTGTGTGTTACCTCTAAACTCTGCACAATGTATTTCAGATGCTTGATAATGTCGATTACAGTTATAAATCCACTTGAAAAATAAGACTACCTAGAGAATAACTCTTTTATCCCAAACACTGTTAAAGAAAAATAAAAATAGAATGTCCTAGTTGGTCAGGAGACAACAAAGCAAGAGTAGTCTAGCTAGCTGACTCTCAGTGGCAGCATAATTATCACTTGGGTCTGTGGATCCTCCCTGAGCTGGAACACAGACATGAGATTGTCCACTTGCAGATCTGAAAGGGTCTTCAAGACAGTAGTCATCACCCTTATTTTTAAAAGGAGAGAACATTCCCCAATTTCACAGCTAATTAATAACAGCCCAAGGACTAAAATTGAGTCCTTCTGGCTTCCCAGACAGATTAGGGCTTCCCTTAGCACATCTCTTGCTCTCAGTTTCTAAGGAAAAAAAAAGATCAAAAAGTCTTACAAACCAAATAATATTTTTCTCACTATAGGCAAATTCTTTTCCATTTCGATTTCATAGAAAATCTGACCAGAAAATCAGATAAAAAATATATTTTTTTAAATATATAGACATATATTTAAAATGTATGGGTGGCTCAGTTGGTTAAGTGGCTGCCTTTGGCTCAGGTCATGATCCCAGGGTCCTGGGATCGAGTCCCACATCGGGCTCCTTGCTCGGCAGGGGCCCTGCTTCTCCCTCTGCCTCTGCCTGCCTCTCTGTCTGCCTGTGCTCGCTCCCTCTCTCTCCCTCTGTCCCTGACAAATCAATAAATAAAATCTTTAAAAAAAAATAAAATAAAATATATGTCTTGCCATCGAAAAGGTTAACATTAAAAAAAGTCTAATCTGATAAATGAGATCTGACTCCATGGGTCATGTCGAGACTGAAGGGCTACAACTTAGGTGGAAAAGCTGGGTATTTAGAAAATGTGATTACTGAAATAAAATGCCTTCTATCCCTAAAATATCTACTGTTAACTAGAAGGCAGCAAGGACTAGCTTGAGTAGTCAAATTGGAAAATACTGACTGTGGGCATTAAAACTTCCTTCTCTGGGAGGTTTCCATCTCTGCTCCTCTCTCTTGATTCTCTTCTTTGTTGCCTCCGATAATGTCCTCCAGCAATTCTGGGAGACTTCCTGTACCCGACATCTCTCCCTACCTTTCCACCTCCTACTCTTCCCATTCTGCTGTTCCAAACAAGCTTATAAAGAATCTCTTAATCTTCCGAAGACCTTTCCAACAATGGAATTTTCTCGTTTGTGGGGTTGCTGCCAAAGCTCTACCGAATCTTGCATGCTGTTCATCCAGGTTCCTGCCTCATGCCACTGTTGTCCCCTCATAATTTCTTCCCTGGACACAAGCCACTGTTTCCCATATAAACCGCCTTCAGCCAGGGCAAGCAACAACTGGACCAACAAACAAAGCAAACGTGTCTGTTTGTAGAGCTAAGACATCAGCCTTGTCAGGAAATGCAGTGAGTCAGAAAACCCATCTAGGTTATTAACTCTCAGTGGGTGGTTGAAAGGAATGTCTTTGAGTGCCTAATAGGGGCCAGGTACCTGGTCTTGACAACAACTCTGTAAATAGTTATTTTTCTCCATTTCACGGTTGTGGAAACTGAGGCTGAGAAGTATTAGAGTGTTTAATCTAGGCCAGTCTCTTTAAATGGTGTTAGCGCACCACTGAAAATTATAAAAGACTTACATAACATTTCAGCTTGGATAAGGTTCCCACATTGCACAGATGGTAAGCACCACCTCCTGCCATCCAGGCAAATACCTTGCTCCTTCTCTCACCTCTTCAGATTCTTTGCGCCTCCCCCCACCTTTTCCTTCATTCTTCCCCTCAGGATGTACGCCAAAGGCTGCCTTGTCTGTTAACCTTTTTTGGCTAGACCATTTTAGACACTTTTTCATAGGAAAGTGATACCATTGCTCATGTCCCACCTTTCAAAGATGTGTTAGCTAAGAAATCATGAAATGGGCCTACCTGTTAGCTGATATATGTTGAACTGGAATTAAAACCCTTTGGGATTAATGGAATACACAAACTAACACCAAAACTCCCTATGCTTTCAACTACTCAATGCAATAGTTGTATATATCAATTCCTTCTTTATAACTATAAAAATTACCTTTTGGGGTTTTTTTTTTTAAAGAAACTGAAACTGTTGAAATTACTAAGAATGAAAATAATCACAAACAGCTAACATTTTATGTGTTGAGTAGCAAGCCCTGAGCTATGTGCTTTACAAATATTTCATTTAATCCTCATAAAAGTTGATAGGTACCATCATTATTTTCATATTTCAAGTAAGTAATTTTTGTCTTAACTGTGTTTTCTTACTTTAAAATGCATGAATCCCACTATCAAAGAAATGTAACTCTGAAGAAACATCTTTTAAGATCATATTTATTTATGAGAGAGAAAGAAAGCAAGCATGCATGAGCAGGAGGAGGTGGAGGGGCAGACAGAGAGCAGGCTCCCCGCTGAGCAGAGAGCCCAACAGGGGGCTCCATCCCAGGACCCTGAGACCATGACCCCAGCCGAAAGCAGACCCTTAACCGACTAAGCCACCTAGGTGCCCCTGTTTAATATGTTTCTAGAATTTTAAATAACAGATTGTAGACATGGAACAAAAGGTAAATGGAATTTGAAGCAAATCCCTCAATCTGGGTGACAATTTTACATATAATACTCACTTATTATAATATTATAATACTATAATATATTTCCCCCATACATAAAAAAATGAAAACTGTCTACCATAAATGTTCAGGTAAATTGACTAAAAAAGAAGTTCGTATTCTGCATTTTTTACCAGATAAGTTCAAATTACATCTATCTTCCCCAAAATCTTGGTTATTGACTTTAAGTTTTAAAAATAGAAGAGACCTTATAAAAACAAAATATTTGAATGGGCAGTAAAGACAGTGTTTATATTTATATATCCACAACTCACACTGACTTTAATATAGACTAGATTAAACTGAGGGCCCATCTTGCAGCTGTTTCAACATGGGCTGAGTGAAATGTGTTATTGTGGGTAAGGGGAATGGGTAGAGATTTCTATATTGATAAGAGAAACGTTGAGTGAGGCTGACATAATCACTACATGAGGGAGAAAGTACAATTTTAACCTTACCGATGAAGAATATATTTTTCAATTACTGAAAATATAATGTGTTGTGAAGATACGTGTATGTTATGCTCCAATTCTAAAAGCATCATACATCAGTATTGGGTTGAAGCACATAAAATTTTCATTTTCAATTTCAAAACTTGTTGAATGCTATACTTCTATAAAACTACTGAATAAACCTAGCTATTTATTTGGTGGAGAAAGACCCTCTTCCTTCTAATACAATGCCAGTTAACAAAGATAGGTCTGAGTGACGGGGTTAGAAAACCGATAGACAGATGAAAGTTTGATGAAGGCCAAAATATTTATATGATTTCAAAGTATCTCTCCACAAATCCCTTATTAATTGCAAAGGGTAAAGTGATAACTTTTGAGTGGAGAAACTTAGTAGACACCAACTTACTCAATGATGAAAACCAATGCTGGGCAAACTGACATCATATGCCTCCTGGCACACTGAAAAGGACAAAGCATTGCTACTGTGATATTTCTCATAAAAAGCTTAACCAGAATCTAATCATAAGGAAACATCAGACATACCCAAATTGAGACTCATTCTACAAAACAAGAACTGACCTAAACTCTTAAAAACATGACAAGGTCAAGAGAGACAAAGAAAGGGAAAATGACCATTGCCAATTAAAGGTGACTACAGAGATATAAATGGAGTATGACTCTGGGTTAGATTTTGGGTCAGGAAAAAAAAATTATTATAAAGGATATTATTGAGACAATTGACAATATATGAATTTGGACTGTGAATTAAATAGCATGCATCTATGTTAAATTTTCTGATGTTATAATGGTATGATGAGTATATAAGAGAATGTTCTGTTCTTAAGAAATACAAATGATAGTATTTAGAGGTAAGAGGGCACAACTTGTTCTGGAATAATTCAGAAAACAATAAATCTATGTTAATAGAGAAAATTATAAAGCAAATGGGACAAAACAAACAATTCATGATTGTGTGTCAAAATAAACTTTTAAGTAAAACTTCTTCCTAACTTAACTACCCACGATATCATATGGCTTAGTCTAATACATGTGTGTTTATCAACGTAATCAACTAGGAACACAAGTAAGGAAGTAGAGACATATTAAATACAATTAAAAATATCGAGATCTCAGCATAAGAACCTGGATGGAATTCAAATCAATATAGAAGCAAGCTGAATATATTGTCAATAGTTGACATTCTCACAGCAGATATTATGTTCTTGAAATCATATCCTTTCAATAGCTTTTTGGCCCAAGACACAACACAGGAAATTATCCACGCCGGTGGAGTGGGACATCCCCAAATGAGCAGTCACGTCATTGCTGATACTACGTCTCACTTTTTACTTGAGTTCATGGCATGGAAAAGTAATTCATCTCTCTGAGTATGTTTCATATGAAAAACAGAACTCTTCAAATTCTTTTCCAAGTCATCCTGAGGCAAGAGTAAATTCTGTAGCCAAAATCTGAAAGGAACTTCTTACAACTTGAAATCCCACATCAAGGTGTCCCCCACCCATGAATTATTTTCATGAAGTTAAAAGGTAGAATAATGTAAAAACAAAACAAGCACACAGTTCTGGGCACAATCCTACACCCATCAAGCAACACCAGATGACTCAGCAGTGGACCTAATGGTCTTTCTAATAAACTGGGTCCCCACTCACTGGACCACATGGCACTGAAAATCCATAATGGAGATACTACAACATCATAATCTACTTTCTGAAATAATTCATTTGAGGCTTTAATGCCACACATATCCATAGAAAAGTATTTGAATCTAACCATAGTAGTAATGCATTCTTTTCTGACAAATTTCAGAAATTAAAAAAATAATAAAAGTCACCCATGATCTCATCCATAATCAAATAGTATATACAGTTTGTACATTGCTGTTTTTCTAACTATACCCATTTTCCTTTTTCTTTTAAAGATTTTATTTATTTATTTATTTATTATTTATTTATTTATTATCTCTGCTGAGCAGAGAGCCTGATGTGGGGCTCAATCCCAGGACCCTGAGACCATGACCTGAGCCGAAGGCAGAGGCTTAACCCACTGAGCCACCCAGGCACCCCCTTATGGTTTTTACATATTTCTGCTGTACACATTCAAATGAAGGTGCTATGGAAGGTAGAATGTTACTCCCAGGACACAGAGACACTACTAACCAATGGTAGAGATCTTTAAGGACATTTCTCAAAATTTGTTCACCTATGGGAAAGTCCCAAATTGAATGTCAATGTTAAGACTACCCAGGAGCCATGATGGTCTTCTTCCTTCTTTTCCTCCCAAAAAGACCGCACTGAGGACTAGGGAATGCACCATGACTATGTATCAGGACTTCCACTTTCTCTGCTTTGTCTCTCATGGCCGGCTCAGAATCTCGACTCCCTGCCCAGGCTAGAGTTACAGTGTCTCTGATACCTTCTTTTTTCTGTAGAAAGCTAGCTGACCTGCATGAACATTCCTTCTATCCCATTAGCCCTGGTACCATTAACATTTGCCTCTCAACATGCTACCCACACAGCAATCAGCCTCAGCCCTCTTCCCAAGGTCATCACCCTCCCATCTATCTTACACACCACTCTACCCAGGCATCTTAAAGTCATTCCTTGCTTCCAGAAAATCTTTCGATTTCTTCTCTGCAAGTTGAAATTAGATATTCTTCAGTCTTCCCTCATCCTCCCAATCAGAATTATTTGTCCTTCCTCTGCTCTCCTAAAACACTTTGCTGTATCTCAATTAATGCATTTTTTCTTTTAAGCTGTTGTTACCAGTATGTGTTTGTTTTTTAATTAAAATATTGTATTTATTTATTTATTTATTTGTCAGAGAGCGAGAGAGAGAGACCGCACAAGCAGTCAGAGGCAGAGTGGCAGGCAGAGGCAGAGAGAGAAGCAGGCTCCCTGTCGAGCAAGGAGCCCAATGTGGGACTCGATCCCAGGACTCTGGGATCATGACCTGAGCCAAAGGCAGCGGCTTAACCGACTGAGCCACCCAGGCATCCCAGTATGTGTTTGTTTTTAATATTTCACCCTCCATAGAAAGGAACCTTCTTGAGGGCATGGCTATGTTTTAGCCTTTGCTATTTCCATGGAATTTTTTAAGAGCAGCCCCATCATATTAAATGTTTGTGCAATGAATGAACTAAGAAAATATTCAAAACACTCTGGCCCAGGTAAACAAAGCAAACTGTGAAAAATCAGATGCACTATGTGCTAAGTTAACTATTCAGAGTGCCAAAATTTGGCTGAGATAATTGTGCAGCTTTAGGTAATAGAGGGAAGACAAGCCTCAGCATACACTTATTTTATTCAAAATTACAACTATTTACAGAAATGGGTGGCCCAAGAAACATCAACCTCTTAAAAGTTTTGTGTTCGCTCCAACCTACCATTTATATTCTTTACTTTCCGATGGTCTTACTCAGGAATGGCTACATAATGTATGTGCTAAATGAAATCATTCAGCCCTTTGTTTAAAGTTTCAGGATGGTAATAGCAAAGCATTAAACTGAGTGCAAGTCTCCCGTGAGCAAAGAACACTGTGACTGCACAAATCACATGCCCAAAAAGCCATTACTATCTGCAGTTTTTCATTCTAAAAACCAAATATTCTCATGCAAAGCAAATACAGATTTGCTAATAAACTCTCAAAAAAAGAAAAAAAAAAAAAAGGGAACAGAATGAAGGGCCCAGAATTTTAAAATTCTTCTCAGACCTATTCTCGAAGTTTCTTTCCTGCCCTATGCACAATATCTTTGGGTTAGATTTCTTTTTTAGAAATACTTGTAAATTATTTTTTTCCCAGTTCCCAATCATGCAACAGAATGCTTGTAGACTTTTTCCAAAAGGAGAATGAGGGATGCTTTACAGGCTCAGCTGATAAACGTTTTAAATTTTGTTATGGACCCCATTTGCCTAACTCTTCACCAAATTCAGGGACAAAAACAAAATACGTGCCTTCTCAGACCATCTCAGGCTCCAACATAAGAGAATCCTTTTTGGGAAAAAAAAAAAAAATCAGATGCATAGAATGGGCTCTGGCTTTCTAAGATCCATTATTTTTAAAGCATTTCAACTCCAAGTGCAGCCTGCAACCTGAGCCTTTCGGTGGGGTGGGGGATGAGGAGCGAAGTTGTGGGAGGGAGGAAGAGGGAAACCAAGGCCAATAAGAGAACCCACCAGAGGTATGCTGGGTTATAATTAATGGCATGAGGTTACAACTTGCAGCTGACATAAGTTGGAGTAAAAGGTCAGCCTCCTGCTGCAGTTTGCATCTACTGATTTGGAAGGTAGTGGGCTTAGTCTTCCCGCCCCCCACCATTCCCTTTCCATGGCCTGGCTGTTGAACTGATCTAGGTTGCATTCCTTCCCTTACTCCAGCAAAGATTCTTTTTCACCCTTTACACAAACACACATCCACACCCAGACCCACACCCTAACTCTCACACACTCACTCCCACAGATGCACGTGGACTCAGAGACAGAGGACACTCCCCTGGCTTGTGTACTCAGGGGAATCACGGCTTTTGGATGTTGCCTCTGAAACCAAATACCTACTTTTCCAAGGCCACTCCCTCTCCCAGCAGCATTTGAAATGACAAAGGGGGCAAGATAGAATAAGTCTTAGTTCCAGCCATATTTCTTTGCCATGGAACAGAGGGCAATTTTGGTTTGGGTGGGTTTTGGTTTTTGTTTTAATTCAATTTAGTTAAGCTAAAAAAATAAAACAAAGATATTTCATCCATTTTTCCCCACCCCCCACCCTGCCTCTTGCAACCAACAATTTGCTCTTTGTATTAATGAGCTTGTGGTTTTGGATTATTGGTGTTGTTTAGATTCCCCATATAAGAGAGATTATACACTATCTGTCTTTCTCTGTATGACTTATTTCACTTAGCAAAATGCCCTAGAGGTCTATCCACATTATCACAAATGGAAAGTTTCATTCTTTCTTTTTATGCTGAGTAGTGTTCCATTGTATATAGATAGCCACATCTTCATCCATTCAGCTTATGATGGACACTTAGGTTGCTTCCCTATCTTGGCTATTATAAATAAGGCTGCAATAAAGATAGAGGTGCATATATGTATTACATATAGAAAAGTAGGGTTTTCTTCTTTGCTTTGAGTAAATACCTAGAAGTGGAATCACTAGATTGTATCATATTTATGTGTTTAATTTCTTGATGAAACTCCATATATTTTTCCACAGTGAATATATCAATCCGTTTTGAGTTAATTTTTGTGTATGCTATAAGATAGTGGTCCAATTTTCTGAATACCATTTAAAGAAGAGTGTGCCCTTTCCTCATTGTATATTCTTGGCTCCCTTGTTATAAATTAATTGACCATATATGCACAGTTTATTTCTGGGCTACTCTGTTCCATTGTTCTGCATGTCCTTTTATGTCAATACCATACTGTTTTCATTACTATACCTTTGTAGTATAGTCTGAAATAAGTGTGATACCCCCAGCTTCGTTTCTCTTTCTCAATATTACTTTGGACATTTGGAGTCTTCTGGGGTGTTATATAAGTTTTAGGATTATTCGTTCTACTTCTGTAAAAAAAAAATTCATTGACATTTCAATAAAGATTGCAATGAATCTGCATATTGCTTTGTGTAGTATGGACATTTGAACAATATCCTTCCAATCCAAAAGCATGGAATATTTTTGTGTTTATGTCTTTAATTTTTTCTATAATGTCTTGCAGATTTCAGTATGCAGGTCTTTCAACTATTTGTTTAAATTTGTTCCTAGGTAGTTTATTCTTTTCAATCTAATTATGAGATTTTATTTTCAGAGAGGTCTATGAGAGATTTTTAGAAGTTTTTATTTAAATTCCAGTTACTTTAGGGGTGCCTGGGTGTCTCAGTGGGTTAAATCCTCTGCCTTTGGCTCGGGTCATGATCCCAGAGTCCTGAGATCAAGCTCCACATTGGGCTCTCTGCTCAGGGGGAGC
This sequence comes from Lontra canadensis, assembly GCF_010015895.1. NCBI lineage: Eukaryota > Metazoa > Chordata > Mammalia > Carnivora > Mustelidae > Lontra > Lontra canadensis. The sequence continues at coordinate 6,253,575 of NW_022631064.1, read as the reverse complement.
CTGCTTCCCCTCCTCTCTCTCTGCCTGCCTCTCTGCCTATTTGTGATCTTTGTCTGTCAAATAAATAAATAAAATCTTTAAAAATAAATAAATAAATTCCAGTTACTTTACAGTGTAATATTAGTTTCAGGTATAAAATATAGTGATTGAACACTTCCATACATCACCCAGGGCTCATCACAAGTGAACTCCTTAATCCCCATCACCTATTTAAGCCACCCCCCCCAACTCCCTTCTGGTAACCATCAGTTTGTTCTCTTTAGATAGTTAAGAGTCTGTTTCTTCTTTTATCTTTCTCTCTCCCTCTCTTTTTCCCCTTGGCTCATTTAAGTTCAATGTGACTGAAATCATATGGTATTTGTCTCTCTTTGACTTAATTCACTTAGCATAATACTTCTAGCTACATCCATGTCCTTGAAAATGGCAAGATTTTATTATTTTAATGGCTGAATAATATTTCATTGTATAGATATGCCACATCTTTTTAATCTACTTATCAATTGGTGAACATTTGGGCTATTTCCACAGTTTGGCTGTTGTAAATAATGCTGCTATAAACATTGGGGTACATGTATCCCTTCAAATTAGTATTTTTATATTCTTTGAGTGAATACCTAGTAATGTGATTGCTGGATCATAGAGTAGTTCTATTTTTAACTTTTTGAGAAAACTCCATACTGTTTTCCAGAGTGGCTGCACCAGTTTGCGTTTCCACCAACAGTGCAAGAGGGCTTCTTTTTCTCCATATCTTCACCAACACCTGTTATTTCTTATGTGGTTGATTTCAGTTATTTTGACAGGGGTCATTTGATAGCTCATTGTAGTTTTGATTTGATTTCCCTGATAAGTGATGTGGAACATCTTCTCACGTGTCTGTTGGCCATTGGTATGTCTTCTTTGGAAAAATGTCTATTTGTGTCTTCTGCCTATTTTATAATTGGATTATTTGATTTTGGGGTGTCCAGTTTTATAAGTTCTTTATATATTTTGGATACTGATGCCTTTTCAGATATGTCATTTGCAAATATCTTCTCCCGTTCCACAGGTTGCTGTTTAGTTTTATTTATTGTTTCCTTCACTGTGCAAAAGATTTTATTTTGATGTAGTCCTAATAGTTTTTGTTTTTGTTTCTAAGGATTTGAGGGAGAGCATGTGCATGAGTGGGGGTAGGGTAGTCCTAATAGTTTTTGTTTTTGTTTCTAAGGATTTGAGGGAGAGCATGTGCATGAGTGGGGGGAGGGGAAAAAGGAGAGAATCTTCAAGCAGACTTTCCTTGGAGCATGGAGGCAACACGGGATCCATTTTCACAACCCATGAGATCACAACCTGAGCTGCAACCAAGAGTCAGATGCTGAACCAACTGAACCACTCAGCTGCTCCTATTTTTGCTTTTGTTTCTCTTGCCTCACGTCTCTCTAGAAGAAAGTTGCTACAGCCAGTGTTGGAGAAATTACCGCCTGTGCTTTCCTCAAGGATTTTTATGGTTTCAGGTGTCACATTTAAGTCTTTAATCCATTTGTTTATTTTTGTGTATGGTGAATAAGAATTGCCCAGTTTCATTCTTTTGCACGTAGCTGTCCAGTTTTCCCAACACTGTTTTTTGAATAGAGTGTCTTTTTCCCACTAGATATTCTTTCCTGCTTTGTCAAAGATTAATTGACCTTATAATTGTGGGTTTATTTCTAGGTTTTCTATTCTGTTCTATTGATCTATGTGTCTACCTTGGGCCAGTTCCTTACTGTTTTGATGGGTAGAGTTTTGAAATATAACTTGAAGTCCAGAATTGTGATGCCTCCAGCTTTTCTTTTCTTTCTCAAGGTCACTTTGGCTATTCAAGGTCTTTTGGGGTTCCATACAAATTTTAGGATGGTTCCAGTTCTGTGAAAAATGCTGATGATAATTTAGTAGGGATTGCTTTAAATGTTTAGATTGCTTTGGATATTATAGACATCTTAACAATATATGTTCTTCCAATTCATGAGCATGGAATGTCTTTCCATTTCTTTTTGTCATCTTATTATTTTTGGTGCAGTTGTAAAGGGGATTGATTCCTTGTCTTCCTGCTGCTTCATTATATTTGTATATAGAAATGCACTATGTTTCTGTACATTGATTGTTGTATCCTGCAACTTTACTGGATTAGTTGATCAGTCCCAGCAGTTTTTGGTGGAGTCTCAGTTTTCTACATACAGTATCATGTCATCAGCAAATAGCGAAAATATGACTTTCTTCTTTGCTGATTTAGATGCCTTTTATTTCTTTTTATTGTCTGATTACTGTAGCTAGCACTTCCACTACTGTATTGAGTTAAAGCGGTGAGAGTGGAAGTCTCTGTCTTATTCTTGAGAGTAAAGTGTTCAGTTTTTCTCCATTTAGGATGATACTAGCTGTATGTTTTTCATATATGACCTTTATTACACAGATACATTTTCCTTCCAAGCCTACTTTGTTGAGGGCTTTTATCATGAATGGGTTTTGTACTTTGTCAAATGCTTTTTCTGCATCTATTGAAATGATCATGTGTTCTTCATGTGTTGCATCATGTTGACTGATTTGTGAATATTGAACCATACTTGCAAACCGGGAATGAAACCCACTTGATCATGATGAATGATTTTTTTTTTTAATGTATTGTTGGATTCTTTTTACTACTATTTTGTTGAGGATTTTTGCATCTATGTTTATCAGAGATATTGACCTGCAGTTCTTTTTTTTTGTGGTGTCTTTATCTGGCTTTGATATCAGGGTAAGAATTTTTGTTTCATGGGAGTTTTTTGATTACTGATTCAATTTCTTTGCTGGTTATCAATCTGTTCACATTTTCTATTTCTTTCTGTTTCAGTTTTGGTAATTTATATGTTTCTAGGAAGTTATCCATTTCTTCAAGATTGTCTAATTTGTTGGCATATAGTTTTTCATAATATTCTCTTATAATTGTTTATATTTCTGTGGCATTGGTTGTTACTCCTCCTCTGTCATTTGTGATTGTATTTACTTGGGTCCTTTCTATTTTTTTCATTGAAAGTCTGGCTAGAGTTTTGTCAATTTTATTAATTTTTTCACAGAACCAGTTCCTGATTTCATTGATCTATTATTTTTTTAGTTTCTATCTCATTTATTTATGCTCTCATCTTTGCTATTTCCTTCCTTTTGCTGTTTTTAGGTCTTATTTGTTCCTTTTCTAGCTCTATTAAGGTTAGGTTGTTGGAGATTTTTCTTGCTTCTTGAGGTATGCTTGTATTGCTATATAGTTCCCTCTTAGAACCACTTTGCTATATCCCAAAGGTTTTGGACCACTGTGTTTTCACTCCATTTTTTTTTCAAGTATTTTTTATTTCTTCTTTTATTTCCTGGTTGTCCCATTCATTGTTTAGTCTCATGTTGTTTAACCTCCATGTATTTGTGATTTTCCCAGATTTATTTATTTTTTTATTTATTTTTTATTTTTTTGTGGTTGACTTGTATTTTCATAGCATTGTTGTCAGGAAAGGTGCATGGTGTGATTTCCATCTTCTTGAATTTACTGAGGCCTGTTTTGCGGCCTAATATGTGATCTATTCTGGAGAATGTTCTATGTGCACTTGAAAAGAATGTGTATTCTATTGTTTTAGGATAGAATGTTCTGAACATATCTTTTTGTTTTGTTTTGTTTTGTTTTTTATTAACATATAATGTATTATTTGCTTCAGGGGTATAGATCTGTGAATCATCAGTCTTACACAATTCACAGCACTCACCATAGCACATACCCTCCCCTGTGTCCATCACCCAGCCACTCCATCCCTCCCACCCCTCTCCCCTCCAACAATCCTCAGTTTGTTTCCTGAGATTAAGAGTCTCTTATGGTTGGTCTCCTTCCCAGCCCTATCTTGAACATATCTGTTAAATCCATCTGTTCCAGTGTGTCATTCAAAACCACTGTTTCCTTATTGATTGTCTGTTTAGATGATCCATCCAGTGATGTAAGTGAGGGGTTTAAGTCCCCTACTCTTATTGTACTGATTAGTTCCTTTATGTTTACTATTTCATTATGCTTTTGGGTACTCCCATGTTGGGTGCATAAATATTTACAATCATTGGATCTTCTTCTTGGATTGGCCCCTTTATTATATAGTGTCCTTGTCTCTTTTTACAATCTTTATTTTAAAGTCTAGTTTGTGCAATATAAGAATTGCTACTCCAGCTTTTTTTTTTTAACACCCATTTGCATAATAGATGTTTCTCCATCCCCTCACTTCTGATCTGCAGGTGTCTTTAGATCTAAAATGAGAGTCTTATAGGTGGCATGTAAATGGGTCTTGGTTTTTTGGTTTGTTTTTGTTTTTGTTTTGCCATTCTGACACCCTATGTCTTTTGATTAGAGTATTTAGTCCATTTACATTCAAAGTAATTATTGATAGATATGTATTTATTAACATTTTGTTACCTGTTTTGTGGTTGTTTCTGGAGATTTTGTCTGATGCTTTATCTTTTTCTCTTTCATGGTTTGCTGTTTTTCTTTAGTGATATGTTTGCATTTCTTTCTCTTTATTCTTTGCATATTAGATTTTGATTTGTGGTTACCATTAGGTTTATATACAACATCTTCTGCATATAGCAGTCTATATTAAGTTAATGGTCATTTAGGTTTGAACCCATTCTTTACTCCTGTCCTCCCCATGTTTTAGGTATATGTGGCCATATTTTACATTTATTTTGTGAGTTCCCAAAAATTTTTTTAATAGAAATATTCATTTTTACTGCCTTTATGTTTTTCCTACCTTCATACTGTCATTTTTGGTCTTTCTTTTCCACTCAGTGTTTCCTTTAGTATTTTTTTTTTGTTTTTTTAAATTTCTCTTTCTATTTTGAATGCAAGCCTTGTTGTATAAAATATTCTTGGCTGCAGATTTTTCCCACTCAGCACTTTGAATATACGATGCCAGCCCTTTCTGACTTGGAGAGTTTCTGCTGAGATATCTACTATTAGCCTTCTAAGTAATTGTCTTCTTTGGTCTTGCTGCTTTTAAGACTTTTTCCATATTATTATATTTTCCCAGTTTAAGTACAATATGCCTTTGTGTAGATCTGCTTTTGTTGAGTGTTTTCTGTGATTCCTGGATCTGGACTTTTTCCTCCCCCAGATTAGAGAAGTTTTCAGCTATTATATCTTTAAATAACTTTTCTGCCCCCTTTACTCTCTTCTTCTTCTTCTGGGACTCCTATGATACAAACGTTATTACATTTGATGGAGTCATTGAGTTCCCTAAGTCTATTCTTGTTTTGCATAATTCTTTTGTTCAGCTTCATTACTTTCCATTAGTCCTCTAGGTCATTAATTCATTCCTCTGCTTCTTTCACCTTGCTGCTCATTGCACCAAGTGTGTTTATAATCTCATTTATTACACTCTTCCTCTCTGATTATTTAAGTTTTTTATCTCTGTGGCAAGGGACTCAGTGATATCTTTCATTCTTTTCTCAAGTCCAGTGCGTATCCTTAGGATTATTCCTTTAAATTCTCCATCAGGAATGTTACTTATATCAGTTTCTTTTAGATCTCTGGCCATGGCCTTATCTTGTTCTTTCATTAGGATAAATTCTTCTGTCTTATCATTTTGTCTAAGTGCCTACCTGCTTTTCTGTGTTAGAAAAGCCAGTTATGTCTCCTGCTTCTAAAAATAATAACCTTATAAAGAAGAGGTCATGTAGTGCCTAGGACCTGGTGCTTCAGGGAGTGTCTCTGGTGTGTGTTGCATGTACTTCGCTATTGTGTCCTGGCTGCTCTATCCTTCAGGCCAGTAATCTACAGAGGCTCTTTTTCTCTGCTGTGACAATGTTTGGTCTCTGGCCTGAATGTGGCTAGTTTTAACTAGGGTGCTTGGGTCTGCTTGAGAAATGAGACCTGTCACCACCTCCACTGTAACTGAGGCCAACAAAACTCTGGTAAGGAGATGTGGGGTGGGCAGGGGTTTGTACTGGTGTTTTGGAAGAGGGGGCCTACTGTGTGGGATTGAGGAGACTGTGACTGTGGACAGTTCCACTGGAGCACAGGAGGGTGGTGCTTAGCATAAGCAAGTTAGGCAGCCAGTGTCCATGCTGTGCTGGTTGCCATAGATGGCCCCTTTTTTATGCTGAGGGGTGGGGAAGGAAATGGCCTCTCCAGGAATGCTGACTCTCAGGGACACACTCTGAAAGAGCAAATCTCCCCACTGTGTACCCCAGGCACTCTTCAGATAACTGCTTCTACACTGTAGTCCCCAGGTTGTTTCTTACCTTCTCTTTAAGAGCAACCCAGGTGTCTCTGGACTCTCCCAGAGCCCAGGCTGCTGACACTTAAAACTTCAAGTTCTAAGCACCTCTGATTGCAAGAATGTACAAAATTCAGCTCCTCTTACTTTCCAAGCCAATAGCTATGGGTAAATATTCTCTTTTTATGTTCCCCTGTGTGCTCTTCTCTCTCTCTCACTTTTGTCCATGACCTTGACTCCCTCATCTCCACAGCAACCAGGATCCGTTTCTCCACTAAAGGACATCTCTGCATTTCTTGCCAGTTTTCAAATCAATTCCTGGGTTCTTTAAGATGATTTGATAGCTATCTAGTTGTATTCATGGGACGAGGAAAACCTCAAATCCTGCTACCCACCATCAAGATTGTTTTCCTAATGGGGTGCCTGGGTGGCTCAGTGGGTTAAAGCCTCTGCCTTCAGCTCAGGTCATGATCCCAGGGTCCTGGGATCGAGCCTGGTGTTGGGTTCTCTGCTTGGCAGGGAGCCTGCTTACCTCTCTCTCTCTGCCTGCCTCTCTGCCTACTTGTGATCTCTGTCTGTCAAATAAATGAATAAAATCTTTGAAAAAAAAACAAAAAAAGATTGTTTTCCTAATTTCTCTTCAATAGTTTGTTATTAATGTAAAGAAACTCAACAGATTTGTGTGTGTTGATTTTGTATCCCACCACTTTACTGAATTTATTAGTTCTAACAATTTCCTGGTGAGATTCTTAGGATTTTCAATATATGTCATCTGAAAATATTGATAGTTTTACTTCTTTTCCATTTAGATGACTTTTTTCCTACCTAATTGCTCTGACTCCCAGTGCTATATTGAATAAAAGTGGCAAAAATGGGCATTGTTGTCTTGCTCCTTAATCACTTTCAGGTTTTCACTGTTGAATATGTTAGCTGTCAGCTTGTCATATATGGCCTTGATTATGTTGATGCACATTCCCTCCATACCTGCTTTGTTGAGAATTTTTTCATAAACGGTTGTTAAATTTTGTCAAATGCTTCTTTGGCATCTATTGAGATCATATGATTTTTATCCTTTGTATTGTTGATATGGGATATCACATTGACTGATGTGCAGATGTTGAACCATCCTTGCATCCCCAGAATAAATTCCACTTGATTGTGGTGAATGATCCTTTTAATGCATTTTTGAATTCAGTTTACTAACATTTTGTTGAGGATTTTTGGCATTTTCGTTCATCAGGGAGAATGTCCTGGTTTTTTTGTTTTGTTTTAGGCTCATCTTATCTGGTTTTGGTATCAGAATAATGAGTAATGCTGGCCTCATTAAATGTGTTTGAAGAGTTTTACCTTTTTTATTTTTGGGGAGAATTTGAGAGTTAGTATTAATTCATCTTTGAATGTTTGGTAGAATTCACCAACAAAGCTATCTATTCCTGGACTTTTTTGTTGGGAGTTTTTTTTATTGTGGATTGCTAGTAACTGGTCTGTTCAGATTTTCTATTTCATCATGATTTAATCTTGGTAAGTCATATGCATCTAAGAGCTTATCCATTTCTTCTAGGTTGTCAAATTTGTTGCATGTATTTGTTCATAATAGCTTCTTATGGTCCTTTGTATTTCTGTGATAGCAGCCGTAATGTCTCTTCTTTCATTTCAGTTTCATTTGAATCCTCTGTTTGGTGAATCTTACTTTTGCTCTATTTTTGTTATTTCCTTCCTTCTACTAGGCTTTATTTGCTCTTTCTTTAGTTTCTCAAGATATAAAGGTAGCCATTTCTCACTATGAACTTCACTATGAACTTCCCTCTTAGAACTATGAACTTCCCTCTTAGAACTGCTTATGCTGAATCCCATAAATTTTTGTGTTGCATTTCCATTTCTTACAAGGTATTTTTATTTCTCTTTTGATTTCTTCTTTAACCAATTGGCTATTCAGTACCGTATTATTAATTCTCCACATATTTGTGAATTTTCTAGTCTTCTTTGTGTAATTTCTAGTGTCATACCAACCACTGTGGTTGGAAAAGATACTTAATAGAATTTCAATCCTTTTACATTTATTAAGAATTATTTTGTGGCCTAACATGATCTCTCTTGGAAAATGTTCCATGTACACTTAAGAATATGTATTCTGTTGCTTTTGGGTGGAATTTTATGTAAATATCTGTTAAGTTCATCTAGTCTAACAGATCATTGAAGGTCAATGTTTCCTTATTGATTTTCTAACTGAATGATTTATCTGTTGATGTAATTGGGGTATTAAAGTCCCCTAAAATTGTAGTACTGTTGTCTATTTCTCCATTTAGATCTGTTAATATTAGCTTTATGTATATAGGTGCTCCTGTGTTGGGTGCATAGGTTATAAATATTCACAAATATTCTATCCTCTTGTTGGGCTGACCCCTTTATAATTATGTAATGACTTTGTCTCCTATCACAGTCTGTTTTAAAGTCTATCATCTGATATAAATCTAGCTACTTCAGCTTTCTTTTGGTTTCCATTTGTATGAACTATTTTCCATCCCTTCACTTTTGGTCTCTATGCCCTTACATGTATAGTGTGTCTCTCATAGCTAACATATAGATGGTTGTTTTTTAATCCATTCAGTCACTGTGTCTTTTGACAGAAGAATGTATTCCATTTACATTTAAAGTAATTGGTAGATAATTGCTTGTTACCATTTTGTTTTATAGCTCCTTTTGTAATTCTTTTCTGTCCCTTTCTTCTCTTGCTTTCTTGCTTTGTGACTTGATGACTCTCTCCAGTAGTATGCTTATATTTTTGTATTTTACTATAGTTGCTTTGTGGTTACAGAACTTACAACAGTCTATTTCAAATTGTCCTGTCAGTGTCCCAAAGGGGAGTGTGTCCCTCAGAATTGAGGCAACAGCTTTTTAAAACATGCAAATAGACTGGGGCTACAAGCATAAGCCCCACCAGAGCCAAGTGATCTGGAGACACCTCCTTGGTAACAATCCCAAAAATCATGACTCTATACAAGTGTATAAGCTCCTTTCTTTGAAATATCAGCCAGCTAGAGCATGGTAGAGAGAAGTGCACAAAGAGGACATCCATAATCCTTGAGAGCATTTTGGTAGGCCACTAAACTTATGCCACACCTAAAGCCAGACCCTATGTCCAAAGTTTCAGGACAAGAAAAGTGTCATCCTTTACAGAAAGATTGGGGGTGTGCCTCAGTCTGCTATCTGTGCAATGCCCTGAGGGTGGTAGCCTGTGAAAAACTCACCATTTACTACAGTCCTGTGGGACCCAGAAATGCAAGTCCCTTAGGCCACCAGAGCCCAGCAATCAAGGAGCATCACCTGGGCATCAGCTACAAAAACTGGGCCCCAGATGCATGTAAAGCTCAGGAGCACGACAGAGGAGGAGTATGAAGATAGCACCTGCCCTCCAGAGTGTCTGGAAAATATTACAGTCAACTTCTAACAGCATATATCATTAAAAGTCTGTCCCCCAGGCCACCATCATGATGGTTAGCTAATAGGTCTCCTTCACAGAAGGTCAAGCTCCTAAATCTATGTCCTTTTGCTATACCCTAGGGCTGGTTATAAACTCATCTCTCAGGTTCAGGTCCTAAAAGTTAAGGTGACCACTGTGAGGTTTGAACATTTCATTCCCCAGAGAAAAGCTCCAGGTTTGAAGTTCCCTTCTAGTTGTGGGTCACTATGCCGGGAGTGGGATTTACAAGGAGATTGTGTTCCAGCCTCTCCTACCCACTTTGATTTGGTTTTCTTCCCATTTGCTGGTTATGTAGTGGCCATTTAGTTTTTAGGTTTTAAGGGAAGTTGTTCTATATGTAGCTGTAGATTTGGTGTGTCCATGGGAGGAGGTGAATTCAGGATCTTTCTAAATTGCCATCTTGAACCAGAACTTTCTCTCCCCGACCCTCAAATAGTTCTATTTATCAGAAAGGGTCCTACAGCTTTACAATCACAGTTCAGATGTGGTCCTGAAGAGACACGGTGCCTGGCAACCCTTTTACCACACTATCAACACTGAACTCATATGTTTGGCTGTGTCCTGTGCAGGCTATGGGTAATCCCCCAACAGGAGGACAGGCAGTAGATATACAGGGGAAGAGTGGTACCTCGCTCTCAAGATTCATAGAACACGGCAAAGTCATCTGATTAAAATATCAGTAAATCATCCCATACCACTTGGTTTCCTTTAAATATAGTTTTAGCATTCTGGTCCAGGAGCAGAACTGTAGAGTAACTGAATACAAAGTTTGGTGGTCTTGTCCATGGCCTGCTGGGACAGGACCATTTGAGTTCTGTCTCAATTTGGCCAACTGATCAGAATTAGAGGACAGGGCCAGAAGGTCCACAAGTGAGCATATAGGCCCTTTTTTTTAGGTCAACAGATGGGGACTACCACCACCTCCCAAAGTCTGCTAGGCCCTGGCAATTCAGCACACATGGCACATGTAGATAAGAATGTAGAGAGGCAAAAAGAGCCTGTGGTGTTGCTAGAGCATCTGAGTTTGTGGACACCATCTCTAATCCTCTTTGTGGGTATTCTCCAAATGAAGCTACATCCCTCAGTCTCACCCTGCCCCAAGATCCAACGAGCAGCCAGACGGAGGCAGAGAATATTGGCTAAGAGTATCCTGGTTCAAGATCTGTGGACTGGTCTTCCATCTGCAACACAACAGTGAATGTGGGTAAGGCCCTCTGGGGCTAGTGCCAGGGGCAGCAGCAGCTGGTGACAGCCACTCCACGGCCTGACCAGCCTGTGGGCCTGCGCTGGCGGCAGGGGAAGCTAAGGCTCAGCACAGGCACCTGCAGGTGTGCCCATGCACCACATGATAGAAATGAGGCTGCGTTCACTCCACCTGCTTTTCAATCTGCTCAAACAGTAGAGGCATTTTTTACAGTTGCCCTGAGTGGGTCTATTGAGTGTCAGAAAGGTTTTCTTTCCCAATATAAAAGAGGAAAATTGTGCATGTAGTAAAAATATCAGAGAGACTATTTCTTCATAGAAACCCCAGGGACCGGTCTGGGGTGGGAGGGAGAGGAAGGGGCTCTGAGGAAGTCATGTGCTGGGCAGCGGACAGCTCACAAGAATCTTCCTAGGCCTGGTCACGACTCGCCCAGCCTCTGGATGTGCCAGTGGGCCAAATACAAACCCTGTGCAAAAGCGAAGAGCAATTTTAGTGTCAAAATCCTATTATCTGAAGTACTCAAGGCTTTGACAGTTTCTACCTTTGGTGGAAATGAAAAAGGGGACAATGGAGATGTTAGGAAAAGAGTCAGCTAGAAAAATCCTAGGACCCTATGCTGTCAGGGCTGGGGCAGACATCTTGTCTGGGGAAACCGAGTATCTAGAATAGTTGGGATTTTTCTCATCACACCAGACTTTACTCCCCTGTGACATCAGTGCTACTCTACAATGGGGGAACATGCTTGCACATGGCAGTCTTCTAGGGATGACCTCGGCCAGCCTGTGCTGGCAGGTGAAGGTGACTTTCTGCTGCTCTTCCTCCCCACCCCACATCTTCTGTGGGTGCCACCTATAGTTCTGCCACCTGCAGTTCCCCAGGGCTTCCTCTGTACCAGCCCTTATCCAAAGCTCTCCATCTTCCATTTCAATGTTCCCTAATATTCAATAATTCAGGTACCGTCCTTCATGACTTTCAACATTTTCAGTTATCACTGATGCCATTGTTTTCCAAATGTTTTCCTTTAACTGACTAGCTTTAATTTAAATACATGCATTTTTTTAAATTTTTTTTTTAATTTATTTATTTGACAGAGATCACAAGTAGGCAGAGAAGAGACAGAGAGAGAGAGGAGGAAGCAGGCTCCCTGCTGAGCAGAGAGCCCGATGCGGGGCTCGATCCCAGGACCCTGCGATCATGACCTGAGCCGAAGGCAGAGGCTTTAACCCACTGAGCCACCCAGGCGCCCCTAAATACATGTATTTTTAATAGAAGTTTTTCATTACTACCAAATGGAAGCTAGTAGCACTTTCAAGGAATAGAAGACAATAGGAACAATGAAAAAGCATTCATTCAGGGACACCCCCCTCCCCCCCAAAAAAAAAACATCATGTCTAACATCTGGGTTACTCTACTCTTCTTTGGGAAGTACTCTTTTTGTCTGGGCTTACTTGAGCCAACTAGCTAATCTTATCAATTTTCTTGAGGGAGATATATAGCCATCAGTTTTCTTTATTTAGTATCCTTCCCAGATAACAGCAACATATTCTTGAATACATTCATGGCCAATCCAGAGGAGAAAAGTAGGAAAGTGAAAATCCTCAGAATTGATCTATTTAGCCCCTGTGACTGCTAACCGTCTTCCTCTCTTTTTAAAGCTTTGCCCTTGAAGCCTGAGGAATGAAATGAGTGAATGAACGCACAAATAGGTGAACGAACAAACGTAGCTTTCTGAGCAGAGTCACGGGGAAATACATGTTTGGATAATAAGTTTGGATAATAATACATAAGTTTCTGTTAAGTCCAGTTAAAAGTAGGACTCTGCCCATGCAATCCACCCAGAAATATTGAGCTTTTCATTTCTTCTGCAACTATTTACAGAGCTCAAATGAGGACTCAGGCCTGGTGCCTGAGATCTCCCTAGAAATTCAGAATGAAATCTTCCTGCTTCACGGAGGAGTAACCAGACTTAGGGAATCCCAAACAATCCCTTGAGTTTTGTCAAACCGGATGACCTTCATCGGTGGAAATAAAAGACTATGCCAAGGTTCAATTCATGGGCAATCTTAAGATCTGAAATTCAAGTCTCCAGCCCAGAGCCTGGCTTCCTGACACAATGGTAGTCCACACACGGATACCAAGAATAGCCTATTCCCTGCTCTGAGCAACCAGAAACTGTCAGGGGCAGGGGTATCTACTTGATGGATTGCTCACGTCAGGAAAGGTGGCTGAGCACATGAATGAGATACACAAGGTGGCTCGTAAAACTTATGAGCCATGTTCTGTGCTGTGACCTGGGTGAGGGATGGTTCAGCTTCAGTGGAGGGATAATTAAAAACAATTAAGTGTTACTGGAGAGATGGCAGAATTCAGCTCAGACTTCAGGGGTGTGCAAACCTGCTCTGGGAGAGGGCCAGGAGCCTAAGGCCTACACCTCATTTACTTAAGAAAAACAAAACCGCCACCACCACCACGAACAACAACAGCCTGTTGAACCATGGGCAACCCCACATATTGACCAGTTGGTGCCACCCACAGGGCTTCATCCAGTGAGGTCTGAAAAGGATTGTTGCCCTCCTGTGTTCCCCAAGATGGTGGAATGTCTGCCTGTTGGAGCACAGTGTGGGGTGCTTTGCTGTATTCCCAATCTCTGAGCAGAAAGAGCCAGTCACACCCATCACTTCATTCCATTCTCTATTTCTTGGCCATCTTCTTAAGAAGAAGTGTCCAAGGAAATGAGACAAAAGGCAGGAGAAAGTGGTCTGGAGAAGAAAGTGGGAGACAGCATTTAAGGACAGAGACAGGAACACAAGAAACATGGGGTTCTGGGGGATACCGTGGAACGGAGCCAGAAGAATCCTGTAAAGGCAAGGAGTGGGTTCAGTTTTCCTATCAGACCAATAGGAACAATATATTGCCTTGGTTTCTTAGGAGACTGGGATGACTACTACTCAGATGGTGGCTCCAGGTAACTAGTAGGTGGTCAATCAGTGATAGCCATTCTATCATTTATAATTACCATTTTGTTACTCTTAGTATTACAACCTACTTGATAAATTGGAGTCCCTTTAACTGGAAGCTTTTACTTGGAAGGGGTGAAAAATAACAATTGTTATCACGCCAGAATGATATAAAGAAGAGGAAGAACTGGATTAAGATTAATGAGACCAAAAATTTTGTAGAAAGCATGGAACTGGGGATTGGGGATATCTGGGCATTTCCCTGCATGCATCCCCAAAGGAAACAAGAGCAAAATTTTTACACAGGTGGTGTTAGTTATTTTCATCATCACCTAATGGGGGGGGGCAGAGTTTGTATATCACAGCAGTCAAAATATATCACACGTTGTATTCTTTCTGACTAAGGAAGGCAAAAATGTATCCAGCCCCACCCAGACACCTCAAAGAACTTCAAAGGTTTTTAAAAACTGTCAACAGAGAATAGAACCTTTGTCTTATAAGCATAAATGAATTTCTTTCTAAAATAAACAGAAGTAGTCTTACAAGGGGAAAGTACATAAAATATGAATGGTATGTGAATCTGTGAGAGTACCTATGGGGCCATATATAAGGCAAAAAAAAAAAAAAAAAATGAGCCCATGAGAGTAGAGGGGTCTATGCCTATAGACTGAAGGGAAAATCTACAAATAAAGTCAATTCTTTTAATTTCTTTGTAATCTTGAAAAAAAAAAAAGAAAAAAAAAGAACAATACAATTCAATTAGAAATCCATTAACCACCAAGCCCTCCTAATTACACCTAAATGTTTCTCTAGTTCATCCATTTCTCTTTCTTCTTTTGCTGCCAACATGTTCCAAAAAGGTGCAATCAATTCCTTAATGTCCCACCATGAATCCTTCCTAACTAGTCTCTCAGCATTCATTCTTATTTCCCTTTCAACCCATTTCCCACATGGCTGTTGCAGTCATAAAGTAAAACTTAAAACCCAGTCATCACACGCTTGATTAAAATCTTTTTCAGACATATCACTGTTCTTAGACTAGAGACCAAAACCCTTCACAAGGCACTGCAGGTTCCAGGCTCCATCCACCTCATCAGCTTCATCATCCCTCCTCAGCCCAGCACCCATGGGGCTAGATCTGGATGCCAGACCTGTGAGAGACCACCCCACTGGACTAGATCGCTCTCTATTTCCCTGTTCCCTGACCCCTTAACTCCTGCACAGAAGCCTTCCTGACCTCCCGGCCCTGGTCATGTCCTTCTAAAGGCACCTTGTACTTCTCTATGCATAGCATGCATCCCATAAAATAAGTAATTATAAAATTAATATTTGAATGTCTATTTTCTGCTGATAAGATAAAGGACCTATTAGGGCTGGGAGGGTGTTTGTCTTACCACAATTTCCCCAGAGCCAAGAAAAGGGTCAGGTGTAGAGTAATAGTCAACATTTATTGAGCGCTTAGTTTGTGCTAGAGACAGTTTTAAGAACTTAAATGTATTAACTATAATAACCCTCGTAAAGCCCTATAGGTTAGGTCTCACTATGATCCAGGTTTTGTATTTGAAAAATACCTAAGCACGGGGTGGGGGGTAGGAAATTGATCAAAGATCATATAGCTTTGAGTGGTAGACCTGAAATTGGAACCCAAACAGATGACTTAAAACTTTTCTTATTACAATTCCACATTACCACAGAGTTGGAATCCTCTAACTATTTGTTAAATTGATTTGTCTATTTGGCAAAAGATTTTATCAAGCAAGTTTGCAATATTTTTAAAAGCTAAAAATTTATGAGCTCTCTTTGCCAAAAAGTAGACCTATGGTTACAAACATGAGCACATATACACTCACATGGATTCCATTTTGCCTTCAGTTGCAAGGAGTATATAAACCTGAGGCCAAATTGTTGATAAAAAGGAGCCTAAAGTTAAAATTTCTGGTCTAGATTAATAAACAGTGACAGCATCTCTTAGACCAACGCCGGTCAAAATTTTATAGGCAAATGATTGACAGATTGACTCAACAATGAACTTGTTAAAAATACAGATTCTGGTTCAGGAAGCTGAGTTGGAGCCTGAGATTCAGCATTTCTAACAAGTTCCTAAGTTTGGCCATTGCCACTGGCCCACAGACCACACGTTGAGTAGTAAGGTCAGAGAAAATCTTTCAAATAACAATGTGAGACTTTGAGAAGATTGGAGAGTGGTTAATTTAAAATTGAGCTCTCTGGTGAGTACCTGTAATCCAAACTGTCAGTAACATTAGCTGAAGAGATTCATTTGCTTTAGTCACTAGATTCTCCAGAATCACCAAAACATGATTGGATTTCTTGTTGAATGGGAAGACCTCAGTTCCTTTGGATAGAAGTGGACTTCATGAGCATCTGTACACACAGCCAACATGGTCCACAAGAAGCATTTGGATTTGCTTGAATCCTTGAGTAATAGTAGATGCCCAAATATTTTCTGCCATTATGATAGGATTTTCAAACTATTCTTTGGCAGCTAAGGCCATTCTTCATATTAAATCTTTGATGGATACCAAATTAATAAAACAAATTGAAAAGAACAAGACAAGATCTCTCACCACCCCTTTTAAATGCTGTACTTGAAGTCCTAGCTAACACAGTAAGACAAGAAAAGTAAATTGACAACACCAAATGCTGATAAGGATGTAGAAGGACAGCAACTCTCATTCATTGCTGGTGAGAACATGAAATGGTACAGCCACCTTTTTTTCTTTTTAAAACCATCTTTACCCATTTCACTCCCACCCCCTCTTTGTCTATGGAAACCACCAATCTGTTCTTTGAGTTCAATGTTTCATTTTATTTTTTAAAGACAGTATTAACTCTTTAAGTAACTGCTAGAAATTGCAGGGAATAGACAACTGCAATTCCTGGTGAAAAAAAAAAAAAAAAGAAAGAAAGGAGGAAGGAGAGGGAAAAAGAAACCTCGAGACAGCTTGGAAGTTTATTACAAAACTAAGCCACACAATCCAGCAAACTGTGTCCCTTGGTATTTACTCAAAGGGCTTGAAAACTCATGTCCACACAAAAATTTGCACATTGATATTTATAGGAGTTTTATGTATAATTGTCAAAACTTGGAAGCAACCAAAATGTCCTTCATTAGATGAGTGGCTAAACTGTGGAATACAGACCGTGGAATTATTCAGTGCCAAAAAGAAATGATCTGTCAGGGGACCTGGATGGCTCAGATGGTTAAGCATCTGCCTTTGGTTCAGGTCATGATCCCAGAATCCTAGGATCAAGCCCAACGTGGGCTCCTTGCTTGGCAGAGAGCCTGCTTCTCCCTCTCCCTCTACTGTCTCCTCTGCTTGTGCTCTCTTGCTTTCTCCATCAAATAAATGACTAAATTTTTTTAAGAAAATGAGCTGTCAACTCATGAAAAGGCACAGAAGAGCCTTAAATTCATAGAACTAAGTGAAAGAAGCTAATCTGAAAAGGTAACATAACATAGAATTCCAACTATAAGACTTCGTGGGAAAAGCAAAACTACAGAGACAGTGAAAAGATCAGTGGTTTCCTGGGGTTTGGAGAAGTGGGGATGAGTAAGCAGAGCACAGGATTTTAAGACCAAGAAAGTTCTCTGTATACTATAAAGGGGAATATAGGTCATCATATATTTGTTTAAACCCATAGAATGCACAACATCAAGAGTGAACTATGATGTAAACTATATGGACTCGAAGTAATTATGATGTGTCAAGTTCACCAGTTGCAATGAATGTACCACTCTGAGGAGGATGTGGATCACAGGGGAGGCTCTGTCTGTGTGGAGACGGACGATACATCGAGCTCTCTATACCTTCCCCCTCAATTTTGCTGTGAATCTAAAACAGATCTTACAAATATATTGAAAAATAAAACCCCTTAAATTGTGGGGGGGGGAATGTGGAGAAGGAAAGCCTAAGGTGCTGTCTCTCAGGGAAGACCTCCCAGAACGAACAAACACACACAGACTGGAATACAAAGAACAAATTCGTGGTTACCAGAGCAGAGGGGCTGGAAGCTAGACAGAACAGGGGAGGGGGATTAGGAGATACAAACTACAGATAAGTCATGGGGATGAAAAGTACAGCGTAGGGAATATGATCAATAATATCGTAATAACTGTGTGGTGACAGATGGCAACTACACTCACCCTGGTGAACATGGCGTAATGTATGAAGTTGTCAGATCCTATGTTGTATACCTGAAATGAACGTAATGTTGTAGGTCAACCATACTTCAATTAAGCAAACAAACAAACAAAACCTTCCCACTCAGCCGCATTGATACCGCTGGGGTGCCTCTTAGAAAAACTCTCTCGAGGACACGTGACTGGTCCTTGAACAACACTGCTAAATCAAATGGAATGAAGGATTTGAATCTGCGATGCTAGCAGGTCACTTCCGTCATTGGTTTCTGAATGTTTGGCTTGGGGTGCCAACGCATTCACTTCAGGAATCAAAGAGTTAACGAACTCGAGCTTGGAGAGGTCCTTTCTCCTCCAAGATTTACATCTGCTCTTCTGGAAGTCTAGGATTCCATTCTTTTCTAACTTAATTAGGGCCTGGAGTTTAAATCCGGCATCAAACATTTTGATATTTGTCCATCCTTCCATCTCCCTGGGTAAAGAGGCTGTTTTGTTTAGGGTCTGTCCTGTGCCAGGAGTCACTGGTAATAAGTCTGATAATTATACTCCTGCTGCTGAGAACCGAGACCTGCCCATTCTTCCCCCTTTTTCAATTTGATGTGTGGTTTGGGGTTTTTGTTTTGTTTTGTTTTGCTTTTTTGAGAAAATATTAACTTTTCACATAACTGCTAGGAATTGCAAGGAGCGGACAGCTGGAGCAGAAGTCATGAAACAAAGGAAAGGAGGCAAAAGAGGAGGAAAAACTCCACTGCTAAGGCTGTTTTTTTCTTTTTCTTTTTTTTTTTTTTAAGGGAGGGAGAAAAAGATTTTGTATTTCATAACAGAGAGCATTACGACAATGTAGCCACACACAATGAAAACCTTGTGTTTTATTAAAATGAAAAAGCTTGCTCAAGGCCTCCATTACTCATTTCCGGATGGAATGGCAAAGCTTCAAGTTTGAAAAGACTCAAGTAGCTACAATCAAACTTTCCCTGGTAGCTGCTGATAACACAGCACTTTCCAGAAATCCATTTTGTAGATTGCGCAGCTCAGCTCTTTTCAGGACCCGGAGGCTGAGCTCTGCACAAAAGGGGCAGCAGCAGAAAAAGCCTAGGAATACTTTGGTCTAGAAGAGTCTGCCCCCTGTTGCAGGGCGAGAACTAATGGCAGGGAAGGGCCGGGTCAGTGCCTATAGATGTTAACTACCACAAGGCAAAGGTCGACTTCTCACTACCCCAATTCTCCCACTCAAGGAAAAAAGGAGGAGGGCAGAACCGCCCCAAAGCCTACACACCCAGCTCGTTTTCCCCATCAACCCAAGGGCCAGCGTTCAGAGATGCAGAGGAAGACGTCAGGTAGCAAACGGCAGACCTCATGCCAGTTCCTCATTTGAGTTGGAGAACAGGCACCTGGTCTTCATTAACATTGCTGCTGTACTTAATGCGTTGCAGGTGTGAAAGTGTGTGGCTGAAATCTGACAAAACACCTGTCTTTTGTGGCACCATTAGATCTGCCTAGTGTGGGACACGACCCCCTCGGGTGTGCTTTCTCCTGCCTTGAAAGCCACAGTAAGCATTGTCCTGTAATTACAAAATCAGAGTCATCATTGCTGGGAAGAATTCCTTAACAAATTATACCTAATTAGTCTGAAATTACCTTTAATTCATGGTGAAACCATAGGCTTAACTGTGTTCTATAACACCTTCCTTTTTATCTTTATGCAAATATGATTATACACTATCAAACTGGCACCACCAGGCATAAAAACAGCTGCAGCTAGTTCTTTGGTTACTAAATGGGAACTGGACTGGTGCCATTGATTATGTTTTCTGGAATGCTGCATCAAAAAAATAATAATAATATCAGCCAGTTCCTTCCCCGCGAACTCCAGTCTTCTTCCCCGCCCACAGGATCCTAATTGAAAGCTTCGAGATTGATGTCCCCTGCCCAACCCCCCCCACCTCCTCACCACATTTACTGCAGACACATGTGTACATCTTGCTGCCACCCCATCTTTTAGGATGTCATTAAGTGTCAAAACATGTCTCATTTTATTTCTGATCACGGCATCTGATCAGATGGCTTCTTCAGTTCTCATTCCCATATCGGAGCTTCGGGAACCTTTCGATTCAAGGCTTTTTGGTTCATGTACTTTGGTTTCAAAGATGTCTTGCATGGGAGGCATTCACCTAAGAGCTTTCCAGGTACTCCTTATTTAATCCTGGCTACAACCTAGACACTAGGACTACCACTATCATGAGATTTTGCATAAGAGGAAACTGAGGCAGAAAAAGCCTCGAGTAAGGTCAGCCGGCCAAAAGAGACAAAGCCCAGATTCTGATTCAAGCCCTCTGTCTCTGGATTGCTCTTACCCACTCTAATACGCACTTCCAGTGATGCCCAGGGTCTCTCTGATCAACACTGGTCATTTCCAATACTCCTGTAACACTTCTGAACATACCATTGTTGGATTTTTTTTCCAGTTAGTTGGCATGTAGCAACGTAGAGTTTCATTCTTATCAGAGGAAGAAATTACGGCTAACTCCTCACTTGTTTCCATACAATTAGTATAATAATTCTATTTCCGTCTCGATGCCCCGTGAAAGCATTTTCAGAACCAAAGCTGTGTTTTCTGTTTCTATCAAAACCAAACAATGCTGGGTGTTATCACTGGTACTGGTGTGAGTGTGTGTGTGTGTGTGTGTGTGTGTACACGTGCACGTGTCTGTGTGCACACCCGCATCCAAGTGTATGTCTTTTAGTTAGATTACACGTGGGTAACTTTTGGGCTAGTATGAAGAATTGTTGAGATTCTTTCTCAAATGAAGCCAGAGTTCAATTGCTCAGAAAGCAACAAAAAGAATACAAAATGCTTCTTCAAACGTTTAAGGTCTGCTTCTTCTTCTTCCATACTGTGGATAATTCCTTGGAAAGTCAGCTTTGGCTTTCAAACAGTCACTCCCATCCTGACAGACCATCGTATCCCTGACTTCAGCCTGACCCCAGATTCTCTGAAGATTGTTAGCTTTAAAAAAGCAACTCAGACCACATCTAGGGGTTACTTTCCAGCAAGCTATGCTTTTGCAAGTAAAAAAAAAGAAAGAGAGAGAGAGAGAGAGATTAATTTTCTTGAACAATTTCAGGCATGGTATGCAAAGCCAAACACATATCAGGTGCAGACATTGTACCAGGCAGCTCCGTAGGAGGTCCTAACAGAGGCCTGGAATGCAGTGGTGAACTGGTTAAAAAAATAATTACAACAGGACTGGCAGTAAGGTTTTGGCTGAATACTACTTTTGCTCAGTATCAATCAATTAAAAGAAAAGCATTTTCTTGATGGTTGTTCATAACAGATATCCAGACCCATCTGTGGTTATTTTATTTATGGCATCGCTGTTCTTCGCCAACAACAAGTTGGCTAAAAATCAGCTTTTAGAATCTTAATCAGAATCAAAACATTGTCTTCTCGTTTGACGCCTCCATTCAAGTTCATGTTACTGCCATGCAGAAAATGGAATCCGCTTTCTGGAGGCCGACCCTCTCTCCTGCACCATGGTAATCCCCACAGCCGGCCCACAGCTGTGGGATGAGCTGTATTTCTTTACAGTATTTTTATTAGGCTGATTCCCACAAGTTTAAGAACGTTGTAATTGGAGACACTTCAGGGTCACATTAGATTGAGCCCAATAAAATAAGAGGAGGAAACTGAACTCTCCTAACCCCTTTCCGTGAAGTTTAGAATTTTCAACTCATTTCAAAGCAGAGGATGTCCCTTTCCAAGTCTTTCAAGTTCTGTAAACACTGCAAGTGCTACTGGCTTCCTTTTAATCAGCAAGGGCCACCAGCTTACGTTTATTATTCCTAATTATTAGGCCCTCCTCAGGAGAACGTTACTGCTGACAACTTGTGTTAGTAATGACTCAGCCCGATTGGTTGGCGGAGCAATCCCCTCCTTTCTTCCTGCTCTGAATGTTTACGATCATCTATAACCTTCACACATTGGGGTGCTATGCCCTCCCCCCAATAATTTTCTGTGACACTAGTGAACAATTTGGAATGACCGTAACCATGGCTGGGTCTACTTGATGCTGAAACATCCTATTGGAAAGGGGACATTTGGTCTAACATCTGGATGTTTGAGCTGCATAAAGCCAAACATCTGGATGTTCCCAAATATTTTTTCTTTTCAAATATTTGGAAACATCCACAGATTTTTTTCCCTCATGTAGACAAAACATCCAGATGATAAGCCGAATGTTTCTCTTTTCATCTGGATCTTTGACCACTGAATTTTCTTTGAGTCTTCTAGGGAAGAATGCCCCTCTAGTTCCTGTTTTGTTTTTGTTTTTGTTTTTTTAAAGATTTTATTTCTTTATAATTTGAGAAAGTGCCCGCATGTGCTTGAGCAGGAGTGGGGTGGGTGGAGGAGGAGGGAGAAGAAGGGGACAAGAATCCCAAGCAGACTCTGCACCGAGCACAGAGCCCCCGCTCCGGGCTCAGTCCCACGACCCTGAGATCATGACCCCAGCAGAAACCAAGAGTCGGTCGCTTAACGGACTGAGCCACCCAGGCACCCCAAGTTGTTTTATAAGGGCCATTATTACCCCAAAATAAGGAAGGAAACCCAGCCTCTAGCTCAGGGCACATCTTTACAGTTTTTCAGTAATTTTCAATAGTTTTTCAATAATTTCACTATTCTGAAACAAAAATCTTTCATTTTTTAAAAAAAGATTTATTTATTTGAGAGAGAGAGAGAGCAGGGGAGGGGCAGAGGGAGAGAGGATCTGAAGCAGACCCTGCTGAGTGCAGAGGCCAACCCAGGGCTCAGTCTCATGACCCTGAGATCATGACCGGAGCGGAAACCAAGAGTCAGATGCTCAACTCACTGAGCCACCCCGGCGGCCAAATCTTCCATTTTTTAAAGAAAAATCTCCTCCCAACTTAGGCTCTCCTGAAATCTAGGAAGAAAAGAGTTAAGTGTTGGATCTCAGAGAAGGGAGTTTCTTATCCAGTTTTCACACCTTACAAAAATATTTTTGTTGCCGCTGAAAGTTATTTTTGCGGCTCCTGTCTCGATTTCTTTCCCAGGAATGCTCGTTTGGTCTCCTGCAATGGTCTTGCCTCCAGAGACTGACAGAGCTCCTCTAGGAGGTGGGTATAACAAAACATTCAACACTGTGGTTAGATGCAATTCATTCAAACCTGGACCAATACGTAAACTAAAGAAAATACATTTTTTTTTTTTTTTTGTAAACAACAGCCTCTAACCCAGAAGTTGGTATGGGTAGCTGCACTAAAATGTGTGAATTCCCTGAAATGGTTTAGAAACATTTTTATAAATACACATTTTGTATTTATACAATAAATGTATTTATTTATTTATTTAGGAGAAAGCGTGCTTAGAGATCCCCTCTGTCTCTCAAGGAGTGGTTTTCAACGGGCACCTTCTCCTTCCTTGGTATATTTTTTCAACTTCTAAAATTATCTGTGAGCTGGGAGAACAGATGACACTCATCGTGCTAAGTCATACATGACGAAAATTCCAGTATATTGTATTCCCACTGTGGGACCACTTTCTAAGGTGAGGTGAATTCCAAGACGTCAAAGACACTTCCTAGATAGTCACCAAGTACATTTGCTCCCTCCCAGCCAGGGGTTGGTGGACCGGAAGAAACTCCCATTCAAGCTTGTGGCAGACCAGAGGCTAAGCTTAAGGAGTCAGAGGAACGCTTGGAAACAAATGGCAGGAAAGAAAACTGGGCCCCACACGTGATTAGAACTAGGACCTGTGAAGCCCTGAGGCCTGAGGAAGCCAGTCCCCTTCTGTATCTCTCTGAGACCATGCGGCCGCCTTTCCACACGCTGTCTCTTCGCTCTCATAGAAGAGGAAGGGGATAGCATCTACCTCAAAGGTAGAGCACGCAGAGAACACCTGTCACATAACGAACACACAGGAAAGGCACACGTTGTGGATCTGATTGATTATCTCTTCACAAACCAACTCTCCTGCTTGCTGGACATGACTTCTGAATGGCCGCATTCGAAGGACAGCCCTCAGCTCCCCAGGTTTGTCTGTTAGTATGATTCTTGGTCTGGCTTAACTGGCTGGTGATTCTGAATCTCCATTTGAAATCCTCAGGACAGCAAGCGGATCTAATGAGCCTAGCTCGGGGCAGGTGTATTCCTCTGGCCCCATCAGCTGTCACCTGCCCAGGGACGCCATGGTGCCCCCTCATTCAGTCACGAGTTTGCCTGGGCAAATTCCTAGGGAAAGGAGAGCGAGACAGGGAGAAGACAGATGACATTCTCAATGCAGGTATCCCGGTTTTAAAAGTTTTCATCATATGTCTTTATAGTCTAAAGTCAGAACACAGGGCTGGGCACCAAGAAAAAAATTTTAAATCTCCAATTTTTACTCAGAAAACATAGATTTCTAATATTTTGATGTATATTTTTTCATCAATTTTATACAGTTATTCGTGCTTTTTACAAATATAAAAAATTATACTCTGCATTTTTGTTTGCACTCACTTTTTCCCACTTAATAACATACTGCAAACATTTTCATGTTTCTAAATATTTCTCTGTAATATTTCTCTTAACGGCAGGATAGGATTTGATTAAATAAAAATAAAATATGTAATACAATAACATGTTACTGAACAATTAGATTATTTTAATTTCATACCTTACAATGGTACTCTAGCTTCTTTTGCATAGATCATTGTACATATCATTTTTCTTTATTTTTAATTAAACGAGAAGTAAGTGTATGCATGATCATTTTATTTTGTGTTTTAATTGGATTACCTAGAGGTTTGTCTATTTTCTTTTTTCTTTTTTTTAAAGAACACCCTTTGGATGCATTTATCATCTATCTGCCATTTAAACATGTTTCAATGAGGGTCAAGCTAAGTGAGTAAAAGATAAAATTCAAGGACATAGTAAGATTCCAGGATCTGATGAGGATGTTTGTTGACTATATTATCATTATAATTATTTCATTGAAATTAATGGTCTGTTCTTCTGGCCACATCAAACTTTCTGAGGCTCTGCAAACCTACTCCACTCTCCATAATGGCTATGTCATCTACCCACTTACAGAGCATGAAGTTTAATATCTGGCCAATAAATCAATATTGTCAATTATATTACTTGCACCCTCATTTATTTATTTTGCCTGATCCCTGCGTCAAGTAGAGAGGAGAGGCCTAATAAAGTCTTACTAGTATTGGACCTGACAATTTCTTCTTGTTTCCTGACGTTTTCTGTGTTATCTTTATCAGTGATATGTACAGAACCTATTATAAATCCATTGCAGATCGAAATTTCAAATACCTACATTGACTTTCTTTGTGCTGTTCATTATTACTTGACATAAATTCTGCTCAGGCATATACTGATATTGCTAGCCCTTTTTTTTTTTTTTTTACTTGCCCAAGTGATTGCTACCCAAAATTTTATTTTATTTTTTTTTATTTACCTTTTGGGTCATTTTAATACAGCAAAAAATATGAAGCTGCTTTAATTCTGTTCAATATCTTTGTGTTTCTTCTACTCAGGATTTAACCTATTTATATGAATCAGAACTGATTCATTTTACTAAAGAGAAATTTGCAAAAAAATTCTATCATGGCTTTCATACAAATATAGAAATGAGCACATGTTACAGATGTTATTTAACACATGAGGGAACCTGACAAATGTCTTAACCAGTTCAAAATAGAAACTGGGTGGCTCAGTTGGTTAAACATCTGCTTCTGGCTGAAATCATGATCCCAGGGTTCTGGGATCAAGTCCTGCATTGGGCTCCCTGTTCGGTAGGGAGCCTGCTTCTCCCTCTCCCTCTGCCCACTGCTCCCCCTGCTTGTGCTCTCTCTGTGTCAAATAAAGAAATAAAATCTTTAATAAAGAGAGAGAGAAAGAGAATCTGAAGAACAGGCACATTTATAGATCTGGAATATTAACATGAAGGTGCAAATGGAAGAAAACTGGTTTGGGGGGGGTTGTCAGGAGGTAGATCAGGTCAGGACAGAATTTTTGTGTTCATAGATAAGAATTACTTTGCATTGTTATCAGTTACCTATAACTTACTATTCTAAAATAATTCAAACAAAATGAGAGACTAGAATTATTCACCTGGAAGGGCACACTCTATGGAAACAAGGCCTGGTTTCCCAGTAAAACACACCTTTCCCTACCATATTCTTTCTGTCGTTTTTGAGAACTTTTGTCTTTTCAATCCTTCCTTGATGTTTTATTTTCTGTCCATTTTACTCAAGTTATTTTTCCCTTCCCCTCTAGTTATTTATAAGAAATTAACCTCCTACTTGTTACATTTTTCAACTGTGTATAAAAATTATTTTCCTCTAATTATTTACTTTAGATGGAAACAGATTCCTTAGATGAGTAAATGACAGCTTTTATTTCTTCCTACCAGTTTTTGTAATATAGTCTAAGATCCAAGATCTAGTTTCTTGCTTTCAAATCATCATTCTTACTTTTTTATATATGTATACATACATATATATAATATATATTATATATATTAGAATTAACATTTTATTATTTCCCTAATTTACCATTAAAATTTATGTTTTTATGATAATAACTCTCATCTCTCTGAATTTCATTACTCCCCCCCCTTTTTTTTAAGATTTATTTATTTTAGGGAGAAAGAGAGAGAGAGCATGAACGGGAGGGGCAGAGGGAGAGGGAGAGAGAGAATCTCGAACAGACTCCGCACTGAGCACAGAGCCTGATCTAAGGTTTGATCTCAGGACCCTGAGATCATGACCTGAGCTGAAACCAAGAGTCAGACACTTAACTGATTGTGCCACCTGACGTCCCTCTTATTGGGTCTGCAAGACCCTTTTCTTGGGTCTGTGTATATGTGTGTGTGTTCATCTCATAGTTGTTACAAAATTTTGCACCTATTTTTAAAAAAGGACACTTTATGTTTTGTGAGCTTTTGTGTCTCCAGCAAAGTGTTTCTGTTATTTTTGAATGTGAACAAAACTTAGCTATAGCACAGAAATCTTCAATTACAATCTTTTCTTTCCGCTTTAAAACTTTTAGGAAATCATTTCGTTCGTTCTTCTTCATACAGAGGAAATATCTGAGCTGAATATTTGGGTTCTCTTTTGTAGATGACCAGTCTTTTCTGCCTAGGTGCACATCAGCTTGATTTTTCTTTTCTTCTTAAAGTTTAAGACTTTCATCAGAATACATGCATTATTTGTATTATTTTTATTAGTATTTCCTGAGGTTTAGCTCATTCGGTTTGTAAAACCAGAACTTTCTCCACTAGCTCAGCCAAGTGGTATTTTTTTTTTTTTCAAATATTGCTTCCCTTCTATTTATTCTGACATCCTGTTTAGTAACACTCACACTCTCTAAGCCAGAACTCAGTAGGAACTTCAAATTACTACCTCACCTAATTGTCCTAGTTCTTTGTCATTTACCTCTACATTCTGGGGGATTTTTACTTTAGCATATATTGTATATACCCTTGATTTGATTTACTATGGTGTTATTTCTACTCCAATTGCATCTTTAAACCCTGTTCTGAAATGTTTACTTTAAAATAGTTGTTTTTTCTTGTAACTTATTTTAAATTTCTGCTTGCCTCAACTCAGTTCCAATTTCAAATCTTATATTATCATCTCATCTCATCTTTCAAGTTTTATTTTATAAAACTCATGTTTTTCCAATATTTGCAAAACCACAGAATAGTTTAAAAAATCTATTTCTGTTTCCTTCAATTCAATAACTTTTTCAAATATGTTTTTCTGTATGAATAGTATGATCCCAGCTGTGTGTGCATGCGTGTGCAAGCACATGGGGTGCATGTTTTTGTGTGAGTGTATTTGTATGTATTTGAAAAGCTGATACCTAAAACTGGAGGAAAAGAACAAAAGGAACCAGCAAGATAATTTGTAGCACATAACCCTAGAAAGCTTCACACATTGATATTCTAGGTCCTTCTAAGAATAGAAATGCAAGGGGGAAAAAAAACTGTGCAAGGTAAGGCTAAAAACAGGAGAAATGTTGAAAATTTTTGTAAGAATTTCTTCTGACACTCCATTTATCCAACCAAGAAACTTATTCTACCCTAGAAGACACTTCTGGGGAGATTATGTCTCTGGAGAAAGAAAAATCAGTGAGAATCCAGAGTCAGGGTCAGGGTCCTCTGACCCAGCAGAGGGTAAAGGTGAGATATTATTCTGAAAATGCGATGGGAGGGGCAGGGAAACAACACTTACTGAGCTAGGTGACCCCACCCCCAGCATCCCGGCAACAGATCGGAGGCTTCCTCTCGAAAAATGTCCCCGCCAAAAGACCATCAGCTAATGACACTCCAAGGCCACAAGCTGACAAGGCCCTGCCCAAGAGAGAGAATTTTAATCTTCATTTTACATATGAACATACGGCCAAAGTTCATCACACATTTGAGAAAAGGCTCTAACAGGAAAGACCGGCCAAAATAAACAAATAAAATACACTAGGAGGAAACAAGGACAATGCAGCCAGCAGAAAAAAAGAAAAAGTTTAGAAAAAATTTTAAATAGTATTAATAGTCTCAAAATAATCAGAGGTTTTTGCACTGTGAAATAATAACATGCTGTCATTTTTTTAAAGGAACTTTCAGAGAACAATTAAATTTTTTTAAAGAAAGTTTTTAAAGAAGAGAAGATAGCTGAGGAAATCTCCAGAAAGTGAAGCAAACACACAAGAAAGATGGAAAATAGGAGGGAAAAAATTTTAATAAAATTAGAGAAGGAGTCGCACAGGTCCAACATCTAAATAACAGGAATTCCAGAAGAAGGAAAATTAAAAAATAAAGAAGAACAAGAAATTATTAAAGAGATAATACAATGAAAGTTGCCATCTCTAAAGAAAATAGTTTTCCAGATTATGAAAGTCCAAGTGCCCGGCATAATGAATAAACCAACTATAGTGCTTGTCTTTGTGAAATTTCAGAGTACCAGGGATGATGAGAAGAACCTAAAGTTCCCCCCTAAAAAAACCAGTAAGTCACTTCAGAAAAATGTTTGAGAATGAAAGTGTCATTTGACTTAGCAACATCAGCAGCTAAGTGATAAAGGGGCCAGATCTTTCAAAATTCTGTCAGCAATTATTTCTAAGTCAGAACCCCAAATTCCAGTCAAATTATAAATCAAATATCAAAGCCAAGTAAGAATAATTTCAGACTTCCAAGGTCTTAGAAAATGTCTCTCTCATTTCTCCAAATTCTTCTCCCAGGAAACCATTTGTGGATGCATTCCATCAAAACAAAGAAGTAAATCACAAAAGAAGACAGAAGTCTGAGAACTGGAGGTCCCAGCCAGTTAGAAACTAAGAGAAATGCACAAAATGGTAAAGGGATGTCTCAGGATGACCACCCCGCAGGAAGCTTAGAGGGGGACAGGAGGATAGAGAGCCCAGGAGCTATATCCCAAAACTGTTTGACTGTAAATAAGGAAACTTACTTGTAATTTGGAGAAATTAGCAATAAATTAGTTATAGGTACAGAGACACTAAGCAAATAAACAGAAAGAAAGCAACTGTCAACTCCAGACAAAACAAAAAGTTGTATAAGAAAGAAAATAGTACAAATGATACAAAGGACATGACACATAAGTGGCTCAACTGTGAACATTATTTACATAATTATGCTAATATAAATACTAGTTAATAAAGTGTTAATATGATTATAATGATAAATGTGGGAGAAAGAATCTATCTTCCATAGTAAGAAATAATATCTACAAATGAATATCTAAAAAATTAATGGCATAATCCATGAGTTAAATTTGGAGGTAGCTACTCAATCATTGCCTTAGAGAAATGAGAACTGGCAACAAAGGAAAGGAGATTGGCATAAGTCTTTTTAAACTACTACTAAATATATTACTTCGATAAAAATTTAAGTTCAAATTTATGGTAAGGGAAAACTAAAAGGAACACACTCAAGATACATTTTTCCTTCAGATTATTTAAACTATATGTTCATTTCTTTATGATTCAGGATTACTTACAGGATCCATTTTTTTCCCTTAGTTTCTCATATTAAAATAGTAAAAAGCCTATTCTGGACTGATATTTCCCTCAGAAACAGGGTGGGAGATTCATCTTGACTTATGGCTTATAGACACCTTTCAGATTTTCACAGTGATGGGCTTAAAGAACGTAAGACAGAGATGAGGTCTGACAATGCCAGCTGGGTTGGGGGAAGGGGTTTCAACATAAGGATTTTTTTCCACATTTCTAGTAAAGCTGCTATTCCAAGGTTGGGCTAACTGTGGGGCAGCTTCCTTCTAGGCTCAGAGGAATGATCTTCCTGACTGTTCAAGAAATTTCCTTTACCTTCTTTGTCATCCCTCTGCTTCCAGTGCCCTGAGGTTCCCAGGCCAAGTTCTCCAAAAAGCTCCTCATCTCAGCAAGGGAGAAATGTGCCTTCCCAGGAAGCCATTCCTCTATAATGAATGTCACTGCAGAAGCTGGCATTTTAATGTGACTGCCCACATCCTTGAATCTGCAGGTCAGATTCCTTCATGAAGCTCCCTGCTGCATCACTTAAGGTCATTTCAGCCCAAGAAAATGACTTTTCCAGAGCTGCTGCCACCAGGGCTTCTAGAGGTTTCTGCTCAGGTCATCCAGCCTCCCAAAACTCTCACCTCAATTCTGCTGACAGTGGGTGGGAAAGGGGCTCCAAATGCTGCTTTCTCCATCATTCTACACCTTTCTCTGTCTCCAGTCCAGCCTCTCTAAGTTCTCAGGTTGCCCATAAGAACCAAAATTTCTTCCTCTTGTTTCTCACAAATTCACAAAACTCCCTTGCAAATTAAATAGTATTCCACCTTGATAGGTCCTTTGTTTGGAACTCGGTTGAATCAAGTAGGAATTTCTCATAGCTTCTTACATTTGAACAGCTCCATTTCCCAACTGTCGATGTTGAGGAACATTTTTTTTCATGAATTTTAAATTTTTCTACATCTTTTCCACAGAGAGATATCTAACTATTAATGTCAGCATGAATTAGGATATAGTATCTGTTTGAATTAGGTTCAGTTGCAAAACAAGAAAATGCAAAACAATATAAACATTTATTCCTCCCTTATACGAAGATGTCAGGAAGTAGGTATTCCTAATTCTTTGTATCTCATTGCTCTGCCATCCTTAGGAAGTGTTGTTTCAACTCATGATCCAAAATAGCTGCTAAGACTCCACACATCAAGTCTGTGTTCCAGGCAGGAGAATGAAGGAAGGAGCAACATTCCCTTTAAAGGACACTTTCTAAGATAGCACCCAATTCGGCTTACATCTCATTGGCCTGAGTTTAGCCTTGCATTCACTGAGTTTCCAGGGAAAGTGAGAACATTGGAGTCATCAAAAATTTTTAGACATAAAGTGAAAACTCATATCTCTAAGGAGGCTCAATGTGTTCTATAATAAGTTTTTTTTTAAGGAGAAAAGGAAAGAAAAACAAACAAAAAAATAGTATGTGACCTCCAGGATTCACAAGCTTTGATCTATCATGAGATTAAACCACAGAAGAAAATCAGATAACATAAAGAAAAGCATAAAGGATCAGGCATGGAAAATGTGTTGTTTCCACAAGAAAACAGCTTCCATTCTCTGGTGTCTCCATAATTGAGGTTGGGTATACTCACATAAAACCAAAGTGGTAACCCTTAAATAAGTGTAACATCTAAAGAAGTAATCATAATTTGGTTAATATTTATTTAAATCAACTTATTTCATGATTTCTGTCAAACCCAATTCACGATATTGAAATAACTTCTTATAGCTTAATACCGACTAGACTTGTGGGGCACCTGAGTGGCTCAGTCAGTTAAGCAACCAGTTCTTGGTTTCAGCTCAGGTCATGATCTCATGGGTCATGAGATGGAGCCCCACATTGGCTCTGGGCTCAGTGGAGAATCTGCATGAAGATTCTCCCCCTCTGCCCCTCCCTAACTCGTGTGCACATGAGCTCTCGCTCTTTCCCTAAAATAAATAAATCTAAGAAAAAAAAAGAAAACCTCCTAGACCTGAGTAAAAATCCTGTTAAAAGTAGGAAACCTAACAATTTATATTAAATGAATAGTTGAGTAAATGGAAATTTCATATATATAATATAAACTTATATAGATAATTATAAATATATAAATTTGTGTCTATAATTATGTTATATAATTATATATAAATTTAGATATATATTTATAAATCATATCTGTTGACATCATGACTTCAATAAAACATATTGTCACATGCTAGTTATCAAGTATTTATGAAGCATGCTTTCTATGCACAACATAGTAACATATGTAAAATATTTAAAAATAGAATATTTGGTTTATGCTATCCTGGATCTTAAAACTTAATCATCTGTGGAGTCCTTTAAAATCAATGTCAGAAGGCAGGGCACCTGGGTGGCTCAGTTGGTTGAGCATCTGACTCAACTTCAGCTCAGGGCATGATGTCAGGCATGAGACTGAGCCCTATGGTAGGCTCATTCACTGGTTGTGGAGCCTGCTTAAGATTCTCTTTCTTGGGGTGCCTGGGTGGCTCAGTAAGTTAAGTTTCCGACTTTCGTATTTGGCCCAGGTCATGATCTCAGGATCGTGAGATGGAGCCCCGACTTGACTCTGCATTCAGCATGGAGTCTGCTTGGGATTCTTTCCCCCTCCCTGCCCCTCTGCTCCTGCCTCGCTTGTGCTCCCTCCCTTTCTCTCTTCCTCTCTAAAAAACAAAGCAAAAACAACAATAACAAAAACAAAAACAGAAACAAAAACCATGTAAGGAGGCAAATATTGTCAGCAACCTTATGTTCTACCACCAAATCTCTGAGATGAGTGCCATCAGCCAGTGGTAAACCAATCTATGATACAGATTTAAAGTCTAGTCTCTGGTCATTTTTGGCCCAAATGCATAGATGCTGATAAACTTGAATATCAAAACATCACCTATCTGCAACAGCATTTTTATGTTGTGTAGCACTGTAGGGACTTTTCTCTCCATGATTATGCTGTTAGCATCATAAGATGTTTACAATGATTCTCAATGACAGCGGATGATAAAGCTTTGCAACATAGGTAAAATTTATTCCTAAATAAACTATTCTCCTTTTCTTGATTTATGTTTCCTTTTGCTCTTGTCATAGTATCTCCTTCTTCACTGATCCAGAACATTCCGGAGAGCTCAGGACCTGAGCTTCACATTGGAACACTGCCACCTCAGCTCTGTCATGGATCTTACGGATTCACAGGCTCCTTCCGCCAGTCTGAAGAGCTAGAGGACAAGGTTGGGAACTAAGACATCAAGCAAGCAAGAGAGCCTGAGTCATCACCATTTTCACATGTGGCTCCAATGAGTAGCACCCTTGTCTGACCCATATAACAACCCAAGTGCAATATATGGGTCAACCACACTCTAGAAATGGCTTCTGCCCTCCTGCAGCCTGATACTTTGATTGCATTGTGGTTGCTCTAAAAGCTCTAATGCAGAGCTCTGTGGATTCTTCTCTTTACTATGTGGTTTGAAGCTGGGCAGAGGGGTGGAGACATTGGAAAGAAAAATTGCCCAGTGCACCACGACAGCTGGATAATTAGACAGAGCAGGCCAGTGCTTACGGCGTTTGTCATTCAGCAATTGTTCACCCTCCAGGTTCTCTAGCCAGGTGCTCTGAACAATGAAGTGATAATAATGTCTTCATGTGACCTGAACCCAGAGAATGTCTGAGCTCAAATCGGCCAGAGTCCCTGGTGAAATAAAATGAGGACATTTTTCTAAGTGTTCACTGGTCTCTTTGCCATAAAAATTAAGCAACTTAAACATTACTAAAAATATATTTATTCAGTGAAAGGAGTGTTCTAGGAGAAATTTGCAAATTTGGGTTGCTGAAAATTTGAGATTCAAAGTATGTGACTTTATTTGTGGAAAGAGGGATTTAATGTCAGCTAATAGGTGGTGGGCTGGAGAGAGGAGACTATGTAAGAGTTTATGAGACGTCTTGGCTTCTTCTGGCTTCTGTTTACCCAGGCAAAGGAGACTATCTCTCCCATTTTTTAAAAGAGATTAAGTATGGTAACTTCTGGCTATTTTGTTAAATTGTTAAGTACTATCAGGGCACCTCAGTGGCTCATTTGGTTAAGTGACCGACTTGATTTCAGGTCAAGTCTTGATCTCAGGGTCCTGAGATTGAGCCCTGAACTAAGCTCCACACTGAGCATGTAGCCTACTTAAGATTCTCTCTCTCCCTCTCCCTCTGCCTCACCCCACTACCACTCCTGTGCACTCTCTCTCTAAAAAAAATTTTAAATTATTCAATACTATGAAGAAGTGTTTCTCCATCCCCAATCAGTGCTTACTTCCTCTTCCAGATGTACACAGAGGTGATAAGAAAGGCCATCACAAGGCTTCCTTAACACACCTCCCTGTACCTCCCCCTTCCCCTACTCTGGACTCTTCCTTTTCAAGTCGTTATTTCCTAGGGCACGCAGAATACACCCTGTTTCTCATGGTTAAAATTCAGTTAATTCAAGTTTACATCTCAGTCCCTTTTTTGCCCTGAACTATATTGCTTTTTGGACTTATTTTCAATGTGTTTCCTTTTGCAACACTCCCTCTTGGCATTGCCTACCAGTAGGAATAAGATCATTTTCTTTCTTGTTGTCTTCTTTTACTTTCCGGATCCCTCATGGTACACTCATGCTCTGGACTATACTGAATACCTTGTGGCAATGGATACTTTAATATCTGCAGATCAAATACACTGAAACTATTTAAGATTTTAGGATTCTTACCTACACTTGACTCCTATTTTGAAAATGAACCTAGCTCACCCTCTGCTTTAAAAAGTGTCCCTTCCAGGGCACCTGGGTGGTTCAGTGGGTTGAAGCATCTGCCTTCGGCTCGGGTCGTGATCCCAGGGTCCTGGGATCGAGCCCCGCATCGGGCTCTTTGCTCCACGGGGAGCCTGCTTCCTCCTCTCTCTCTGCCTGCCTCTCTGCCTGCTTGTGATCTCTGTCTGTCAAATAAATAAATAAATAAAATCTTAAAAAAAATTTTTTAAAAAAGTGTCCCTTCCACACCATCAGTGATTGCTTCACACAGCGTTCACACAGCCTTCATTATTACTATGTGACACCCCGCCCCGTCATCCCCCACTCCACACAGCTGATGGGCATGGGATCCAAGGTCTGCAATCAGATTTCCTCACCAGAAAATTTGGAAAAGTACCAAGGATGCTTGAAAACCGGAGCTGGTGTCCATAACTAGCTCTGCGAATTTGGAAGCCAATGGGGCAGCCATGTGCATAAAGAAGCAGAAATAGCCTGTCTACTGAGAGAAAGGAAGAAGTGGGAATAGAGAATATGGTACAAGAAGTATGTGGGCTCGGACAAAACAAC
Organism: Lontra canadensis; assembly: GCF_010015895.1. Classification (NCBI taxonomy): domain Eukaryota; kingdom Metazoa; phylum Chordata; class Mammalia; order Carnivora; family Mustelidae; genus Lontra; species Lontra canadensis. Next base: position 6,218,148 of record NW_022631064.1, on the reverse strand, counting down.
AAGAGACCTGAAAACGACTGACTTGGCTGCATTCCCATTCCCCCTCTAGTCCTTCCAAAGCCAACCCTTCTTCCTATCTGCACGGATGAGCTGGGAGACTCCCCTCCGATCTAATCATGATTTCTGAGGTTTTCTTAATTCTACTTAAGTTAATTTGAAGGGGAATACCATTGCTTCTTTTGACGTGGAGGTGAAAGTTTTATTTGAAAATTTCTAAAGAGGAAATTGTCTTTGTTTTGGAAAAGACCTTGATGAACCAAAGGCTCAGATTAGAAGGTGAAGTCGGAGGACTTGGCAGGTGTTCAGGCAACAAAGGAGAACATTTAACTCTTCTGCATAAGCAGGATCTTTTTCTCTTCTGAAATAGAGGGAATAAAGAGGAGAAACAGGTAAAGGAAATATAAAAACAGCTACTAAGATGGCTCCAGTCTGAAAGACTTCACAGAGTCCATTGAAAATCCCCGGGTGGTGGAATGAGGCCGTTTTTAACATGGTACCATCCAGTGTTGAACTTGGATTCTTTGTTACTGCAGGGATGAGACTCCCTTTGTCTGCATTCCACCTTCCTATCTCCTGTACCTACCTATGCTTTGTTTGTGTGTGAATTTTCATTGAGATTGAGAAGTGGGCTGAGTTTCACATGTTTATTATGATATAGAATTAACTAGGAGGGATCAGGACCCCAGACATGGAGGTAAGCATGACCTCTTGGTCTAAAGTTTTAATTTCTACATACGGTGAAATAGGGATTAAAGACCATCTTATTAGAACCCACTGAGCCCTGCCTCATGTGTGCAACCCATGAAAATTGAGAACACTGATTCAGATATAACCCCTCATCTGCCTGCAAATTCATTGGATTTGCAAACTTACTAAGCATCTCTAGTTTGATTCAATTCTTTGTGGATGTGTAAATCTCACCAGAATCCAGAAGCAACACTTCAAATGCATTATTTGCAAAGGCTTTGGAGGTCTTCAGGTGCAATGTGCTGGAGAAGTAAACAAAATGAGGACCACAGCTGAAATAAATTTACTGAATGGCTTCATGAACTTGGAGCCAAGATATATATTAGAACTGAGATTTCATTTTTAAAATAGATTTGGGTTTTGTTTTGGTTTTTTTTGCTTTCCAAAAAGATTTATCCTAGCTTTCCTTTAAATAGCAAACTCATCTAATGCATTTAAAATATGATTTCGTTTCACAAAACTGATTTACAAGTAACTTTTCAGGAACCCGTCTATTGACTAAGGAGAGGTATATCTCTTATGCAAAGCACCATACTTAAGTATGTTAAGGAATAATCCCAGTCCATTATTTCTTAGCCTATCTAGTGGGTATTTGTATTTCTTTTATAGCTTTTTTCCCTCTTTGATTTACGTTTATGAGACAATCGCGGAGGGATGATGTGAAATGGTTTTTATTTTTATGAGCCAGAGGAACCGCACCAACCACAAGTAGTAGAACACAGCCACAACTGAATTATGTAGGACTCTATCAGCGGAGCGAAAATTAAAAGAGTATATTGTTCCTCCTTTCACTTCTTATGGTGAAGTCATGCCCTAAGGATGTCCACTGGACAATTCCATTATAAATGTGAAGTTGTGGTTGCACCTACAGTTGCTCATGTTACCAATATAATCTGAAACCAATTTAAATATATTAAACTTCAGTGAAGTTTTGGGGGTTTTATTTGTGGTTATAAGCCAACCACCAATATGACCCCAATTAGTCAAGCAAAATATTGAAGAATGGCTGAATTCACTTCTTTCATGACTCCATGATAATATATCATAAGAGTACTGAGTTAACATTTAGATGTGCCCACTCTTCCTAAAATAACATGAAGATCAAGACCATGCCATATTTACCTCAGGTTACCTAAACCTTTGCATGAGAGTATTGAATTGACTCAGTAAATACAATCCCTTCACTACTGCTATCCTAACTTGCCTGTTACACACCACACACACACACACACACACACACACACACCCTCAACCTGTATTTCTCAGATGGTACAAGTTGGCAGACATCAGCCAACGCCCCGTCCACAAATGAGCCTTGTTTTGTTCAGATGTTAGGGATCACGCTATTATCAGAGCGTTTGAATTCACATTTGAAAATTAGGAGATGTCACACAGAAATACACATTTCTAGCTCCCCTTTTTAAAAAATCTGGCAGCACTTGGCAGGAATTCCACATGGCAACCATTGGCTGGAGCCGAGATGCAAAATCTCCCCAGGGGCCCTCTTGCCCGAGTCCCCACCATACTTCATTATATTGCCCACGTCTCACCTTTAGCTTCCATACCTCTGCGGGCATTTGGGTTGGTGGCTTCTGTCCCCTACTGTTTCCCTCCCCTGTGCCTTTGAAAAAGCCACTTCTTTCCAAATTTACTAAAATCTAAGCTGCTTCCGCCAGAAAACCTCAGGAAATCTGAATCCCTATTTTGACTTTTATACTTCTAAAACTTCAAAACGGCATCCCTCTATAGAACTGGAAGCCTAAAAACACAGGTGCATGCCCCTTTAAAAACACAGACTTTAATCAGAACCATATTTAGGTATTTTTGCTGCAATACAAGACTTCATCTACCTAATTGATTTTCATCCAATGGATTAAAAAAGTAACATAATTATTTAAAATTATTCTCTTTTGGAAACTAACATTGCGGTAGAAAAAGGAAACATTGCACAGATAGCTTACCATCTAGGTTAAAGAGCAGTGTGCTTTTCAGTGTGAAACAGAAGGCTAAAAAGTTGACCGAAGGTATGTCAGAGAAAGCCGATATTAACAATAGTGCTGGTATGTTTGGGAATGAAGGCTATTATTTGTAGGAAAAACTCAGTGTATTCAAATGCTGGGTACATCCAGTGATGCTAACGTATCAGAGCCACACACTCAAGGCCATAAAACACCTTGACTATTGAAATTCCTGAACCACAAATAGCAAATTTGTTATTGTGCCTCTGAAATGTACAATCCCCAAACTCTTCTTTTCCCATCGAAGCAAAGGTTCAATGCCGCCTGCTTTTCAGGGAGTTCTCCTATTGCTACTTGGCAAAATATTACTGTATTGAAGAATATGGTTTGTATCACAGAAATGTTATTTTTACTCCAGTTAGGGGTTGTGATGCTTTTATACTGAGATTTCCTTGGAATATTCAAAATATACCTCGTTGAGGAAAATTTATTTTTACGTAACTTTTTAGGTTGTTATGTACTTTTGTGTGTGAATTTTCATTGTGCTTTCTGAGGAGTTCCAAGTCCCCTGGAAAACATCTTTGTTCTCACCAGACTGAATGGCATTGTGCTTTCTGAGGAGTTCCAAGTCCCCTGGAAAACATCTTTGTTCTCACCAGACGTACAATGAAATGCGCCATTATTATCCTATTTCAGATGAGAGAAGTAAGACTCTAAGTCATTTGCTGAGTTTCATATGGCAAACCAGTGAAAGAAAGAGTCTCTGAACCAAAGGCAAATAGTATATATAGTTCTCAATCTGGATTACCTCCAGATCTAAAACTTTTTCTAACCCATTTTAACGTGAATATGTCCATACCAAAGCACTACAGTTGCTGATCCCATAGACTAGTGGTAAAAACAGGCTTCGAAGACGGATTTGCCAGATTTGGGAATCCAGCCATGTGATTTAAATCTCAGTATTCTCATCTATAGAGTGGGTGTGATGATCCTCATTACTTTTAGCAGGATATAAATTTAAACATATAGTGGTTAAGTCTCTTCGTTACAGCAGACTCATCTTACCCTAAGTCAGTGGAGTAGTTAAGTAGCCACTTTCTCAGTATGTAGTTACCCTAACTCACTCACCAGTTCTCAAACATGAGCATGCATCAGAACCCCCTGAAGGGCTCATTAACAGGCAGATTACTAGGACCCATCCCCAGAGTTTCTGATTCAGGAGCCCTGAAATGAAGCCTGAGAGTCTGAATTTCTAACAGTTTCCCAGGTAATGCTGATGCAGCCAGGGCGCACACTCTGAGAAGTACTGCTTTAATACTATAGCTAAGTCACTAAGCCATAATGCCAGGCACAGCGGGCTCTCAGGAAAAAAAAAAAAAAAATCATTATTTCACTATTTGTTGAAATCTTATGGGTAAATAGAAAATTTGTTACAGGTTTTTCAGAAAGGAATTCTAATAAAAATAAGGATAAAATAGCAATATCACATACATTTTAATTCCAGTTGATTCAGTAAAACATCAATTTGGCAAAGTAGGAAGTTATTACCTGTTCGAAGCAACATGCTGACTTCACCATTGTTTTCTAGGTCAGTTTCTGTTGGTAATTCTGTGCTTTCTCCATTCTGGCAATTCAAAGGAACTCATAAAAAATAGGTCCAGCTACTTGGCCAAATAGAATCCCTTGATAGAGATGACACATGATTGCTTTTATATATTTTATATATAAAATTTTTTTTATATATTATACGAGTGCACGAATACTTCTGGCACTCAGAAATGATAATATTCTCCCTTCCCACATCAAATCAGGAAGCCGGGTGCATTAAGAAGCATTTAAAAACCTGCATGTCTCAAGTTAAAGCATGACTAATGCATTGGAGAAATTGTTCAACAACAGTTCATCCCGGTAAAAATATTACTTCTGTAGCTATGCCAAGGTTAGCGTCGGGTTAGGTTATCTGCAATTCAAGGGCCAGATACATGTACACGTGTGAGTGCATGCGTGTGGGCACGCACACGCAGATGTGAGCATCCCCCTTAAAGAGTTATGGACACTCCCAGGCATGACTTTACTGAAAGTTTGCCCAACAGAGAGCTATGTTCAGCTCTCTGGATAATTTTGGGTAATTCTGTGCCCTCTGCATTCTCTCTCTATCTTCTCCTGACACTCTTTGTCACGCTAGCTACTGTTTTTCTCCAACCCGCTAGGTTTTCAATAAGTTTCCTGTTGTGCATTGGGATAACTGTGTTCATGGAAAATTGTTTTGCCTAGGTGATCTGAGCCAGCTCCCTCCCACCTTTTCTTTTCTTTTCTTTTTAATAATTTAGAGACAAGTAACGAACTGCTTACAGTGCATGAATTTACTCCAGAAGACTCCAGACCATTCCCCGACATGGTGCAGTTTAATCTTAGCTTCAATTTCATAACTGGTGCTCAAAGCAGAAGGGCACAGAGGTGTGGGCTTGAAAAGACATTTAGAGCCTTTCCTTTTAAGGTTTCAAAAACATTAACCAACAGACTCAAAATGCCCTAAAAGTCATATGGACAACTAGTACAGTACACTCTTCAAAGCACTTGGAGAATTAAAGCCGAGGCTGATTCAGTAAGTACTTGTGAAGGTAACAAAGATTGAAATCAGAATTTTTATAGGAGCCTATTATTTGTAAGAAAACCTTGAGAGTTCAACTAGTTCCTTCCCCAGCCACCATACAGGATTCTATCACAAAGTACCACTTTTGAAAACTAGCTGCTTTGGCCTCTGTGTCAAATTAGGTGACTGGTGGCACTTAAGCAAAATGACAAGAATGTCAGCTAGCACATATACACTATTTTAAGAGCTTCACATGTATTAATTCTACAAAAATTTGATAACAAACTTGTGACTGCAGCTCATTATCATCCCCACTTTCCACCCAAGGAAGCAGAGACTCTGAAAGGTTAAGTAACTTGCCCAAGGTCTCACAGCGTGTGAGTGGCAGAACCAAGATTTCAACACAAGTGCTGCAGGTTGAGAGACTCTCACAGTGGAAGCCTCTGAGGACAGAGGGGAAAGAACCCAAAAAAATTTCTCCCCAAACTGCATCCTGGGGAAAAAAAAATGAAATACACTTAAAATAAGCATAAAGCCAACGCCACATCTCTTTTAACTTGATTGGTGGTAAGATTCCTTTCTAGTCTCCTGAGATGGTTTCTGAGAAGCCCCCCACAGGGATATACCAACCACCCAGAATCAGCTGTGCTTCCGTCAGGTGACCCGTCAGTCATTTTACCTCATCATCTTAGAGCTTAAATTGAGGCAAAGACCAGAGGCCACCATGCCTTGCGGCCACTGCCCTCACTCCCCTACCCTCTACGTCTCACAGCTTCTTAGGTCCAGGAACACAGAGAGAAAGCCAACTGAAGGGAAAAACTTTGAACTTTGTGCTCCTCCAACCAAAACTCCATCCCCCTAGTATGACAGCTTCATTGTGTGACCTGAAAAGTCCACGTAGGCCTTTACAAATACCAGAACCCTCCTTCCCGAGTTTCGAGTAATGAGGAAGGTGTTGTGTCAGTAACACAAAAGAAGAAAGAGTGGTACCCAGGCCCATCATTCATGTCCCCTGAATTCATCCAAGTAGCTCATGGTCCCCAAAGAGCTCAGGCCCCACCTTTGACACATGAGATCATGACTCAAATCCTTTTGACCCATTCGCTTATCCCACAGGTATTTACTGAGGGCCTAGCATCTCCGTTCATGAGGAGTTAGAAGCCTAGACTTCCCTGTGCCTCGTTCTCTCCCGGGCAGAAACAAGAACGACCTGCCACTCCTTCCCAAAGGTGCCACGCAAACTTCTGAGATATGAAAAATGTGGGAAAGAAAGTTTCTGCAAAGCCCCGAGCCTTAGAAAAGCAAACCTCCCCGCCACAGTACACACACAGCGCTCCAGCATCACGGGCTGCCGGGGCTGCCAAGTAGCCGGCCAAGACCAGACTCAGCAGGAGCGTTGGTGTCTCCAACTAATGGCCCGCTTTAATTCCTCTCTTCCCTGAACACTTTTAAACTTTTCTTCTGGAGTCAACCCAAGCTCGGCAGAATTTCCAGATCCGTGGAAGTGCAGCATGCAAGCAGCCCATTTCCTGACAACGCTGCAAAGCTTCAGGGAACACATTGTGTTATTTCCACATTTATGAGTGGAGCCGGAGCCCTGAGCCTGACTCCTGACCAGGCCATCCCCTACCTGGGAGTCCCGCAGGGCTGGGAGGGAGAAGGGGGTGGGGGGAATGCCGCTAAACAAAGAAAGGAGCATGCGCAGACAAGTTAATAAAAATAAATGTTCCAGTGGCTGCCTCGACAGCAACACTGGCATCCATGGGGTCTCTAAAAGGGACTGAGGTGTGAAGATCATTTTCTGAGCCCTATTCAAAACTCTTCCCATGATAACGTCCTGGCATTGGTGCAAGGAAAGCAAAGTTTGGAGAAATGCGGTTCAAACTAGGTGGTACATTCTCTAAATGAGCTCCTTCTTTTTTAAAGTGATCTGAAAAATGAGGCAAAGGAACGATACGGTAGTTCACCAGTAATAAAAATACTAGCCCATCATGCTAGGCACTGAGCATGGTACAAACACAAATGTAATCAGGAACAAATTATTTTTTAACAAATACAAGGCGTCAGACGTTGTGTTAGCTACCAGCAATGCAAAGACAGATAAGACATGGCTCCAGCCCTTGGAGGAATTTTTAATCTGGTTTTAGAGAAATCAAAGAAAATGGAAAGTTGGCTATGTTGACAGATGGTATTTAAGAATCAGGAGTTCTTTGATCTACTCTTTTTTTTTTTTTTTTCTTTCTATTTTCTGGAGAACCATTGTTGATTGGTTGAAGTGGCTTGTTAGGGAAAGACAATGTCTTTTTGTTGACAAGATGATTAGGAAGGAAGGAGCCCCCTCCACTTCTAAATTGTAACTAAAAATCTTTGAATGGAGGGGAACAAATTTTGAAAGGTGAGTCAAAGACAAAACTGGACCTAACAGAGTGCTAGTTCCTGTTGAACTTCCGTGACAACATGGCTGGTCAGTATGGCTGATGCTGCCATATGTATGGAAACTGGTACTTATCATCCATATGTAGCATTACGTCAAGGAGGACTTTACCAATTGCCTTGAGATTTCTGGGCACCTGGAAGTAGAATTCCATACATTCTAATTTCAAGGAATTACAGCCCATTTACTTCCTTATGACGTACTTAGAAGCACCAGAGCAGAGCCAGACCTACAGACAATACTTCTTTCTCTTTCCACTATAGTCCCTACGTAAAGAAAACTGAGAGATGAGAGGAAGTGGCATCTGTGGGAGGGCAGCATTGAGGAACACAGATTAATTCCTCCCTTTTCATTGCAAAAGGGTTGTACAGTATGTCTTCCTAGTGAGAGAGGGATCCCTTGCAGGAAGCTATTAGGCACGACGCTGTTGGGGGCAAAATCTGATATGATACAGAGGAAGAGAAGCTGGAATTAGAGAACTGTGGAGTGGGAAGCTCCTATAGGTTCCCTGAAGAGCTCAACCCACCAGAGAAGGAACATTTGGATATCTGCAACACAGAGAGACAATTGATGGATGCCACAGCCTACAGATCTCACCAAGAAGATGTCTGCCTCCCCATCCCACCTTCCCACTCTGACAGCAGATGGTCAGGACAGAGAAGAGGAAGAGGTAGGGTGAGCTTATAATGTATTATGCAAGTCAAGACAATTTTGAGAATTAAGGGAGTTGCTATTAATAACTACACGAAACAACAGGTACAAACTAGAAATACCCCGAAAATTGAGATGTATGATCACCATGGTGGGGGCAAGGGCTATATAAAGAGCAACTGTAGTGTCTCTCCATCTCCTACCATCCCTGCTACAACTTTATTCACTTGACCAGACGTATACTTCACCTGTGCTGGAGGAGAGGAGAAGAAGAGTTTCAAAACAAGTTTGAGACTAAGGTTTACCAGTGACCAGAACTGAGCCTCAGGTATTAGAATAAGATTTTGCTAATGACAAACATGGCTGAAATTGGTAGGATCTCTCCAAGATGGCACTAAGGGAGCTACTACCCATGGGAAAAGGTGATTTTCAACACAAAACCATTGGAGAACTGGAAAAAAAATCTCACTTTTAGGTTTATACGAAGAGTGAGACTTCAGCAAATCAGTTTCAAGTACATAGCAAAGCACAAAAAGTACTTACTGGCCAAACAGGACAGTAAATGTATTCTAAAGGAATATAAATGTACACTGATAAATATAAGAACACCATTGAATGAGAAGTAAACAGCAACATATACAAATGCATCCCTTAAAAAATGAACAAGAAAAGCACACAAAACACAGTAGAAGTGTCCAAGCCGGCACATGCAGTTCAAACTCTAGCCTTCTCTATTTCTCACTGGGGATCTTTCTGTGAGAGATTTAACCCAATGAGTTTCCATTTCCACATCTGTAAAATGAGAATTGTATCATCACCTCTAAGAGTTGTGAAGTTATATAAAAGCACTTAGAAAGATGTTTGACTTCAAGGGCTAGTTGTGGTGTGTTCCACAAAGGCTAGCTAGTCTTTGGCTTCCTTTTCCTCTACTTTCCCATAATAATTCCCCAAAGTTCTTTGAGAGTGAATGGAATAATGCTTTAAAGTACTTAGCAGAGCACCCAGCACAACTGATTCCCTTCCTACCCAGATTGCTGAGCTACCATGTAGCTGGACTCTTGAAAGCGCCCAAACAGTGTGCCATTTCATGTCCATTTCATGTATTCCTACATGCTCCAACATCCTGGAACAAAACTCGAACACATGTGTGGACTTTGGAGTGGAGGGAAGAGAAAGTTGCAGGTACTCAAAAATTACTCCTCCATGAAGCTCATACCCTGCCATCAACTTAAAACAGAAAACAGGTACAAAGGATTCATCCTAAGGAAGGAAAAGGATCAGTTCTATAGGACTCAAGGAAAAGGAAATTAATATATGCTTTCTTCTCCCAACAAAAATCCCACACACTGACAAAACTGGTTCAATGAGAATCAATTTGAATATACAAAGACAAAGTAAGATCAAACAAACAAGCAAGGGTACAACGTTCAACCAGAGAACTATGTGGAGAAGAGGTAAATCTTACTTGGTTTTGGAGATGGGTGTGGGGATGTCTGGATGAATGGCACATAAATGAGTCTGAACTTTTTCTTCTCTTGTTTCTACTTGGGCAACCTTTGTACATTCCTTGGTAGAACAGACTTGATATTGAGCAGGGACCATTCATTTAGTTATCCAATAACATCTACTGAGCAACTACAGTGTGTCAGACACTGTGCCAAGTATGACACATATACTTTGGCACATTCCAATACAGATATGCCTCTGTAGGGGAGAAGAGAGGAAATGGTTGGGTCTATCAAGGTAGGAACTCCTAAAGGAAAGACCACTAATTACTTACAACATTAAAAGATGACAAATCTTGGGTTCATTTCTAAATATTTTATGAGAAAACAACACTGCCTGATTGACATGTTCATTTTTATTTTAAGGATATTATGGCTATTACTTGGTTAAGGTATAGGTTTAACTGTATCAAACATTTGATGACCCAAACCGGCAATAATATTTGCCTCTACATGTGTTTATGTACCTATGGTAGGAGTGAGGGATAAGTGATAGGTCATCGTCAGATGCTCTAGGGAATTCCAACTGGGTCTTCAGTAATTCTCATTCAGATGGGGAAATTGATAAAAATAGAGAGGTCTTTTTGTCATCAAAACTGAACTGGAGATCAATGGAAAAGGATAGAGAGCTTAGAAATAAACCCACACTATGTGACTCATTAATCCATGATAAATGAGGCCAGAATATACAATGATGAAGAAGCAGTCTCTTCAATAAATGGTGCTTGGAAAACTAGACAGCTACATGCAAAAAAATGAAATTGGACCACAAAAATACACAATGTATACTACACACAAAAATGAACCTAAATGGACTAAAGACCTAAATGTGAGATGTAAAATCATAAAACTCCTAGAAGGAGGGCACCTGGGTGGCTCAGTTGGGTAACTACTTCCTTTTTGTTCAGGTCATAGGATCAAGCCCTGTGTCGGGCTCCCTGCTCGTTGGGGAATCTGTTTCTCCCTCTCCCTCTGCTCCTACCCCCACTCATGCTCTCTCTCACTCTCTCAAATAAATAAATAAAATCTTAAAAAAAAAAAAAAACCTTCTAGAAGAAAACAGACAGTAATCTCTTGGACATTGGCCATAGCAACATATTTAGGGATAAGTCACCTGAGGCAAGGAAAACAAAAGCAAAAATAAACTATTGAGACAACATCAAAATGAAAAGCTTTTGTACAGCAAAGGAAATCAACAAAACAAAAAGGTAACTTAATGAATGGGAGAAGACATTTGCAAATGATATATCCAACAAATGTTAATATCCAAAGTATATAAAGAACTTAAACACCTCAATACCAAAAAAAAAAACCAAGCACAAACAAACAGACAAACAAAAAAAAAAACACCCAAATAATCTAATTAAAAAATGGGGCAGTTGCCCTGAATAGACATTTTTTTTGAAAAAGGACATAGAGATGGCCAACAGACTTATGAAAAAAGGCTGAATATCACTAATGATCAGGGAAATGCATACCAAAAACACAATGATGTAACATCTCACATCTATCAGAATGGGAAATATCAAAAAGAGAAGAAATAACAAGTATTGGTGACAATGTGGAGAAAGAAGAAGAACCTTAGTGCACTGTTGGTAGAAATACAAATTGCTACAACCACTGTGGAAAACAATATGGAGTTTTCTCAAAATATTAAAAATGGAAATACTGTATGATCCTTTTCTGGGTATTTACCCAAAGAAAATGAAAACATTAATTTGAAAAGATATATGCACTCCTGTGTTCATTATTTACAATAGCCAAGATAAAGCAATCTAAGTGTCCATCGATAGATGAATGGATAAAGAAGATGCGGTGTATATATATGTATGTTTGTTTCTATAGATAGCTATGATATTTGTCTCTCTCTGTCTGACTTATTTCATTCAGCATAATATCCTCTAGGTTTATTCATGTTGTTGTGAATAGCAAGATCTCACCCCTTTTTATGGCTGAGTAGTATTCCATTGTGTGTGTATACCAGACACATATGTGTCTATATGTATATATAGTAAAAATATATACATACCATACATATACTACATATACATATATGCATATATGGTATATGATAAATATGTTGTATTTGTCATGAATAGTAAGATCTCATTCTTTTTTATGATGGAGTAATATTCCATTTTTCCATTTTGTGTGTGTATGTGTGCGTGTGTATACCACATATGTATGTGTAAATATATATTTATATATGTATATATAGTGTATATATGTTGCATGTGGTATAATAAATATAGTAGTCTATAATATATAGTGTAATATATAGTAGTAATAATAATATATTAATAATAATAATATATGGTAATAATATACGTAAACCTTTACATATATATATGCATATGGTATGTGATAAGTATGTGGATATATATATGGTGTGTGTGTGTGTGTGTGTGTGTGTACACACAATAGAATATTGGTTGGCTGTGTGAGAGAATGAGAATTTGGTATTTGGGACAACACGGATGGACCTAGAAGGTATTACACTAGGTGAAGTAAGTCAGCCAGAGAAAGATGCCATATGATCTCATTTACATATGGATTCTAAAAAACAAAACCAATGAGCAAACAAACAAAAGACAGAAACAAACTCATAAATACAGAGAAAAAACTGGTCGTTGCCAGAGGACAGTGGGGTAAGGGGCTGGGTAAAATAGATAAAGAGGATTAAGAGGCACAAACTTCCAGTTATAAGAGAAATAAGGGAATGAAAATTACAGCATAATTTTCATAGAGGGCACTTGGGTGGCTCAGTTGGTTAAGTGGCCACCTTTGGCTCAGGTTATAATCTCAGCATTGTGGGATAGAGCCCCATGTTGGGCTTCCTGCCCAGTCGGGTGTCTGCTTCTCCCTCTCCTTCTTCCCCTCCCCCCCAACTTGTACTCTCTGTCTCTCTCAAATAAATAAATAAAATAAAATAAAAGTAAGCAAAGAGAATATAATCAATAATACTTTATCAACTTTGTGTGGTGGTAGATGGCCACTACCCTTAGAATGGTGAGCATTACATAATGTATAGAATTGTCAAATCATTATGTTGTGCACCTGAAACTCATATAACAATGTATATCAAAGATATACTTGGGGCGCCTGGGTGGCTTAGTGGGTTAAAGCCTCTGCCTTTGGCTCAGGTCATGATCCCAGGGTCCTGGGATCGAGCCCTGCATCAGGCTCTCTGCTTGGCAGGGAGTCTGCTTCCTCCTTTCTCTCTCTGCCTGCCTCTCTCCCTACTTGTGATCTCTCTCTGTCAAATAAATAAATAAATAACATCTTAAAAATATATATATACTTAATACTTTAAAAAAAGATACTTTAATAATAAATTTTTTAATGGAATTTGGGGTTAGTACTGGCATTTAGCAGACCAGGGCCAAAGTGATTAAAAGTCATACAAGTCACAAAGCAGTCTCAATGAAAGGAGTGTTGAGAGAGAAAAAGAAGACCTCTTAAATACTTGTTTTAATACCAGCCATTTACCAGATGCTGCAGTTGGAACTTAACGCATATAATCTAATTGAGTCTTTAAAACAAGCCATGAACTCTTCCATCAGATACAGCAATAGCTCCCCCACTGAGAGATTCTTCGGAGTCTAAATCAATGTCCATCACCAGATTCTTTCCAATGAACTAGGCATGCCTCTCAAATTGGTGCCTGAAATTGGCTGAGAAAGGATTTCACAGATCATTTAGGTTTCTTTTAAGTATGTAAGGGGAATCATTTGCTTTCCCCATCATTTCAAAAAACAAGAAACACTGAAATATCAAACAAACAAGAAGAACATAATCTCAAACTAAATGATGGTCGGTATGAGATGGGTTTAGTGTATGAAAAGCTCACTGGGTTATTCGTTTTTCTCACTCCAACCCAGAGCACTGATGGCCTCATCATGGTCCATGTTCCCCCTGTGCACCAGCATTCGGTGACCACTGACCTAAGCATCTTGGGCAATTTGATCTTGGCAAGACTACTTCTTGAAGAATGAGGTAAAAAGTCAAAGACTAATTCATAGTTCGGGGAATGCAGAAAGGTCCCAAACCAATGACCCTGAGGGAGTTAGGTGGGAATGACAAAAAGCAAAAAACAAGTAGCCATCTTTGAAAAAAAGGGTATCTAGGATTCCCCGGAGCTTTCGTCTACTTTTTAATAGGATTATGAGAATTAGAAACCTATTCTCTGGAAAATTCACGCCTTAGGAGTACTGTTTTCTTCTTTCTACACTTTGTCAAAAGCTTAAAGGCTTTCCTCTGCTTCGAAGTCTTCTGTGATTTCCATTGGGTTTTCCCTTCTTTCTTTCCTCTCTTTTGTTCTTCTCTCCTCCCCTCTACATAATAGCAACGTTTTCTTGGTCATCTTGTGGTAGTCTTCTGGCACGTGAGGAGCTTCTTAGAACTAACTGCAGTTTAGTGAAAACAGTCAGTCAAGGCTACTAGCAGTAGTGGTAGAATATACTAACAATGGAACAAAGAGTCCAGGGGGTTCAGAACAATGGGGGCATCCTGGTTTTGAATCCCAGCTGGAGTACTTCATGGGGGCTGTTACCTAACCTCTTTGAGCCTCAGCTTCCTTATCTGCAAGATGTGTTTAGCATTATCCAGCTCACTGGGATAAAGAGGAAATAATTGTATATATCTAGCATAAGTTGCTTTCAAGAAATGCAGATTTCTTCATCTCCCTTTTCTCTCCCTTCGGAATTTGTGAGGCATATTCTGTCATTTGCCTATCTAGGAGGTCTTTCCAAGGCCTTTAATTTTTTCATCTGTCACTATATGCTCTCTGTGACAGAGCATAGGCAGGCTCCAGTCCAGGCAATCAACCAAGACCTACTGTTTTGCATAAATAATTTTCAAACACAGCGAACAATGCCCAGCCTGCTTCTTCTTGCCTTTTAGATATGTTCCCAGATGAAAGAACCTCAGCTTCAGTTCAGCATCCTAAATGAAGAGTTTTTAAGAGCTCATCTGACTGGAAAAAAAGATCAAACTGGGAAGAATTCAATAGGATTTTATCTGATTGATATAATTTGGGATTTTTCTGTTTGTTGGGATTGGGTATTGCTCTTGTTTTTTTGACACTTTTTTTTGGATATTGAATAAAAGCTCATTTAAAATAAGTACTCATTAATTTAATGTAAAAGTACTAATTCTTTTCTTTTGGCCTGTATTTTTCCTAATGAGGAACAGTAAATCGATACCCACTTCTTATAGAGAAGCAGTCAATCTTGGCAGTAAGCCAGACGGTTTGGGTTTAAATGACAGCTCTGCTACTTAGTATGTGACTGTTAAAACTATTCAATTGCTCTGTGCCTAGATTTTCTCACCTCTATCATAGGATAATATTATTTACCTAGGAAGTCATTGTCAGGAATCAAAAATGAATACAAAGGAAGGACATTAGGACATTGTTAGGCACATGGTATGCACTCAGAGGCTATGACTATTATTAGTTAGTAGCTTTTAACAGTTAGTGAGTTCCTACTAAGTGTTAGGCACAGCCTTAGAGACTATAAAAGATTAAAAAAATAGATTGCCATCTCTGCTTTCAGAGATAGTATACTTAAGGAATAAGGGAACTGTTGGAGATTCTTGATTACCTTACAAAGCACCTTCCTCAGGCAAGTGATATAATTATTATTATCCTCGTTATACTGCACTTAAATAATGGGAGGCTTAACATTAAGTGTCTTGCCCAATGTTACTTAACTAGAGAGCATCAAACCAATATTCTTTCTAGGATCTGAGACTTGAAAAATTCGTGCTATTTCACGTCCAGTACATTGTGGCTCACAAAATGTCTCGGAGAATATATCACTTTCCTTTACCTTTTTAAGAATTTAGTTGGTGCCCAATAATCCAAGTGAAGCCATAACAGTTATGCAGAGAGGATCTTTATCCTCAGCTGTGTGGGGCTCAGCCGCCCAGGGCGTTCTTCCACTTCAGGGTGGCGCACCTGGCAACAGAGACATTGCCTTGTCTGGAACCAATGTCAAAAGCCTTCCTTGCCCACGTGAGTCTGAAACTGCAATCAGCTCTCTAAAGGAGCATTAAAAGCTTCAGATCGATATTAAGATTGAATAATTGAGCCTTTAAATGGTTCCTGTCTATGGAAACAAATGTATTTATTGATGATAGCAGAAAAAAACAAACAAACATGATAAAAGAGACAAGTTTCATGTGCTCTTTCTTTTGGTATCTCCACCTAACACTCTCACAATCATAACAACCCCAGGGTCTAGCACAGCGCCTGGTACACAGTAGGGGCTCAATAGGTATTTGTTGGATGAACGAATGACTCTGTCCTATACAAAATACTGAAAAAGTCTTGAAAGTCAGTATTTTATATTTATTATTGAGAAACATGGTCAGCTTCTAAGAATACTTTGTAGAATTGGGGTCCCTGGGCGGCACATTTGGCTGAGTACCCGACTCTTAGTTTTAGTTAAGGTCATGATCTCAGGGTCCTGGGATCGAGTCCCATGTCAGGTTCCATGCTCAGAGCAGAGTCTGCTTAAGACTCTTTCTTCCTCTAGCTCTGACCCCTGTCCCTGCTTGTGCCCACACGTGTGTTCTCTCTCTCTCAAATAAAATAGAATAAATAAAATCTTTAAAAACAAGAGTATGGTGTACCTGCATGGCTCAGTCAGTTAAGCATCTGCCTTGGGCTCAGGTCATGATCCCAGGGTCCTGGGATTGAGCCCGGCATTGGGCTCCCTGCTCAGCAGAGAGCCTGCTTCTCTCTCTGCCTCTGCCTACTGCTCTGCCTACTTAAGCTCTCTATCTCTCTGTCAAGTAAATAAATAAAATCTTTTTAAAGAGAAAGAAAGAAAGAAAACAAACCAATCCTCAAAAGAGAATGACATTTAAAATAATAATAATAATAATAAATAAAAAACAAGAATACTTTGTAGAATTGCAATGGTTCCTAATTTAATCCTAATCCCAATCCTAATCCTAATCTTCTTTCCCTTTTTTTTTTTTTTTTTTTTTTTTTTTTAACTGTGAAGAGCGAAGTAGCCTGGCATATCTTGAAGCACTGGGGGAGGTTTCCACAGCCTGGGATTCAGTCCAAGCCTTATGACTGGGTTGTTTTGTGACATGGAATGTGTTAACACATTCTCCTCAGGTCTTGGTTGTCTATGCTGTGAAGTGCGAGAGCTGGACTAGGTTAGTTCAGCTCTCAATGTCTGTGCATTTAAGTATCACTTTTATAGTTACATGACCTGAAAATTAGAAGGAAAAAAAGGTCTGATGAAGGTGAGATAGGCAGACATTGCCCTGTACGTCTCTCTCCTTCACAGGCAACCTCTCACAGAATTTGCTCTGTCCTGACAAAGGTCCTTGCCCATTAAAACCTGCCCTCAAAAAAGATGTTAGTTTTGGGGCTCCTGGATGGCTCAAGTCAGTTAAGCATCCGACTCTTGATTTCACCTCAGGTCGTGATCTCAGGGTCGTGGGGTCGAGCCCCGCGTTGGGTCCCATGCTCAGTGTAGGGTCTGCTTGTCCCTCTCCCTCTGGTCCTCCCATGCTCACACATTCTCCCTCTCTCTCAAATAAAAAAATACTTTGGTTTAATGTTTTGGTTTAATATTAGTTATCATTTGCTGCATAATAAACTACCCCAAAAGTTAATGGCTTTTAAACAACAAATACTTTTTTGTTGTAAAAACGGTTCAACATTTTCGTGGGTGTAGAATCTGGACATTAACTTAGCTGAGTGCCTCTGGTTCAGGGTATCTTGTGAGGCCGCAGTCAAGCTGTTGGCTAGGGCTGCAGTCATGTCGAGCTCAACTGAGGCTGAGGGATCTGCTTCCAATCTCACTCAGCTGGCTGTTTCCAGACTCACCTTCTTGCTCTGTGGACCTCTGTATAGGTTGAATGTCCTCATGACATAGCAGCTGGTGGTCTGAGAAGGGAGATCCAGAGACTGCCCAAGACAGAAGCCATGGTTGGGGCGCCTGGGTGGCTCAGTGGGTTAAAGCCTCTGCCTTCGGCCTAGGTCAGGACCCAGGGTGCTGGGATCGAGCTCTGCATCAGGCTTTCTGCTTGGCAGGGAGACTGCTTCCCTTCCTCTCTCTCTGCCTGCCTCTCTGCCTACTTGTGATCTCTGTCTGACAAATAAATAAATAAAATCTTAAAAAAAAAAAAAAAAAAGACAGAAGCCATGGTCATTCGATAACTATCCTTGAAAATGACATACCATCTTCTGCCATATTCTATGTGTTAGAATCAGGTCAACAAATCCAGCTCACACTGGATTCACACTCTTGTGTGAATACCAGGAGGCAGGACCATAGGCAGCCATCTTAGAGACTACCTTGAGCACAGCTATCGTTTACACACTAGCGTGAACTTTAGATATTTGTGTTAATCAGGGTGTCGTAGTTTGTTTAGCCTGCTATAACAAAATATCACAGACTGGGTAACTTATAAACAGCAGAGATTTATTTCTCATGGTTCTGGAAGATAGAAGTTCAAGATCAGGGTACCAGCATTGTTTGGCAAGTGCCCCTGGGTTACAGATTTCCCATTGCATCCTCACATGGCAGAAGGTCAAGGGAGCTCCCTCAGACCTCTTTTATTTTTATATTCATCAATCATCTCCTAAAAGGCCCCACTTCTTACTACCAACACCCTGGTATTAGGATTTCAATATATGAATTTAAGGAGAACACAAATATTTAGACCATAGCACAGGCAATATTTATTTTAAGCATGGGATGCCAGCCTCTATTCTCTCTACAAGGAATGTAAGCATATTCCTTGAATGGAGGGCAAAAGTTAGGCGATAAGCTAGAAAATAATGTGGAAATGGGGAAAGGGAGGATAAGGTTCCAATTAAAAGTGAAACCATAGCCATATCTGTGAGTCCTACCATATGCTAGTCACCATGGTGGGCACCAAGCAGATATGTTTATATATAATTTAGTTGGCTTCCCTAAGGTAAAATGTATTTGCTCTTGGCTGCTTCCCACAAACCTCCACAACCCCACAAAGAAAATTAACTGAAAAAAATTTCTCAACCTATTTGAAGACTAGAGGTAGAATATTATAGTGAATGGAACCCAGGTCTCTTGCAGCATTCCAGTGGTGAGTACATCATTTAAATTCTCTAAGATTTCTTGTGGGAAGGAAAATGGTGATACCATCCAACCAACCTCTTTCACAGACATACGATATATAGTTATTTCCAAGAAAGGGCTTTAAAAATTAAAGCATTAGGAGCATCTGGCTGGCTCAGTCAGTGGAGCATATAACTCCTGATCCCAGAGTGGTGAGTTCAAGCCCCCATTTTGTATAGAGATTACTTAAAAAATAAAATCTTTTTTTTAATTTCTTTTTTATTATTTTATTTTTTAATTTCTTTTCAGTGTACCAGAATTCATTGTTTATGCATCACACCCAGTGCTCCATGCAATCCGTGCCCTCCATAATACCCACCACCAGGCTCACCCAACTTCCCACCCCTGCCCCTTCAAAACCCTCAGATTGTTTTTCAGAGTCCATAGTCTCTCATGGTTCATCTCCCCCTCCAATTTCCCTCAACTCCCTTCTCCTTTCCATCTCCCCATGTCCTCTGTGTTATTTCTTATGCTCCATAAATAAGTGAAACCATATGATAATTGACTCTCTCTGCTTGACTTATTTCACTCAGCATAATCTCTTCCAGTGCCATCCATGTTGATACAAATTTGGGTATTCATCCTTTCTGATAGAGGCATAATACTCCACAGGGTATATGGACCACATCTTCCATATCCATTCGTCCGTTGAAGAGCATCTTGGTTCTTTCCACAGTTTGGCAGCCATGGCCATTGCTGCTATGAAGACTGGGGTATAGATGGCCCTTCTTTTCACTGCATCTGTATCTTTGGGGTAAATACCCAGTAGTGCAATTGCAGGGTCATAGGGAAGTTCTATTTTTAATTTCTTAAGGAGTCTCCACACTGTTCTCTAAAGTGGCTGCACCAACTTGCATTCCCACCAACAGTGTAAGAGGGTTCCCCTTTCTCCATATCCTCTCCAACACACATTGTTTCCTGTCTTGTTAATTTTGGCCATTCTAACTGGTGTAAGGTGGTATCTCAATGTGGTTTTAATTTGAATCTCCCTGATGGCTAGTGATGATGAACATTTTTTCACGTGTCTTCGCAGATGACATGATGCTTTATATCGAAAACCCAAAAGACCACACCCCCAAACTACTAGAACTCATACAGCAATTCAGTAATGTGGCAGGATACAAAGTCAGTGTACAGAAATCAGTTGCTTTCTTATACACTAACGATGAAAACACAGAAAAGGAAATTAGAGAATCGATTCCATTTACTATAGCACCAAGAAACATAAGGTACCTAGGAATAAACCTAACCAAAGAGGTAAAGGATCTGTACTCGAGGAACTACAGAACACTCGTGAAAGAAATCGAAGAAGACACAAAAAAGACACACTTCCATGATCATGGATCGGAAGAATAAACATTGTTAAAATGTCTATACTGCCTAGAGCAATCTATACTTTTAATGCCATTCTGGTCAAAATTCCACAGGTATTTTTCAAAGAGCTGGAGCAAACAATCCTAAAATTTGTATGGAATCAGAAGAGACCCCAAATTACTAAGGAAATGTTGAAAAAGAAAAACAAAACTGGCGGCATCACATTGCCTGATTTCAAGCTTTACTACAAAGCTGTGATCACCAAGACGGCATGGTACTGGCACAAAAACAGACACATAGACCAGTGGAACAGAGTAGAGAGCCCAGATATGGACCCTCAACTCTATGGTCAAATAATCTTTGACAAAGCAGGAAAAAATATGCAGTGGGAAAAAGTCTCTTCAATAAATGGTGCTGGGAAAATTGGACAGCTATATGTAGAAGAATGAAACTCAACCATTCTCTTACACCATACACAAAGATAAACTCAAAATGGATAAAAGACCTCAACGTGAGACAGGAATCCACCAGAATCATAGAGGAGAACATAGGCAGTAATCTCTTTGATATCAGCCACAGCAACTTCTTTCAAGATATGTCTCCAAAGGCAAAAAATAAAATCTTTTAAAAAAATTAAAACAACATTCAAATTTACAAATATAATTATACAATTTTTCTTGGGGCACCATGAGACAAGCAATTCTTGACCTCTCACCATTTTTCAACAGGTGTGTGCAAACTCAGTCATTGGACATCTACAGAAACACGTTATTCTTATTGAAATGTGTGAGCCCATCGACAGGGCTCCACTGGTCAGGATTGCCTAAATTGCACTGTGGCAACAGACAACCCCCCACATCCGTATGGCTTAAAACCGGAAAGCATTGTTTTTCTCTCCCACTCTATGTTCCCGGGCTGACTAACGCTTTGCTCTGCATTATATCAATTGGATGAGTCCTGGACTGATGAAGAACAGAAACACACACTGGCTCTTAAGTGACCCAGAAGTGACACACCATTTCCCCTTTCACTATATTGTCCAAGATGAGTCCTATGATTGTCAAGACTAGCTTCAGAGGATAGAGAGTCGATCTTCCCCTGTGCCCGGGGGGGATGGATGTTCACTGAGGGCATAAGGAAGCAGCACTAACATCTTCCACATTGTCTTCTCAGAAAACAGAGAGCTTGTATTTTCAAGCTACAAGAGACAATGAACTTGTGACAGAGTTCTAATTTGTAGGTTAAGCCCTCTTATTTATGAACCATCTAAGATGACTTTTGTAAAATGAGTGATTATACAAAACTATTTTTTATTTTAGAAAAACACAAGGTTTATTGGGCACTCTTAGCATCACGCCTTCCTACAGTAAGTCTCGAACTCCTATTTTCGCAGAGAAGTGGTCCTCTGTGCACATGTGCATATTTTCTTGGGATGTGAGTATTTTCTTGGGATGCTGGGAAACGGAAAGACGTGATGGGCTTAAGGTCAAATTTAGTCAATGCTTATAAGTTTCTATTTGCAAGGTTAATGATGTAGCACCTTCTAATTTAGCAGCACTGAAACTTGTTATAAATTTGTTAGTTCAATTGCATCTGGTTTAGATCGGCCTTCAAATCACAGACTACTCAGACTCCCTCCCCAAGCTTCCTCTCCTTTGGATTTCTAGCACCATGCTAATCCCCAGGAGCCCCCAAGCAGAGCCTGCATTCGTTCTGACTTCTTGTCCTAGTTCTGCTATTAACTGACTTCACTGCTTGGGGGAAGTTGTTCCACCTCTCCAGGGCTTCTCTCTAAAATGAAGGAGCTGGCTGGCAGAATTCCTTCCAGCTACAACGGCTTATGGTTCTAAGTCAGCTATGCAGCTTGAGAGAGAACCTTTGTGTGTTTCCTCCTTTTCCCAAGTTGATCAGCAACCGAAGGAGCTCTCTCAGCAAAGGCAGGGCCCCCTAACGTACAACAGAATGCCTTTGAAGATGAGTCATGTTTCAGCACCTCTCAATCTATTATTTCCTGGGCTCCCTCCTTGTCAGCTTTGGGGTCCAGAATCTCGGCAGCCAAGTGTAATTTACATGCATGGTCCTTTTAATACCTTGTTCCTGGGGCACCTGTGGGGCTCAATGGGTTAAGCCTCTGCCTTTGGTTCAGGTCATGATCTCAGGGTCTTGGGATCGAGCCCACATTGGGCTCTCTGCTCAGCGGGGAACCTGCTTCCTCCGCTCTCTCTGCCTGCCTTTCTCCCTACTTGTGATCTCTCTCTCTGTCAAATAAGTAAATAATTAAAAAAAAAAAAATACCTTGCTCCTGACTTAAAGAAGAAAATACTCCAAAGTTGAAAAATATTCCTCTGATTATGACAGCGACCGTCTTAAGAGATTTTGCTGTGGTGGTGATTTGCTGATCCCAAGCTTGGGTGAAGAAAATCACTGTTACGACTTTTAATTGTTTATTCTCCTAAATACTTTTTCCATCCACATATGTCATATTGATGGATTCAAGCATTTTGGAGCACTTGTCTAGAAGAACAGTCATACATATATATGGTTTTGTTGACTTGAGGTCACCAGAGAAATTATTTTTGTAGAAGAAAAATGCTTTTGGGGTGTGCAATGACAAATAGCTTTCTAAAAAGTGGCTTCAGGGACAAGTTAATGTTTTGCTTGGAAATGTCTTCAACACCTAGAAAATGTTTGCTCTTAGATGCACAGTCTTTCCTGAATTTTCTGGGTAACTTGGAAAGTCTAAATTTTTTGAAGTCCTGTCCATTTTGAGTAGAGCCAAAGTGACCAAGTAAACTTGAGCAAGTTATACTGACTCTCTGAGCCTCAGTTTCTTTGTCAACAAAATGGAAAGAATACCTCCCTACCCAACATTTGCAAATAGTAAAGAAATGAACCTAAGTAAAGCTCTGAGTACAGAGATTGTACATGATGGACGACCAACACCTTCATTCACACCGAACTGTCAGGATAAGTTGTGTATCATGAGATGAGGTTTGTAATTGGCTACACATGCAGCCCATTCCAAACATGAATGAAACTATTAGGTCAGACATTTAATGAGCAGGAAAGGAAAAAGGATGCCTTGATTTAGGCAACTATATCTTATGAGTTAAGACAAACCATGTCTTTGGATTTTGTCACAATTTAACTAGAGGGTTTAAGCTCCCTATTGATCACTGTGTGAATAATATTCATTTCTGTTTTACTTTATTCTCTGACTCATTGTTTCCATAGTGTACAGAGAGCTATAGTATATGGCTAAACCAGAGAAGGAAGGGATGTGAGACATCTATGTTTTCAATGTACCCCGACCTTAGGCAGGCCAGAATGAAAAAGAATGCATACATAACTCATTTTATAAATTTTATAAAGAACTTGAGCTGTTTATTCTCAAAGAGCAAACATTTCACACCATCATTCAAGCAATCACTCTGAGAAATGTCCTTCCAGTAGATCTGAATTAGGCAGTACATTATTGTGTATTTTTAGTGTTTTTATTTTTTTTAAGATTTTATTTATTTATTTGATGCAGAGAGAGAAAGCACAAGCAGGGGGTACGGCTGGCAGAGGGAAAGGGAGAAGCAAGCTTTCCACCAAACTGGGATCCCAATGTCATGGCTCTATCTCAGGACCCTGGAATCATGACCTGAGCCAAAAGCAGACACCTAACCAATTGAGCCATCCAGGTGTACCTTTTTAGTGCTTTTATTTTTCTTTTTTAAGATTTTATTTATTTATTTGACAGGCAGAGATTACAAGTAGGCAGAGAGGCAGGCAGAGAGAGAGAGGAGGAAGCAGGCTCCCTGCTGAGCAGAGAGCCTGATGTGGGGCTGGATTCCAGGACTCTGGGATCATGACCTGAGCCAAAGGCAGAGGCTTTAACCCACTGAGCCACCCAGGTGCCCCTTTTTAGTGCTTTTAAATAGAAATCCTGAGAAGACGTTGAACAAAATAAAATTTCATGCTACTGAACTTCTGTCTATATTTTTGATCCATTCAGGATCCAAAAGCTATTCTTTCCTAATCTTCATGGGCCAAGTTTGGAATTTCATTGTTCTTATTCCACGTCTTTAGGCCTTTCCTTACACAATTTTATAACTTCTTCCACCATTTTCTTGGGCGAGGAACCAAGCCTACCTCTCCAGATTTAATGTCTTTTGAAAAAACTCGACCCAGGGCTTTATTTCCAGGTCTCTCTTCATTCTCATATACTAAGATTTCTTGCTCCAATACAGTCATCCAACCCACCTGCTTGCATTTTTTTCTGTTGTTGTTGTCCTTCTTCCCAAATTCAATTTTGTTTCCTCAGACCCTCGCTACAGAATCTTTTGCTGGAAGAGATATCACATATTTTATAGCCTTTTTTTTCTATGCATGGGGAAACAAATGCCCTGAGAAATGACATGAACTATACTTTCTAGTTCCCTTTCCTTAAAAAGGAAGAAACAAGCCTGTCCTCTCTTCTTCTGGCAAGATGCAAAAAGCACCACACCCACCCCCCAATCACTTGCTTTAAAGCAATCACTTGCTTTAATGAGAGCCCGTAATTCTGATTCTTTAATTTCTTTCCTCATGCATGAAATGTGGGTGTTTGAGTGGATGGGCAGTATGGAGGGGAATCAGAGAAAAGTAGATGCATGGTGGATAAATTCATTTGCAAGTTAAAAATCCATGGCTTGCATCTAATGTAGTCATTTAATCTGTCTAACGGGAAGGGGAGATATCTGACAGGCTTCTTTCTTTTTGCCCAAGTGCCACCTTCCAGCTGTGGTCTTGTGGTAATATGGCTGGTACAATTAGAAACCAAAATTAGAAACCAAGCAACCACAAGAGGAAAAGCCTTTGGAACAACTCTAGGCCCTGACCCAGAATTTCTAGCCAAGGACACTGCAGGAGCCCATGCTCTGCTGTACATATGGTCTCCAGCCTGCAACTAAGCCCCCAAACAGTGGGCAATCTCTGCATACCTCACGTGCATACCTGGAAACCTTCATGCTCATTTAACTGAGACTTTTCAACAAATCTCAGAGAAAAAGAAAACTAGATAACCAGTTACTTAACTAAGGGCCATAACTCAACTCATCTTTGGGTGTCATCGACAATTCTCCTGCCTGATACGTGTTTTTCATCAGAACCCCTGATACGGGCTTCCCTGATGTTGAGCTAGGGCCTGTATTGTTGTTTTAAAGAAAAATTATTGTCAAACACATGAATTTCAAAACATCTGTTTTCATTCTGAATTCCTTTTTTCCCAACAAAAGTTTCATCAGTCAGAAATGCCATCGAAGACCCGGGAATTTGAAAATGTTCACGAACCCCTACCCCCAAAATAAACGAGCTGTCAAAGTCACAGATTTGGGGGGTGGGGAGGTGTGAAGAAGAGGAAGTTGCAAACCAGTCCCACTGGTGATCTGGCCTTAGGAGAGCCAAAGGTGCAAAAGGACCCACTGAATTTTTTCTTTCTACCAGTTATGCAGTGATAAAAGGACAAATTCCAAGATTTACCCAGTCTAAAATTATCTCATTATGACTCTGGTTTGTCTGAGATATACATCAGTATCATCTCCCAGGGAATCACAGTGAATCAGAGAAACACTTCCGAACCCTGAAGTCCTGAACTCCAGCCCCTCACCCACCGATGACCCTCACCTGGGTCAATAATACTTGCTTTCTAAAAAAATACGGGAATGTGATAGTACTCATTTATTAAAACAGCCTTGTGAGCTGCTCTGTTTATGGGAATTGAAAAAATATATTGTGTTGGTGAATTATGTGACAATTAGTGAAATTTCAGAAAGGAAGGCATGAAGGAATCATATTTTATGGACATGCCACACCCGGAATATTATTGTTAGTCTCTGATTTATCCACAGTCTGCTAGAGAGATAATATTCTCCTTCTGTGTTTTTAGAAGAGTTGGAGGGAAGATGAAAACAGTTATTATATGGCCAGAGATGGGTTTATATTTTTATTGCATTGCTTCCTGTTGCAGTCATGTAATCTTACATAAAAAGAGGGACAGGGTAATGGTAACACTACAACCTCGTGCCGTAAGACATAGAGCCTTCTCTTTATGCAGAGTGTCTCAATGTCAAGTTCCACAGGGCATTTGATACTGTGGCTGGACAGCGGAAATCACAGTTGTCGTGTAATTACCAAAGGTATATCCTGTGGATTGCAAACCACAACATGATGACGGAGAACAGAGGACCGAAGATACCTGGGGGATGAAGACACGTGAAATCCTTCTGTTTTTTGGTTTGTTTTTGTTTCCGTTTTTTCATCATAGCTAACAAGCAAAGTAAGGACCAGCTCTGTTGCCCACGGTTTTGACTCAAACACTAGTAACACGTGGGTTCGAAGGATACCACTGAAATCCAGCCCTGGCCTGTTGTTAATCATAGTTCTCTGATGGTGAGTCTGAGGCCCCGAGTTCTGTGACCAGGGACAAGCTTAGCGAAAACGACACTGTGGTTTGGAGGAACATGCCTGCCAGGATCCTAATGAACTTAGAGAAGCTAGGGCTGGGCTGAGTGTCATGCGGTCTCCTTGCAAGGACAGGAGGCAAACGCTATTTTAAGAACAATATGGTTGTTGGTGATCTCTGTGAAGTTTATGAGTAGAGAACATAAAGGAGAACATTTAGGAGAAGAGAACATAAAACTGGTTCTACACATGTAATTAAAATACAGGGTAACTAAATGCATGTGTAAGTAATAGGAGAGCTGAGTGGAGCCAAGGAATCATAATAAGCATCCTGGTTGAAATGCAAGGCAATTTGTGGTGGGCTTTCAAATTCCTACTTTAGTGGACAGATTTGGAAAGCTCACCGATAGTCTTCCTGGCTGGGTGTCGTGACTTGCATAGCCCTTTCATTTACAAAATGTCTCTAAAAATAGCAGCTGGGGTTGGTTTTGTTTTTTGTTTTTTTGGTTTTCTCTCCGGCAGGAGAAATCACAGCTTTATAAATGAATCTGTGTCTTGGAAGCAAACAGCAGAGTTCAACAACGATCAGAGATCTTCTCTCACACTCTGTGGTGGGGCGGGGAAGTTCCCGCGCCTCAGCGGTATTGTCTCCCACTTGTCCACAGGACGTATCAAGTTCCAAAACCTATTCTAAATGTGGATTTATGAAATGAAGATAATGGAATGAGGGAGGGACTTTACAAAAACAAAAACAAAAACAGATACTGCTATCCTGAAATTTGCAGTTATGTGGACCAAACATCTGTATGAAGGACTAAATCGTTCCCTTTGTCCCGGGTGATGGGGCGGCAGGGAATCACACATTCCTTCCATCCAGAGGTGGGCAGCTAGACTGGCTCCTTTGTTAGTGGTATGAGACGTTACTGTGAAGTGGTGGGCCTCCTATGTGAGCCAGACTCCCACCACGTAGAGGGGTTTGCCCATTGTTTCTAAAAAGCCCTCTATAACAGACCCCAGATAGCCATGGACCGAATTTCTAAGGCACTTGGGCATGGCGGGGATGGGTGGTTGGATGTGAACAGATTATGAAAGAACAAAAGATCTTCCACGCGGTTTTATATTAGAAAAGATGTGTAAAAAGAAGAATTACGCAAAAAAAAAAAAAAAATCCTTGTCGAGGGCCATGGTCTCCAGAATCTCAATGTCTAAACCATACACGCATATTCTGGGGAGAACAATCTCTCTTCTTCTTAGGTGAGCCATTAGCTTAAACCATAAACTGTACCGAATAGCAGAACGAAAGAGTGCAAAGGGTCGTACACTTTATCCTGACTAATCACATCATTTCCCCACCTGGGAAAAAAACATCCAAAGACGCAGAGCAGACAACTTTCAAAACTGCCGACCAACCCTCTGTGCTAAAAGTTTCATGGTGAGTTCTGGATCAGACAGATCTGGTGTCAGACCCCGGGGCCGTCACTTCCTGACTGTCACCTCCCCTCTCAGTCTCCATTCCTGTACGTGTCAGGTCAGGGTAACGAGATTGAAGACAGCAAAGGCTGCTTGGCCCTAAGTGTGGCACCAGCCCCTGCCAAAGCAGCATTAACAGTAAGAAATGTGTTGAACTGGGTAAAATGAGAAGATTCAGGGGAAAAAATAATAACTTTTAGTGGATAGGCAGAAAAGGGGAGAAAAAATCAAACGTGCCACTGTTGAAGTTTTCCCCCAGAGCCCTGGGTTTTCTCACGTCCAGTCTTCCAAGACCACAGGGGCAAAGCGAAGCTGGGAGGACGGGCTTCCAGGACCTCCCACCCGACCCCTTCTCCCTCCTCAGCCAGAGAGACTTTGCATCTTTCCCTTTTTCATGATGAGTTTTTGGCTTTCCCCCTACAGGAGAAGATACAGATAGATGTAAGTACACGCTATCCTCCGCCGAGATACTCCAGTTGCTTCTGGAAGGCACAGCCCACACAAGACTGAATGTACAAGGCTGGGCAGCCTCAGACAAGCCAGCTACCATTGCTGCATCTCGCCTCTGCAATGAGAGGCTTGGACCAACCACCCCTCAACCAGGTCTCCTTTGGGCGCTAACAGCCTCACCTCTTACCCCAAACGCAGAGCCCCAAGCCCCCTGTATAACGGAAATGAGTGCTTCCTTTCCCTTCCCAATGGAGAGAAGCCATTGTAGACCTGCCCCGCCCTCCAGCTGGCCCCTCCCGCCCCCGTCAACGCAAAAGACTCAGACACAGCCACACCGTCACTCGCTCCTCCACTGCCACCTGAAGTTTTTCCTGCAGCCTCTCCTTCCCCTGAGGACCATGAAGAAGGGGAGGAAGGGAGGGATCCTCGAAAGAAGTCAGGTGTTTCTCCTCATTCTAACTCCGAGGGCCCCCAATATCATCCTGGCAAGGAGGAAAGAAGAAGGGCTCACTCTGCACGTGGGGGAGGCAAAGTGGCTTTGAGCAATCCCGAGGATGGTTGCCATGAACTGCAGGCTGCCCGTGTTTGTTGAACTCAGAGACTTGAATAATATTGTGCACTTTATCTTTATAGCCTCTTTTATGCTAACAGGCCTAGGGGTAGCAAAAAAGGGCAATGTACTGTGGTCTGCTAAAAGCCTTGCCGTTTGATTGCTTCATAATTCCTCCATTCATCTAATTTGGAGTGCGCATTCGAGCAACAAACCTGTCTGTCACCCTTAACAAGCTCTTTGGGACAGACCGGAACAATCTCCCATAATGTAAACAGCCTTCTCCTTCGGCAGGGAAAGAAAGCACACAACACATTCTTAACACTCACAGATGTAATTGCTTTGGACTTTCCACTTGTGGTATTGGATTCCTCAATTCCCTGGACTCCTCATCAACGGGCATCTTTTAAAACCTGCCTTCCCATTATATGTTTATAAAAAAATAAAAAAGTTTAATAAAAAAAATAATAATAATAAATAAAAGAGGCTTTCCCCTATTTTTTCCTCCAAGCTGTTTCATGCACATTTTCTTAACACCTTCCATGCCCAAGCCACCACACAAGAGGAGGCAGGAGATGGGACCCTCTGTAGGATTAGGGCTTGCCTTCTTGGAACAGGAGCCACTGTGCTGATGGGTAAGGCCAATGTGGTTGTGACTGTGGGTCTTCCATTCAGAGGTTGTGTGACTTAGCAAGTGAACCAACCTCTTACATCTAACTTCTGTCATTCATAAAGTGGGGTCCTAATATTATCTGCTACACAGTGTGGAGGTCAAATAGGATACTTCTGCTCACCCACCCATCCACCCAGCTCCACTCCTCTCTCTGACCAGCCATTCTTCAGAAACATGCAAACACAGACATACCACAAGGGGAAGAGAGAGTGAAGGAGAGTGAGAAAGAGCAAGAGGAATTTCACATCAAGTAAATATGGAATTTATTTCAGTTCTTTAACGGCATCCCGGAAGGTTAAGACCCTCCCTCTGTTAACAGAATGTCCTAATTTGCACGATGTGAAAGCTGACATGATTGGGTAGAGGAAGGATCCAGAGTAAACTAGACTATGCCCCATTTCAACCAATCTGGGTAAATCGTCCAATGTCTGTAAGAACAGAAATGGTTTAAAATGGAGACAATTCTCAAAAAAGAGGTCTATTGAGTGACATGGGGGAAACTTGAGGAATGCCAAATCGACAACCACAACGCAAATTATGTCCTAAACTTGAAAAGTAACCTGATCAATTGATTTCACTGGATAAGGATAAGTGATCCAAGAATTCACCTGGATAAGGTTGACCATTTGTTTTGATGTCATAAAAAAACAGTCTCTTGCAAATGTCGTGAGAGTCAGGGGACCATTTCTTGACAGCCCTCAAAAGTGGGTAAATAGGGATGTGACTCCTTTTTGAATGAGTGAGGGGAGAAGTTGATGACAGAAGAATATTAAAAACAGAGGATTCCGAATAGCTTCTTTACTGTATGGAAATAGTCAATGGTGGTGAAATAATAAGAGAAATAATGAAATCTGAAATAGACAAATAACCATAGAAGGAGAGAGAATGACCAAAGGATACTCCAGAAACTTTTACTTAGTTAAGCATTCTACCTAGCTGGGCCTGGAGCTAGGTATTTTAGGGAAGCTAAGAAGCTAACAGAGGTAGAAGTGTTTATTTGTTTGGGTGCTTTGTTTTGTTCTGCTTTAGATCTGCTGGAAGCCACAATTATAAAATTGTGTCTGTCACGCTTACCAAACCAAGATGACCTGTGGGGCTAGGATCTACTCTTGGTATCTCAGGGTCCAGAGCCAGGCCAAGCTTACAGGAAGCTTTTAATAATGATGATGCCAAAGACTATGACGACAGCATTAAGAAGAATAATAGTTATAGCAACTGAAATAGTATTTAATATTTATTCAGCTCTTGCTATGTACCAGACACATTTCTAAGAATTACATGTAATATATATGCCTTTACAAACACACACACACGCACACACACACAGACACACACACTTGCATCTAATACTTACAAACTCCCTCAGTAGAGATAGTACTAGTTTTCTGACATTTGCAGAATTTAATTTAGTATCTTTTTTGTTCCTGAGAATATCCAGTTCCTTGCCAGTCCATTCTACTACTACCAAGGGCCATAGCTATCTGAGTGAGTCCACAGTGAGTCTCCTGTGGGAGAGAGAAAGGACCCTAGCAGCAAGAGGGAAACTGCTAGAAGGGGTGAGAAGGCCAACCTTCCCTGCCCTGAGAACTGTAAAGCCAAAATCTTAATGGGGGGGCTGTCCCTGAACAGAGGGATTGCAAGTCATTTTTATCTTTTCCTTTTGTGTGTGATATTCTAAATATCAAACAATGAATGTGTATTACTTTTAAAAGACATCAAGAAAAACACTGAAGAACAATTTTTTGAAGAAAGATGCTATAGTCCATGAAATGAATTTGATTCAACAGTAAAATATATGATGCCAGGATATATTACGATCAGTGTCACAATGGCAAGACAGGAAGTAATGTCATTACAAATGCTGGCCAGGACTCACTTGATTTTTCTGTCCAGTTTGAGGCCTAACTTCTCCAAGCCCTGAAAATGGTAATAAAGATGATTTTGGGGAAGAAAAACAGGACCTCTCTAGGAAGGTTAAGAAAGCTGGGATGAAGGAAAATAAGAGAGACAACTTATCAACTGAATTCAAGTGTATGAAAATTGTCATAAAAATGACATTGCCCAGCTGTTCACCATCCCCATTGGGGACAACACAAAGAAAAATGTCTCACAGTGCAGTGAGAGTTGGTGTTCAACAAGACAACCTTCCTGAAGATAAATGTGACAGACACTGGAAGTTCATAGCTCTCTGTCCCTGGAAATACTTAAAACTAATATAAACAGGCAAATCTTTTGGTCTGCCTGGAATAGTTTTGCATGGAGTCTGACACGTTATAATCTTGCATTTCTAACCTAGCTCTGACAGACTTAATCTTCTGCATTTGCATTGGAGCTAGGATGGGAGAGTTTCCGGTGGTGTTGTAAACAAAACAGAATTTCTCTCTGAGGTGCTTAAGAGTTAACTCAATTGTAACCACATTACCATCTCACTTATGAAACAGTTGAACAAAACAGTCTCCTCCTAAATGTTCCCTCTGAAAGAAACTTTGTAACAGAAACTATTTTAGAATAACACTGAATCTCTGCTCATGATGTCTCTCTTGCTGAACTGTATTGAAAACTGGAATTGTAATTGGACATGGTAGCGTCATTCAACTGGAACCCATTAAATTGATGTTGCCAAAACCATGGTATTCTGGTTTCCTTTTTAGGGGTAAATTAAAAGAATATCCATGTTCCTTCACAAATAAACTCAAGAGATCTAGTTTGTTATATTTCATACTTAGTATCTAGTCAACGAATGTTCATTAGACATATTACAACAGGCCAAATATTTATGGGATATTTTACAATATTTAAAGAATGTCCCTCTGTATAATCTTATCTGAGCCTTATAACAATATTGCTAAGCAGTCCCAGAATATTATCTTTTTAATGATTCTGAAACTAAGGTTAGGAGAAGTTAAATGACTTACTTATGTCTACTCAGCTCATAAGCATTTAAGACTAAAACTGAGGCCATAAGACTAATCTTACACATTTCTTTGTATTTCACCATTCAGTCCTACATTCTCCATCCTTTAGGGTTTTACTGAATACTTGGTGACATGCAGTGGAAAAGGTAAAGAGTATTAAGATTAAATAACCCTATAAGGCAATAAAATGCCACAGGTACCCATAGAATCAAATGCCTAAAGAAAAGCCTAAATCATACAGGCTGCTAGAATTTAGAAAGCCAAGAAA
The DNA here is from genome assembly GCF_010015895.1 of Lontra canadensis. Lineage (NCBI taxonomy): Eukaryota > Metazoa > Chordata > Mammalia > Carnivora > Mustelidae > Lontra > Lontra canadensis. Next base: position 6,185,066 of record NW_022631064.1, on the reverse strand, counting down.
TCATGGTGGCCTGAGGGGTCAAGACTTAATGAAGGAAATGGGACCTGATACCCTGAAATATGGATAAAGTTTTATAGACTGAGAAATGAAGGGAAAATGTTGCAGGTAAAGAAAACAGCAGAAACACTTAGTGGGAACATCACCGGAGTCTCAGAAGACCATGAGGAGTTTAGCAGGAGTGCAGGGTTCACACAGCAGTGGGACCTGGAAGAATTTTGAATGAAGGCAGAATTAATATTGACTGAGTATCTTACTTGAGGCACTTTATTTTTTATTTTTTTGAAGTAGGCTCCACTCCTGACACCAAGCACAGCCCAAGGTCTGCGCTCACGACCCTGAGATCAAACCCCTGAGATCAAGACCTGGGCTGAGATCAACAATCAGATGCCTTACCTGACTGAGCACCTAGGGGTCCCAAGGCATTTTAAAAGCCTGATATTACTTACATCTCAAAGTATCCTAGAGGTGGTTATATTGGCCATTTTCTAAATGGGGAAACTGAGGCTTCAGCCATTTAAATGGTTTGTCAAAGATCACGGAGGTATTATGGTCAACTGCAAGGAAAAAAAGAAAAAAAAAAAAAAAAGACCTCAAATTCCTGCTGTCCTGGAAAGCATTCCCTATTTCATTATGTCTTTACCTCTTCTTCCAGAAAGAAATGCAGTCTATTTCTTCATCCCTTGAGTCAGGACTGGATTTGTCATGGAAATGTGGCAAAAGTGACATTACATGACTTCCAAGGCTAGGTCTTAAGAGACCTCACCACTTTGGTTTTTGTCCATTGAAACAAATGAAACAAACAATGAAAGGCAGCTGGCCTAGCGTCCTGGAGGATGAGAGGCCACATGGAGCCTAAGACACCACAGCCAATAGACAGCCTCTCTTCCCAGATATGAGTGGGCAAATCTATGTCTTTCCAGTCCAGCCATCTACCCAGCTGAATGCAACTGTACAGGTGAGTCCAGGTGAAACCAGCAGAGGAACCACTCACCCACCATGCAGGACCATAAGAAATAATAATTCATGGGTTTGAGGGTTTTTTTGTTGTGGGGGTGGTTTCTAAGCCAAATTCTTTCTGTCATAAACACCACTTCCTGAAATGTCAGGCTAGTGAGATTGGGCTTTATCTAGTTATTAATCGAAAATTACTGAAGTATTTGAGCTATGGAATGAAATGAAGAGAGTAAAACAGTTAGGTTGGCATTCTGAACTTCTGGAGAAGAAAGTAGGGGCACTTCATGAGTGATTGTATTAATCCAGGGTCTCGTTCATGAGTATCACAGAAGTAGTATAGAATGAGAAGGCTAATTGCCTACCTTATTTTCTATTCTCTCCTTCTCTTTTAAAAGAAACCCCCACATTTTCTGATCGCAGGGCCATTCAGAATAAAAGCTACATTTCTAAACCTCCCTTGTTTATAGTTATGGCCATCAGACTACATTCTGGCTGTTCAATTACAGCTGAAGTGTTATATGGGAGCTGCTTTTGTCCCTCTTTTCCTTGGTTTTTCATAGTACTGTCAACCTAAAGCACAAATACTCAGACTCACACTCACCCACCATCCTGGATCATGAAGAAAAGGGCCACACATTCAATATAGTAGAGCTGAGAGATACCTGTGTCGTTGATATCCCTGTGGTGCCACCATCCCAACCCTCCCATCACTGCTTTATTCTTATGTCAGAAAAAAGTGAGCTATTATCTCCATTAAACTACCATTACTTTGGAGTTTTGTCACATGCAAGTCAGCAGTTATCCTGAGAAATGAGTGCAAGGAAGATGTAGGGAGGGAAGCACCAGAGCACCTTGGTGTCTGAGGTAGAGGACACCAAGATGATGTCCACAAATTTGATGAAGGTCACTATAACATTTTCCCTCTTTTAGCTATTCAGAAACATAAAAGCCCAGTTGCAGGCATTGGGCAGTCAGCCTTCTCTTTCTGCGCTCTGAACCCTTCAAGGACAAGTTCATAACAGTTGCCCTTTCCCAAATGCAACAAGGTAGAAAAAGCTTGTGGTATGCTTAGGATGGTCATAAGAGAAGGCTGGCCAAGGTCAACATTTCATTTCCTTTCTTATCAGAAATAGAGTTCCTCTTATGTAAGATACACTATAAACCTATACTATTTCATTTAAAAAAGTGTTCTTTGGGGTAGAAAGAGATGGGGTTGAAGGTGACTGGGACACCTCAGTCAACAAAAGAAACAAAGACACCTTCCTTCACAGAGCTTACATTCTGGAAAAGAAAGGCCATCAAAGAACAATACCCATGACCGGTAAAGTCAATGACATGATATGTTAGTGATATATACACTGTAAAAGAGTGGGGGGAGGAAAGAGCAGGTGGGACCAGCAGTGTCCTCACTGGGACTGGGCAGGGGAAGCAATATTCATTCAGCAAGATCCATACTTGGCTAGAAGGCACATTTGCTAGAGTATTTGGAACTTTCTAGAAAAGAAGTTTGTAAACATCCAAAAAAGTTATGTATTTACTCTAGATTAACTTGCAGGAATAATGTTAAATGCATTTGCTCTCTGTGGGTCAATGAGACTCCCTGCGTGGTTGAGCTAAACATGTTTAAGAACTTCCCAGTGTGGAAAAATAAAAAGCCCAATAGAATTAACATTACCAAGGATACTGTTTAATAATTAAAATCATATAATAACTATAATCATTTTAATATAGCTCATGTTTTTTGAGCTCCTACTGTGCTAATTGCTTAACAGAGATGAACTTTCAGAGAAGAAGCTTCTTAGGTAGCAGGACACCTTCCTGAAGCATTTTTTAAGAACAGAATCAGAAATGTGTTCTTAATTTCCACAAAAATGTGTGTGTGACTTTTCATGTGTGTGTGTGTGTGTGTGTGTACCAACCCTGTAAACACTGGGGTATGCTTGCCCTGGGCACCTGAAGAGTTCGGTAAATACTTAGATGCCAGCTGCTTAAAAGAGCATTAACTGAAACTTTTTTGAATATGCTCTGGGATGGGAGATGGGTGGTGGTATAAATTTATTGGCTGCTATTTAAATGAAAAGAATTACAATGCACCATAATGTTCATTCTAATCAAGTGATGCTCGAAGATTGAATTTCAGACTATAAATGTGGTGTGCACATTTGTCTCTGGGTGGGACCTTGCGTCCCAGCTGTTGAAACATTTGTGGGAAGGTGAAAGTTTTGTGGACTAATAGATTCCTGCAGCAGGGCGTACGCTTCATGCAGCAGAAGATGTTTTCATTGAACAGACAAATCATCTCATTCTTCATAGACACACGGTTAATCTGGGTCCGCTTAAGCAAAACTTACTCTCCCAAGAAGTGTCTTGGACAGTGGAGATCTATCTGGGAGGGAAAAGCAGTTTCTCCTTCGGAAACAGTGATAACTTAGGAAAGTAGAATTTTGGGCAACCTTCATGACATTAGCTAAGGGTACCTCCAGTGTTTTTAAGCAATTATTTAGTTATCCTGAGATATTTTTTTTATTTGTGGCAGGAGTAAGCAAAAATAGACAAATGAAGTTGTTGATAAAGAACTTACTTATCTCTTCAGAAATGATGCTGAGTTAACTCCACCCCCAAATCTCTGTAGAATAAAGCCAAACCAGAATTTTAAGTAGCTCATCAAAAAGTCTATGAATATGGGTCTGTTGGTTGAGTGACTGCCTTCATCTCAGGTCATGATCCTGGAGTCTAGGGATCGAGTCCCTCACCGGGCTCCCTGCTTTGCAGGGGGTCTGCTTCTCCCTCTGACTTCCCCCTCTCATGCTCACTCACTCTCATTCTCTCTCTCTCTCTCAAATAAATAAATAAAATCGTTTTTAAAAAAGTCCATGAATTTAGTTACTACTAGAATTAGGATTTGGGCCCAGGATTCTGAAGTTAGTGTATCGGGCCAGCATCATTACCAACACATACATACACACAGGTTCACACACGAACACACACACATACACACAATACCTACGTACATACATTTTGAAACTAATTGACTACCATCGTCCCCTTTAAACATCCAAGACTCCTGCAGTGGATAAGTTTTGGACTGTTGTCGGACAAGCAGCCTCTGTTTCCTCTTAATCTAACAACCGTACCCAGATCTTTCTCTTAGAAAGAGCCTTCTCCCAGATGAACCTCAGGCCGCCTCCTAGTCCAGCTTCAAAACATGATCTCTTCAGTCTTGGCCAGAGACCTGCATTCCGCTGGCCACAGTGCTGGTTCATGGTTGCGCATGTGAACTAATCTAAGCCAGACCTGGTGAGACATTTTCTGGGGCTACAAGGAGAAAGCCAGTTTCTCCTTCCTTGCCGACATGACACTGGAAGGGACTCATTCAGTCATCATGCCAATATTCGGAGTCTGAAAAAGAAGCCAGACTTAGAAAAAGCAGATATGGGTCAAGATGGAAATGGATCAGCTCCTGGGGACTTTTGAGTCCCTCAATCCAGTCATGACCAAAGCCAGCCCTGCCCCCACACTTTCACATCAACTTATAAAACACCATTTTACGTAAGCCAATTTAGACTATGTTTTCCATGGCTTCCAACATTGAAAGCCCCAAGGCATACAGTTCTCCTTCCCAGGAAAGGCAAGAATAGGAAAGGGACAGTCCCACATAAGTGAACAGAACAGGGCTCAGAATCTTAAAGAGGAGTATAGAACAGAAAATGTCAGTTCAGGGGCCAAGAAAGCAATAAGTCATTCCTGAACATCACCTCCCCGCCATCCCAAACTGTACAGTGGGATGAGGGCTCATTCCTCTCTACACTGTCTCCATCTTTAGGTTTCTGGAGTTTTGGGAAACATCAGGGAGTTCAAATATTCTTGTTGAGAAGATAAGGGGCAAAATCAAGGAGTGAAATCTTTATTTAGCTGTGCAGTACCTTCTCTCTTCTCCCTCTTCTTCCTCTCTCTCTCTCTGTCTCTTGTGCACACACACACACACACACACACACACACAAAACCACGCAACTTCCAGACCCCACTATAAAGAACTTTGAGAAGAGACACCACGCCTTTTTCCTGTTTCTCTCCTCTATCTCCAATCTGTACAGAGAAAAATATCCCAGCATCATGACGGCTGTAACATAATCCAGGCTAAATGCTGAAATTGCAAAGCTGCGGCTGAAATCGACACCACATCCTTAACTCAATCTCCCCGAATCTCTTTAAAACAAAATAAGAAAGGAAAGGACAAAGACAAATCGTCCTGGAGAGAACGGTCGCCTTAGTAAACCGTCGAGTTTGGTCGGTCTGTCTTTTGTCACTGCGAGCCCAGACTCTGCCTGCGCTGTCAATGTACTTTTGTTGAGAATTATCATTGGCTGCATAAACAAGGCATATCTTTTCATGGCAGCAATAACATGCACACACACTCACACACACACACACTAGTGCTTTCTAGCCATTCTAGTGCTCTGTCCCAGACCGCGACTGAGAGGTTCCGAGGTCTGAATGACTTAAAGGGGAAATGGTATGTTTCCTAAAATGAGGGCACCATGCTGCCTCTTCTCCTCCCTCTACCTCAAGCCTCCGACGCTTCGAACACAAACCGAGGCAGACAAAAGCTGGGAAGCCAGGGCAACCGCCTGGCAAGGGTTAAAACCAGATCAAAATCAAATGGCACGCTTCACCACGTCTTCTGCATGACTGGTACTGCAATCGATCTGCAGCGGTTCATTTTCTCCCTGGAATCTCTGCCTACTGAGAACAAACACAAACACAGGTGGAACCAATAGGAAGCAGACTAAGGGCTTTAAGAGTTCTGCACCAACCTGTGTCAGAGAGCTCTCACTTAGCAGATGGGGCAATTAATAAAGGAGTCAAGCGGTATGATTCTGTCAAGGTGCCTTTAAGTGCTAACAATCCTCTTTTGTCTCCCTACTGTAGGGTACAGATGGATTCTGGTGCAGAATAAGAACTGTATTGTGCCCCAGTGGACTCTTGTACGGTGTCCCAGTAATAACAGAGGGCCAGGTGTCCTCCGCCTCCCGCCTTCAAGACAAACATGATACTGGTTCCTTCCCCTTGCTAGCATTTTAAGTGCTGACGTGACCACTAATCTGGGAGAAATTCAACTTTATAAGTAAATTGGCCTTTCAAAAGTATCCAAAAAGGAAGGGCCGGCTATGAAAACATTTGCCGGCTCATGTGCACAGACCTCGCTCCCCCCTGATGCTAATCACAAGTGTGTAATTCTTGCCCTTTAGATGACAGCTGGGGTTTACAAAAGTCATCGAAGAATGAACCTCTAGCAGGTGGAGAAACCGAGGTGTCAGGGTCACAGGCGGTCAGCGGAGGTCACATGGCTCTTTTTGCCAATGTGAGCCCTGGTATTCTGGTGAATTTCCAACTCAGCTAATTGCCTGCTGCCTCAGTCCCTCATCCCAGGCGTTGGCTCCTGAAGCTACCACCATCGTAGACAGTAACCACTGTTCTTCCTTTGTGAACCAGGCCCAGAGCTGCGGAAGTGTGTCTGCCGCTCCCCAGGCAGCTACAGGAAACTGAGAAGGTACTCGGTTGCCCAAACTCAATGTCAGTCTGGAAATCTGGTTTTCTCCTTGTCGAGATGCCAATCTCTCATAACTCCTGTCCCAAAATACCACAAGGAAAAGAGCACATTAGAAGTTGCATTGTATACTCCTTACTTAAAAACTTTGTGAGGGATGAGATAGATCCCGGGTGGCCATTGGCTATCCATGGGCCTTCTCTTGGGACTGGGTTCACCATTCAGAGAAATGGCCATTCTGGGGTAGAGAGATGAAAAGAAAACTCATCTCCTCGGCAGCTGAGTAAAGATCACAGAAGACTCAGTAGGCTGTTGCTTGTGGTTGCTTTTCTTTTTTGATGTTAGGGGGGTGGGCTCCCCATGTGGGCTGAGTGAGGGCCAAGCCACAATTTCCATGGCTAAAATTAAAACCAAAAATTTAGTTAGGTTCGACAAATATTTCTTGAGCTCTAACCCTAACTGCTTCCCACTTTCGGTTTTAACGCCTGTTCAAAGTACATTTCAAGTACATTTCTAAACTTCCAGTTTACTTTGTCAAACAACCTAATTTAGAGGTGAATGCCAGAAAGGCCAAGCAATGTGGGAAAAATCATAAATCTAGAGGCAGAGCTAGGGCAAGACCAAGCTCAGACCTCTTGACTGGACCCAACAGATGCTAATGTTCTCTCATCCATATTCCTTCCCCTCCATCTCTTAGCATAATGACATCCTACTTTTTTTTTTTTTTAATGCACTAAGTCTCATGGTTAGTGAGACTTACTCTCCCTCTGACCCTGTGCTTTGGAGGAATCCAAAGGTGTTCTTAACTGTGCTATTAATTCCTCCTTCAAGGAAAAGTTGAGAACAACTCATTCACAGTAGTTCTGACAGAGCACTATTCATTTTTACCTCAGGTGAGGAGTCAGTAGGGAACAGAAACATCAACTACACTCAGACAAGAGATCACATCTGTTATGAAAGATACCATGACAAAACAGCATTTCCATCTGAAGACTAATATAGTTGTTCAGCTCACCTCACAGTAATATTCTCCCTCACAAATTATTTGCTATCAAATTCCTACCATACTTGAAGGTCCTCCACAGTTTTCAGAAGAAATTTCTAATACCTTACCTTAGCGCTCTATTTATACATGAAAGGATTTCTGCTTCCCTCTCTCTCCTCTTTACCTATACTGGAAGCATTGTCCCCAAAACCTATTCTTTCTTTCTTCTATCAAGCAGACGTGAGGCATGTAAGTTAGAAACCCTACATTTTCCAGCATCCTGGGTAGTTAGGTTTGACCCATGATTAAGTCCTTCCAATGCAAGAAGAAAGGGTATGCAAAACTCCAGTCTGAACATTAAAGCAACACACAAATGTTCTCCCAAATTCCTTTTCCCCTTCCCATGGCCTGGAATATAGTGAGAAAACTGCTTCAACCAATTAAATGAGGCAACAGTCAAGGGAGGGATGAAGCAATGGTTAGAAAGAAACTGAGTCCTTGCATAATCACATAAAGCAGAGTTGCTTGCCAGCCAAGACCATCCAGACTCAATCATTGGACAGAAATAACATTCTTTCTTACTGAAGCTATTTCACGTTTAGCTCTCTTTGATAGACTAGCATAAGCTTTACGCTAATGCATACCCATTTGTCATAGCTTTGGGTTTTCTACAGATCTAATTCTGAGTCTCTGATAGATAGATAGATATAAATATGTGCAGGAGGTTTATTGGGAAGGGCTCTCAAAATTAAGAGGTAGAGGAGCAGAGGATTTGGCAGAGGAAGATTTGAACTACATACAGCAGTAGCAGAACCCACAGGTAATTCTAGAGAAAACACTGAATTTGAAATGGTTCTTCTGTTGAGGCAAGACTAGACATTGAGAACTCCATAGTGACCAATCATTACATGCAGGTTGTTCCTGGGGAAGAAAGGGGAATATGATTGAACATCCTGTCTTTGGCTAAAGAAAATAATCCAGATATGGGTTCAGTCAACATCCTAGAGCCACCAACATGTCCAGCAGTGGAGGATGAATTCCTCAGCCCTAGAGGCAGATCTAGGTAATGCACCATAGCAGCAACCACTCTAGTCCACCCCTAGCAATCTCTCGGACCCTCTTGTTTCATATCATAAGTTCTTAGAACAGCAAATCCTAGATTCTGGTTGGTCTCTTCCCTTGGGGAAATGTACCCCAAAAAGTACATAAACTTCAGCCCTAACCACCGCATCTAACTCTTAACATCCGCTATTCTGTCATCTTTTCAAAATCCCCTCACCCTCAGCTAACATCTCTGCTGGTCCAGGTAGCTTAATGATTCAGAATTTCATCTCTAAAAGAACTTCTGAGTCTCTGGTTTCCAGGCTCTTCTCAGGTTTTTGCCATAACATTTGTCCTTTGGGCAAGGGAGGACTATGAGATATTCCATGGATCACCTGGTACAAAACGCAGTTCTCTGCATTCCTAACATAACATCATCCCTCCTTCCACCAGATAATCAGGGTCAACTACTCCTGGCAGAATGGTGATTCCGTTTTTTGCTTGTCAATTGGCACAAAGAACCCTAGTGATCAGATGATAACTATAGCCTAAAGTTCAATGGGACATTTGCTGGGTCTCCTGGTGCAAGTGTTTCTCCCTTGAAAACCAGGAATCCTAAATACACGGATCACAGTGTGGGGCAGAGAAAAAGTACAAATTTCCCAAGTGGGTCCCTGGAAATGATGGTAAAAGAATACACTTCTGCTTCCACTCATATATTCCTGAATTTGTGTATTCTTCCTGTTGGAAGCCAAACAATATTTAATCTTCACTGATAGAGAGTGGATAGTACATCCTAGAGCATGGTGCTTTACTCTTACTGGGTATCATCTTTAAGCTACAGCTTCCCTTGTGCTAGGCCAATGGGTAGGCCTGTCAAGTTGTTAGCTTCTGGGTATGGAGAGTGATAGAATCAGTGTATTCTATGGTCACATCCTACCACATCCCTTCCTTTGCTGAAAAAGAGTGCCTTGGTCTTACATAATATTATATGAGATTCTTTGTTGGTGTCTATATACTGTAATGATGACTAAGTCAAACTCATATATAAATATGTCACAATTTCAATCAAGATAAATGATGTCCATTCCAGGATGGTAGGATTCCATTGCAATGAACTTGCCACAACACAGTACCTGCTCTTCTCAAAGGACTGTGTTATACCAGCAGCTGAGAATTGATCTGCATTGCTGACACATTGGATATTAACCAGCAGTAGTTAAGTCAATCTTGGTGAGTTGGAGTCCTTGCAATTGAGTCCATGAAGAGCCTCTTCCATCCCAATATAATTGTTCATTGATGCATCCACTATGTTGATGAGAGAGCTGTCTAACATCAACTGGTGAAGCCCTTCTGTCTACTCACTCTTTATTGCTTCTTCCTTGGTAGATGCTTTCTGGAGGCTTTAACACATGACATGAGGATATTTACTCTTTATACTTCATCCCATAGGTCTATACATATCTCTTCACCAGATGATTCTGTACCATATCTTCTAACATTTCTCTTTCCAGGCCCTTGACCAACCAACCAACCCATTCACCACTACCCATGAGTTTATATATATTTTTATCTTGGGCTACTTCTCTCCCCACAGAAAATAGATGACCAGGTACACATTAGAAGCCCTGCTCTTTGGAACGGTTTCCTCTCAGTATGGCCCCATTACAGTCCTCCCTGTATGGGACTACAATGTAACCACAGTCTATTTTTAATTTGCACTCACATGTTGATCTGACCCATACATAAACCAAAATTGAGCTTTTCCTCCTCTTTAAGCTCCTGCTGTATACGTGGTATTTCTTTCAGTGGTCCAGGTCCAAAATCTGTCTGAGATCTGGAGATGAGGCAAGGCAGTTGGCTGCACTCAGCCTTCTAATCATCCATCCTTGATTTCTTTTGCCTGTGTAGAGTAAGCATACTCTTGTTGGGCTTACCATCTGTTTTGCCCCTAGAGCCACTATATTCCATTGACCATCGCCATAACTTCCCCACCAAGCTGACATTCTGATCTTGTGACTCATTATAGAAATCTCATTGCTTCCAATATCAAATGTCACCCCTGACCTCTATTATCTGGATTTTTACTATGCTCAGTGACATCAGTAAACCCAATTTTCTAACAACATCCCCTACCATCAGCCACCACCAAGTTTTTCAGCGATGCTGGAGCCTATCTCGCCAGCATATTCCTGGTCGCTTAAGTAAGTAGGTGTCCATCAGTCCCTCCTGGTAATTATAGTCAGCAGACAGGTTTTCCAGCCTTATAATATTTCAATTCAAACATACCCACTTCTCTGAACTTTTTGATCCCTTCTAGTACCATTTGTTGGAGGACACCAGCTGGAAGAATTGTGGTAAGCAAAAAGTAAATAAATAAATAAATAAATAAAAATTAAAAATAAATTTAAAAAATAAAAATAAGAAAAGAAGTGTGGTAAACAAGATTAGATAAAGAAGTTGAACTATGGTGCAATTATAGCAGAAGCTTCAGAAGATCTTACTGGGAGCTTTTGAAATAGATTATATATTCAGAATTGTCTGCCTTGAAGTAAGGAGAACTGATCTTTATACCATGGTATCTTGGGTTCATAGTGTCCCAGCAGAAGGGGTATAAACTTGGACAAGGCAGCTCCCTCTGGTTGAGGGTAATTCTCAAGAAAGTTCAGCCGAGAACAGAACCATCACTTCTTCTAGCACCTGGCAGAACCTATGTTTAAACCCTGAAGAGGAGTCTGAGCTGTATATAGCGGTCCTGACTACACCGATATCCACTACACTGCACTCAAAGCTTATGTCCAACATCCTGCCAAAACCGTTCACTTCTGGGAGCCTGGGTGGCTCAGTTTGTTGAACGACTGCCTTTGGCTCAGGTCATGATCCTGGAGTCCCAGGATCAAGTCTTGCATAGGGCTCCCTGCTTGGCGGGGAGTCTGCTTCTCCCTCTGACCCTGCCCCCGCTCATGCTCTATTTCTCTCTCTCTCTTTCTCTCATTCTCTCTCAAATAAATAAATAAAATCTAAAAAAAAAAAAAAAAAAAAAAAAAAAGAAAGAAAGAAAGAAAAAGAAACATTCGCTCCTGACTCCACCCATGTTGCTCTCCCATGATGTTACCCTTGACCTCTATTACCTGGAATTCTACCGTGCTCAGTGACATCAGTAAACCCAATTTTCTAACAATATCCTCTACCATCAGCCACCACCAAGTTTTTCAGTGTTGCTGGAGACTATCTCACCAGCATATTCCTGATCGTTTAAGTAAATAGGATGTGCACCAAGCCCTCCTGGTAATTATAGTCAGCTGACAGGTTTTCCAGCCTTATATTTCCATTCAAACATACCCACTTTTCTGAACTTCTCTGAGTTGAGAACTCCTTCCATATAGCTAATTCCTACTTTTTCCTCAAAACCACTCAAATATCTTCTGTCTTCTCTGACCTCCTTTGGGATACTCTGCTTTACGGCCTCTCCCTTTGTGCTCCTGTAGTCACTTTATCATAATTTCATCACATTATATTGGAATAATGACTTCAACCCACATTAAATTGCAAACTCCTTGAGGGAAGGGACAATGACTTATTTTCCCTCATACCCCTGATGCTGACATGATGCCTGACATGTAACAGGCAAGCATCCAATGGGATTTATTAAAAGTGTGAATGAGTAAATGAATGAGTTAATAACTTAATGAATGTTCACATACGTTCTCACTTTATTTCCAAAACGAATTTGAGGCAGCCAAGTTCCAAAAACCCAACATACTGCAGCTGATGGAGAAGTAGCTCAAAATATGCAAAATCTGGCAGAAATGCATGTCTCACTCTATGGAATGGTGCATTATTGGGGTATAAATACAAGTCTTGGAAAAACCCTCATTTCAATGCTACAGATACCCAGATTGGTGACAGCAGGGTGTCTTCTCACAAGGACAAGAGTTCCCAGCCAATAGCACTTTCAAGAATGTGCAAGCAAAGAGTTAACAGTCTCACAGCTGCCTTTCACTGGAGGTGTTAATGAGGTGACAGGGGGGAAAGATTTTAAAATGAAATTGCCTTCACTTATTCCAGTTAAATTCCAGTACATTAGAAAGACCTGAGCCTCTCTCCACATATCCTCTCTCCCTACCCCCATTCTAATGAGGTCTGACCTTAGCTCTGTGGTTGCATGCCTTGGAACGGTCCACTAAGAACTTGGAACTGCCCACTTGGTTTCCAAACCTCGGGTTGCCTTGGGGAAGTAACCAAAATTTGGTTACCAGAGATACTTACTGGGGTTAGGGAAAATGATTCAAAAAATAATGTGTGGTGAGACAAAGCTGGGATGTCATCTGTGCAAGCAATCAGAAACTTGGGCATGAAGTCATTCCAACATACTTTCTGCTTGTTTATTTAGAAATTCTCTGTTTCTGTGGCATGAATCAGAAGTAAAGGACAATATTCGAGAAAGAAAGGATTCCTAAGATATTGTCCTGACAGAGTCTTTGAAAAAGGTCCCCAACGTGGCCAAAAGACAAGAGAGTCCTGCCAGCTTCCCACAGTACCCACCACCACCAAAAAGTCAGAGAGAAAAGATGGCCAGTGGGAGATACTACGTGGCACAGCGATGATTTAAATTTCTGGGGAGATCATTCCTTCAAGGAAGAGGTGGGTAAACACTAATATGACACAGACAGAAGGCCACGGTCTAGGGAGTCTGAAAAACGTGTTCATTTGAACAAGGCAAATGACTCACCACAGTTGAGTCTCAAGTTTCACATCTAACCATCCCACCTCAGTGAGTTACTGCGAAGCTTAAATACGGTAAGATACAGAAATATTTAGCATAAAGTAGAAGATGATGATGTTTATTACTATTCTTTAAGAGGAAGAACATTTGCCTAGGTATCCTCTATTCATGCATTTTCTTTTCACAGAATGCACATGCCATTCGTGTGCAAATAATAGTAAATTACCCACTATCCTGTGAGTAGAAGAGGCTACTTGATTTTCTCAGGACTAGCTAAGAGCACATGTGACAAGAAATCCTAGTTGTTCAACCGGGATGCTTCACACTATGGAGAAATTACTTAATTTCTCTGAACCTTAGTTTCCTTATCAATAAAATGGGTCTCATAAGATACAGCTCATAGGGTTTCTGTGTTGTGCAAATGAGTTAGAAAATATAAAGCAAATAGTGCAGTACCTAGATCACGATAAAGAGTTTTATTGTGACTATTCCTGGGTTTTTAAATCACTCTCTAGTGAGCTCAGTGGTCTTTATATCAGGATACTACTGAAGAGGCCCCTGTTAAGGGGAAAGGAAAGAAGAAAATAAAAAAAGGAATATTCCAGTCAGTTATTTGACTAATTTGACCTGATTTGCTAATCATTTGTTCCAATAACAAATAGCCTTTAATTTAACCCAGTTTTCTAATGAACAGATCCACATTTCTTGAACTATATCTATTTCAGCTTCTTACCAACATACAATAAATGAGATTTTCTCATGGTCATCAAAAATGCTGTAAAGGTTACGAATAGACCAGGGAAGCCCCTATGCAAATAACATGTAAGCCCACCCTACACAGTGGCTCGAGACTGCTGAGAGGGAAGGGTAACAGGCCTCAAGGCCAGTTATTTGCTTTTCCACTAACACAAAACAAACAGGAGAAAAAAAAAAATCCAAGGAAAGTTTAGGCTAGCAAAGGAAGAACACATTTTTTAAGGATCAGTAAGTCAGAAAATGTTTTGTCATAGTTCAGTTTAATATTTAGAAGAAGCTCTTACCTTCTGTTAGATTTTTCTGTGCACCTTAAGCTATTCTAAAAATTATGTCTTTAAAAAAACAGATGAAGGAAAACTGGGTCAGTCTAGGCATATTTCATAAGGAAATATAACTTCAGATTTACCTTAATTTTTTTAAATTTTTGCAGTATATTTGTATTTTACAAATTTTTATTCTTTATTTTGAAATATTATGTAGATGCGATTAATGATACAGAATTCCTTCAAGAATAATAAGAGCATTGAGCTTTTATTCCCCCATCTTTATACAAAACTCAGGGAGACTAATAAGAAGACTAGGATAATAGTAAATTACCAGAGGATTCAGAATTCCCTTTCAAATCTCCTTACTTCTTACTCCAGGCTCTCACTTGCTATATTTCAGACAGAAGGAATATAATACAAGGAATTGCCTACAAACTAGTTGGAAGGGCTGAAGAAACAAAATAGGAGGGAAGCAACACGAGTAGAAAGTAGTGAGTATTCTTGTGGTTAAAGTTGTTGGAAGGAGAAAAGAAGAATGAAGCGAAAGAGAACGAGATGTTCTTAGAGTCTGGTGAGAGGTCTTGATGCCAATTCACTATCCAAATATATGGTTTCTTAGGGAAACTCAATATCCACATCTTGTGACATTTAACCCGGCCTCTCTATTGATTTTTGCATTAGAATAAATATACAAAAAAAAAAAAAAACATAGTAACATAGCAACAGGGCATATACAAGATTTAAAAGCATTCTTAAGAGATAGAACCATCCTTGGCCATTTGCACCTCTGAGCGAGCTGCGACAGACCCAAGTGGGGAAGGAGGATGCAGGCCCACCAAAATATTTTGGGAAAGGGGGAATCTCTGGATGTCACTTGTTTTCAGGGGCTTCCTTACCTGGAAACAATGCATTGTTGGAGGACTGTTCGTACTGAACCACAAAACTGAGACACAAACATACACAAGTATTAGCCATATACTCAAGCACAACCCAAAATAAAAATTGTAGCCATTGTGTCCAATAACTGGGTTTTGAGCAATTATAATTGATATTTGTTGAACTGATTACATGTCACATACTTTACTAAGTGCTTCTATGTCTGATCTTATGTAATACTCACCAAAACCATGTGCGGTAGTTTCTTTTACTATTCCTAGTTCCTGAAGATGGGGAAATTGAAGCCAAGAGGTTAAGTGCCTCCCCAAGGTCACTCAACTAATGAATGGAGCTATGATATGAACCCAGACTGTTTAATATGAAAAACACATTCATAACCAGTGCTGTCTTCTTCTATGTCATTGGAAGGATGACTTCCCCCCCCTCCCCCAGTTCCTGTTCTAAATCCCTCCGTCCTTCTGAACATGTGAAATTCCTCTACTGGTTTACAATGGAAAGTCAAAGGGCATAAGCCACAATTTGCTTCCTGATTACATTATATTCACATACATCCTGTCAAGTATAGCTCTTTACACCAAGCAGTGAGTTGTTTTTTGCATACATGTACTGTATTCTTTCTCATAAAAAGTACATGGCATAGAGCTGGTACAATGACTTTTGTAGCAAGTAACATTTCCTGTAGTTTGTTTTGCTAATGGTTTTATTCCTCCTGGAGGAACCTAAGGCTAACTTAGAAGTTTGAATTAGGGAATTAAGAGTACCATGTACAAAGGTACCTACCGTCAACTCAGAACTTTCTAAAATATAAAACTAGTGAAAGGATCAGATGAGCTACAAAGCTGAAAGCGTACTGCTTGATTGATCTCAACCAGCTTTATGCTATTTGGGGGCTTTTGTTCTCTATTTTTTTGTTTTGCTCTCTCCTTGTATGTTTCTTTGTAGGGCACAGCTGAAATGGTAATCCATTTCCTAATCTTCTATTAATACAAGAGACTTCCTAATTCCAACCCACGGTCATTACAGTGGCCATTAATACTGTATTCTGCCAATGAATTTGTTAGTTACAAATTATTACATTCTCCAGACATAGATGATGGACATAAATTGGAGAAATCCTATCAGGAAAGAAAAGAGAAATTTAGTAATGGGAACATGCCATCTTCCATTTGATACACGGGAGATTTGCCAAAACAAGATAAGTAGGCTCACCAGAATTTTTACACCTTCTAGGTGTCAAGGATTTTCACCTTTATTATTAATGTGCAAGTCCTCCTCTTTCACCTCCTAAGCTCTTGCCAGTGCCGAGACCTACACTGCAGCGACTGGGAAGCTTTTATCCTGCCCTCGAAATCACCCTCTACACAGTTAAGCATTTGGCACAACCTTGGATTCGGGAGCCCGGAAGGGCTTTGCAAACGTAATATTTTAATCAGTGCTTTTTAAAACATATGTTTAAATCGTATTTTCCAGCTAAGGAGTGGTCTCAGCGATCATCCCTATCCCACTTACAAAAGAAAGTTCTCAGGCCAACTTGGCAGCTTCGAGCGATTTGGTAGATCTGGAAATCTTTCAGCTCCCTAGTTAACATTCTTCGTATCCAAATCCAGGTGCCAAAACTTTTACTGAGCGAGAGAACTACCGCTTAACTGTCTCTCTCACCTGCTACTGTCACGGAGCTATAACTACTACTATGTTTAGAGCTCCTGCAGGAAAAGGATTGTCAAGCCGTATGTAGCAAACTGACAGTTACACGTCCCTTTGCTGCTTCAGTTAGTGCAACCGTGCAGCTTCCCACCCAGCAGCAGCGTTGTGACCCTGAGATGGATCTGTTAAACCAGGAATTCAGCTCAGGACTAAGAGCACATTCGGGTAATCCATATACCAAGAGTGACCACACACTCACTTTGTCTGAAACAATCCCAGGAGACTGACTGTCCAAGTATAATTAGCAATGGTGCCTACGTCCACTCGCAAACTTGTACCAGTATGGAGAAACATGGGGTCACCCTGCTTATACCTCTAAAAGATCAATGGACCAGGATGAGAAATTTCTTCAGCTGGACACCTACACTGGTAACCTTCATATAGCTCCCCTCACCTCCCTCTTGGCAGTTGCCAACAATTCCACTGTTCAAGAGTCAAACTGTAACTTACCGTAGCTCTAGCATTTGCTACACAGTCTGACACAAAGTTAGCAACTTTATAATTTTCTGAGATGGAAAATGGCAAGTCAAAGGCATGTTGCTCATTCATACAATCTTTACATATTTATTGTATCCCCACTGTTTGCAGGCACGGTGCTAGGAACCAGGGATCTACAATGAAGCTGGTAAAGGATGAAACTTTGTCCTTAAGGAGATTGTAGTCTCATGGGAACGGCTACTTTAAGATACAGTTTTGGTGCCTGAAGTGATATAAATATCAGGTGTGACTGGGTGTACAGAAGGGCAACTAACCTAGCCTTGAGAAGTGTAGGGAGACTTCCTGAAACATGTGACCTATAACTAATGAGGATGAAAAGAGATTGAGGAAGGTTCTTTCCTCCATTTTATGTACAAAGGCACATGAAGAGAACTGGTGGTCTTCAGAGTGTCTATGGTGAAGATGCTAAGATGAGTACTGGGGCCGGCAGTGGGGACACAGAGGACCACAGAGCAGGCTGCCTAATGCCTGTGTCATTAGAGAGATCGGACTCGATCCTGGGGCAATGGAGAACCAGAACCTACCCCTCTATGGAAAAGTGATCTGATCAGATTCGATTTTTGAATGATCCCCCTGGTCACAACATCATAACTGCATAAAATTATGAAGTATTTTGCATTCTCAGGGAGAGCAGGGGACATCACTTTTGTGTTTTATTTGAAGCTGTTGAGTCATCTATGAAGAATGGTCTCCTTGATAAAGTCAGCCATGACTCAACAGGAAGGCACTCTGGCTTTAGTTACTGCTTCCAGGGTTTAATTTTCTGGTTTCCTCAGCCAAACCACACTACCCTTACTTGGACCTCAATTTCCTTGTCTATAAAATATGGACTGTTGTATTCACCTTTCACAGAAAGTGATGTGAGGAACCACTAATGAAAAGCAGCCAACTTAGGGGGAAAAAAAGTGTTACAAAAATGCTTAATAAGTCCAAATTACAGCCAAGAAAGATGAACTCTGTGTGTGTGTCAAATGCTCAAGTGTGCAGTGAAAGGATTTCAACTATAAGATTTAATGATTTGGAGACCCATTTTCACTAGGACTATCTGTCTCAGCTAAATCTGAGGCTGGCGTGACAGTCTTGCTCACCAATTAAAAGATGACAATCTGAAATCATCTCTGCTCAAAGGCGTGTTCCTGCATCTCGCTTGGGCTCACTTCCACAAGGAGCCTTCTCTGAATCGAGGAGACGAGCCCACAACTTATCAAATCACACTCTGAAACCAAGTTCTGGAGGAAATTAATGTGTGGTTTAAATGTTTTTGTTTTGTTTTTTAAAGAATTGAATGGGGAAAACAAGAATTGGATGTAATATGATAAGAGAGAGAGACCAATGAATCATTCCACTACACTCTTCAGATCTCGTAAAAGACCAAACTTGTTAGATTGAAATAAAAGAATTATTGGTAATAATAGCCATCACTCATTGAGATCAGGCTATGTGCAAGGAGCTATTCCAAGTATTTTGCAAGTATTTGCTCATTAGTTGCTCCTACCAGAGAGTTGTAATTGTTCCCTAGTATATCTTAGTTCTCAAAACTTGAGTTTGGAAAGGCTAGGTCCTGCCCATCTATAAAGTCACAGAGTTTGAATTACAACCTAGGCTGATATAAATTTAGGTTTATGCTCATTGCCTCTGAACTGCTCTATTAAAAGGCCTATCACACTGCTGTCTCCTTCTTGGGCTCTTGCTTTGTCACCCCTACCCAACTCTTTTGCTCATCTCATCAATGGTATGTGAAGCTGCTGTTTCCAAAATATGAATCAGTCAAGATAGGAGGGTTAATTTATTTTAGTGGATATGTGTCAGTAACACTATTTTTAAAAAGTACATCATGACGACTTGCATATCACACAAAATCTCTCCATTAGGTCATTCCAATAAAACCCTAAAAAGAAGGGAGGGATCTGTCCCATTGCACATGTTGCATCAAGAGCACCTGTCAGCAATTGAGGCTTCACACATATATCCAACAATATAAGAAAACTCCAGACTTTTTTGAGAAATAGATCCAACAGGAGGGAATAAAAATACCCTTAAGATAAGCCCCTTTGGGGTATGAATTGCTAAATTCTATAGCTTCTTCTTGCCATACCACACATAAAAAAAAAAAAAAAATTGATCGTGATAGTTATATCAAGTCATACTTTTTACATCAACAGTATCCTGAGTTTTAAAACTGAGCTCCATGGAAGTTCTGAAATTTTAGCTCAGAAATTCTGCAAAAATATGATTTAAATTCATGTTTAAATATATTTTTTAAATTATTCTAAGACAATTTTAAAACCATATGCATATTCAAATTCACACAGCACACACACACATATCCATGCTGAACTCCAGACTTATGTATCCAGCTGCCTACTTGACATCGATCTTTACCAGAATGTGTGCAAAATCATACACTTTCCCACCCTGTCCTCAAACTTGTCCCACCTGCAGTGTTCCACAATTCATTAGGGGCAGTCTGTCCTTCCAGTGGTTTAGAGTCTTCCCTAACTCATGCTTTCCCTCGCATTTCACATGCAAAGGCACCATCACGTGACCAGTTCACATCCCCTCCATTGCCCTGATCGTGGGCAAGTCACCAACATCTGTCACTTGGAGCACTGCAATAGCTTCCTAATTGGTCTTCTTTCATCTGACCTTTTCCTGTGATCACCTATTCTCCACCCTGCACTCAAAATGATCCTTTTAAAAGTTAGTCCCATCGTGCCTCTCAAATTATATCTCTGAAAATCTTCCAAAAGGGTCTCATCTTATTTTGAGAAAAGCCAAAGCCCCTTTCATGACCTATAGGAGCTTGTCCATTCCCGTTCCCTTTGCCTTACCGAACTCAACTTCTATGCCTATCCCCCTTGTTCACTCTACTCTAACTAGGCAGTACCCCTTGCTGTTATTCAAACACCTACCATGTGCTGTTTCCTCTTCTTGTTCTTTCTCACCAGCTTTAAGTCTTTTTTTGTTTGTTTGTTTGTTTGTTTGTTTGTTTGTTTTTTGGTGAGGACTTCTCTAACCACACAATTTATTTTTATTTTACTTTTTTTCTAATCATACAATTTAAAGTTGAAATCTCTCATGTCAATCCCAGCACTTTGTGTTTCTGTTTCCTACATTATTTTTCTTCACAACACTTAACACTACCTGGGGCGCCTGGGTAGCTCGGCAGGTTAAAGCCTCTGCCTTCGACTCAGGTCATGATCCTAGGGTACTGGGATCAAGCCCTGCATTGGGCTCTCTGCTAAGCAGGGAGCCTGCTTCCCCCTCTCTCTGCCTACCTCTCTTCATACTTGTGATCTCTGTCTGTCAAATAAATAAAAATCTTAAAAAAAAAAGACATTAAAAAAAAAAAAACACTTACCACTACCTGATAGAATATGTATTTAGTGTGTATTGTTCATTGTCTGTCTCCTTAACCAGAATGTAAGTCCCATGAGATCATGATGTAGATTTCTCTTGTTCTGCTGCTCTCTTACCCAGGACATTCTATGGCACCGACATTTGTAGAAGGGAGTTAGGAAAGAAAGTAGGATAAAAAGATAGTGCAACAACAGTGGGGACATGAGCATATGACTATTTCAATAGGGTGTTAGAAAAGGCTCTTTGAGGGCATAGCACTAGAACCTGAATGTTGAGAAGAGGGCCAGCTCTACAAAAATCAGGTAATAAAATATTCCATGTGTGGAGACTTCAATTCAGGATACATTTAAAAGTTTAAAGAACAAAAAACCACACACATAGATCATGGTGAAAAAGTAGAGACAACTATTTGTTTACTGCAGAATTTTCATTACAGATACAAGAAGAAAGTTTGTCTGGTTGTACCAGCCAAGATTCAATGGAGGACTAGAGGGGAAAAACTTGATAATATAGAATTTAAAAAAATAGAAAATTTTTGCAACATCATAAATAACCTTAATAAACAGTAAAAACAACAACAAAAACCTGTTTTACTCCAAAAGTTTAAAAAAAAATCTAAAATTTTAATCTCAAAACAGTTGAAAAGATCAAGGAGGTTGACAGGAGCTATATCATATGAGCAATAAGGAAAAGATTGAATTTCATCCTTCTGATAATGGTAAGCTTTTGGAACATTTAAGCAGAGGAGTGATGTCATTTGATTTACATGCCTAAAGGATTGTTTTCACTCTTTAAATAATACGGGGGCATAGCAAGTGGAGACTGGGAAAGTGACTAGGAAGTTACCACCATTAGGAGACATATGATGGTGGATTAGAGACTGGAAAGCAAGAGAGCAGTAGTGTTCAGATTCTAGGAATGTATTGGAGGTGAAACTGCATTTGTTGATGGATGCAAAGAATAAAGGACCTTTATCCCAGATATGCAAAGCTGGTCCAGCATTTGAAGGTATAGTCCATCATATCAAGAGTATTGCATAATCTTATTAGTAGATGCAGAAAAATCATTTGACAAAATCTGACAACTATTTGTGATGAGAATTCTCAGTAAACTAGAAATACAGGAAAATTCCCTGGATTTAATCAAGAATAGCCACCAAAAATCCCTACAGTTAACATTATACCTAAGGATGAGAAACTCAAAGCTTTCCCAGTAAGATCAGGAGCAAGACAAGGAGGTTTCCTTCATGAATGCTTTTCAACATTGTACTACAAGTCCTAAATAATGCAATAAGACAAGAAAATATAAGAAAAGATATGTAGATTGGGAAGGAAGAGATAAAACTATCTTTATTCACAGATGTCATGATCATCTTTGTAGAAAACCTGAAGGAATCAACAAAAAATTTCTGGAAGTAATAAACAATTATAACAATGTTATAGGATACAAGGTGGAAAAGTCAACTTTCCTAATTACCAATAATGAACAAGTGAAATTTGAACTTTGAAAACACAATGTCACTTACATTCACACCAAAAATAAATATATATACTTGGATAAAAATCCAATAAAATATCTATGATAGCTATAGGAGGAGAACTATAAAACATCAACCAAACCTCTGATCAAAATTCTTAACTAAATCAAAGAACTAAATAAATAGAGAACTATTCCTATGTTTATAGATAGGAAGACTCAATATTGTCGACATGTCAGTTTTTCCCAACTTGTTTATAGATTCAATGAGGTTCATTTAAAAATCCCAGCAAGTTATTTTGTGTCTATTAACAGACTGAGTCCAAAGTTTATATGAAGAGACAAAAGATCCAAAATAACAAAGACAATATTGAAAAGAACAAAATCGGAGGACTGATCTTACCCAACTGTGAGATTTACTATAAAACAAAAGTAATCAAGACAGTGTAGTATTGGTGAAAGAACAAACAAAATTGATCAATAGAACAGAATAGAGAGCCCAGAAATAGATATAAATAAGTCATAAACATAGCCAGTGATCTTTGACAAAGGACCAATGAAGAAAAGATAGTCTTTTCAACAACTGGTTTTGAAACAACTGGATATCCACATGCAAAAAACTGAGTCAAAACACTGATCTTATGCCGTCCACAAAACTCAAAATGGGTAACAAATCTAAATATAAAATATTAAACTACAAACGTCCCAGAAGACAACACAGGAGAAAATCTAGATGACCTTGAGTTTGGCAGTGATTTTTTTAAAAAGGCATGGTCCATCACAATCCCAGATTTCAAGGTATACTACAAAGCTAAAATAATCAAAACAGTATGGACCTGGCACAAAAATAAACGCATAAATCAATGGAACACAATAGAGACCTCAGAAATAAACCCATGCTTTTATGGCCAATTAATCTATGACAAAGGACACAAGAATATACAATGGGGAAAAGACAGTCTCTACAATAAATGGTGCTGGGGAAACTGTATAGCTACATGCAAAAGAATAATACTGGACCACTTTCTTACTATAGACAAAAATAAACTCAAGTGAATTAAAGACCTAAATATGAGACCTGACACATAAAACTTATAGATGAAAATGTTAGCAGTCATTTCCTTGATATCAACCTTTGCACATTTTTCTAGATATCTCTCCTCAACCAAGGGAAATAAAAGCAAAAACAAACTATTGGGATTACACTAAAATAAAAAGTCTTTGTATAGCAAATGAAACTATCAACAAAATGAAAAGGCAACCTACTGAATGGGAGAAGACATTTGCAAATGATATATTCAATAAGGGGTTAATATCCAAAACGTATAAAGAACTTACATGACTCAATGTCAAAAAAAAATAATAATAAACTGGCTTAAGAGGGATTGAATAAACATTTTTCCAAACAAGACATACAGATGGCCAAGAGACACATGAAATGATGCTCAACATCACTAATCATCAGGAAAATGCATATCAAATCCACGGTATCACCTCACACCTGACAGAATGATAACATCGAAAACATAAGAAATAACAGATTATTAGCAAGTATTCAGAGAAAACCCTTATGCACTGTTGAAGGGAATGTAAGCTTGGTGCACCCACAGTAGAAAACAGTATGGAGGTTCCACAAACACTTAAAAATAGAATTGTCATATGATCCAGTAATTCCACTACTGGGTATTTACCCAAAGAAAACAAAACAAAACTAATTTGAAAACATATATGCACTCCTATGTTTATTGCAGCATTATTTACAATAGCCAAGATACGGAATCAACCCAAATGTCCATCAACAGATGAATGGATAAAGATGTAGAGAGTGTGTGCGTGTGTGTTCATGAAATGGAATATTATTCAACCATAAAAAAGGATGAGATCTTGCCAATTTCAACAACATGGATGGACCTAGAAGCTATTATGTTAAGTGAAATAAGTCCAAGAAGGACAAATACCATATGACCTCACTTATATGTGGAATCTGAACAACAACAAAAAATGAATAGACAAACAAATGACAAAAGGCAGAAAGAGACTCATAAATACAGAAAACAAACTGATGGTTTCCAGAAGGGAGAGAAGTGGGGGGATTGGCAGAATGGGTGAAGGGGAGTGGGATATATAGGCTTCCAGTTATGAAATTAATAAGTCATAAAGATAAAAGTATTATGATAACATTGTATAGGGGTAGATGGTAGCTACATTTGTGATAAGCATAATATAATGTATACACTTGT
The DNA here is from genome assembly GCF_010015895.1 of Lontra canadensis. Taxonomy (NCBI): domain Eukaryota; kingdom Metazoa; phylum Chordata; class Mammalia; order Carnivora; family Mustelidae; genus Lontra; species Lontra canadensis. Next base: position 6,160,615 of record NW_022631064.1, on the reverse strand, counting down.
TGAATCACTATGTTGTATACCTGGAACTAATGTAACATGGTAAAACAATTATACGTCAATTAAAAAAAAATAAAATAGGGCGCCTGGGTGGCTCAGTGGGTTAAAGCCTCTGCCTTCGGCTCAGGTCATGATCACAGGGTCCTGGGATCGAGCCCCGCATCGGGCTCTCTGCTCAGCATGGAGCCTGCTTTCCCCTCTCTCTCTCTGCCTGCCTCTCTGCCTACTTATGATCTCTGTCAAATAAATAAATAAAATCTTTAAAAATAAATAAATAAAATAAAAATAAAATAGAATGGCACAATCCATCAAACAAAGAATTGATAAGCTGGACTTCATTTAAAATTTTAAAATGTCTGCTCTGGGAAAGACACTGTCAAGAGAATGAGAATACAAGTCATGGACTGGAAAAAAATGTTTGCAAAATACATATCAGATAAAGGATTGTTATACAAAATACAAAGAACTCTTACAATAAGAATATAATACAAAGAATTCAACAATAAGAAAACAAACCACCAGATTTAAAAAATGTTTCAAAGGCCTTAACAGACATTACAGCAGAGAAAAAAATACAGGTGACAAAAATAAGCACATGAAAAGTTGCTCCAGGGGCACCTGGGTGTCTCCGTGGGTTAAGCAGCTGCCTTTGGCTGAGGTCATGGTTCCCAGAGTCCTGGGATCAAGTCCCACATCGGGTTCCCTGCTCGGGGCGGAGAGCCTCCTTCTTCCTCTCCCTCTGCTGCTCCTTCCACTTATGCTTTAAAAAAAAAAAAAAAAAATTCCACATCATATTCATCAGGAAAATGCAAATTAAAACAATGATGAAATAATATTATATACCTATAGAATGGCCAAAATCCAGAACACTGACAATCCCAACTGCTGATGAAGATGGGAAGCTATAAGAACTCTAATTCCTGGCTGGTGGAAATGCAAAATAGCTCAGTATCTTTGGAAGACAGTTTGGCGGTTTCTTATAAAACTGAGTATGCTTACCATACGGCCCAGCAATTATGCCCCTTGGTATTTACCCAAAGGGGTTGAAACTTCTATCCACACAAAAAGCAGCACATAAATACTTGTAGCAGCTTTGTTCACAATTGCCAAAACTTGGAAGCAACCAAGATGTCAGTCGGTAGCTGAATGGATAGTAAACTGTGGTACAGGCAGACAACAGAATGGTGCTCCGCACAAAAAAGAAGTATCTTGTCATGAGAAAACATGGAGGAAACTTAAATGCATGTGACTAAATGAAAAAAGCCAGTCTGAAAAGTCTACATACTATATATACAATTCCAACAACCTGACATTCTTAAAAAGTCAAAGCTATGGAAATAGTAAAAAGATCAGGGAATGCCAGGGGTTGGTGGGAAGGGAGGGATGAACTGGCAGAGCCCAAAGGATATTTAGGGCAATGAAACTGCTCTGAATGATTCAATACTGGTGGTCACATGTCATGAGAAATTGATCAAACCCCATAGGCTGTACAACATTCTGTGGACCCTAATGGAAACTGTGATAAAGATGTATCAGTGTAGATTCATCAGCTGTAACAAATATACCACTCCTGAGGGGACTGTTAATAACGGGGAGACAGGAGATATATGGGAAATGCCTGTACCTTCTAAATTTTTCTGTGAACCTAAAACTGTTCTAAAATACAAAGTTTAGTTTTAAAAATGAGAGACAAAGAAAAACTAAAGATAATACCTACATTTTTTTACCTGAACAACGGCAGAATGTTCATAGAATGTTGTACACAGTTCTGTGGGGCGCAATGGAGGAGAGGCAGGTATTTGGGGCTGGGACAAGAGTTCTATTCTGTAAATCACTCTACCAATTTTAACCCTTTGAAGACCAAGAACGCAGGTCATAAACATGTGGTTGTCATTTTTTTTTTTTTTTGGTCTAGACTTTGAGATAATGTTTCTCCTTCTATCTTTGTGCATATCCTTGAATTGCTCTAGATTCTTCTGCTTATCTACACATATAAAGAAGGACACTCTAATAGAGATTGCTCAGCTGTCGAGGTATGCTTACATTAAGAAACTCCACCTAGTGAAGGAAGAGGAATGTCGGAGAGGTTCCAAGTTCCATGCTGGTGTGGGTGTTCACAATCTCTGTGGCAAACCCGACTAAATCTTGGAAGAGGATAGGTACATAGAAGTCCCCAGACAGGTTAAAGGGCCTGAGAGCAAGACGCTTGTTGTCCTTCTGACCGAGACCCAGACTGCCGAAAGACCCAACTGTCCATAGCACCCAGGGTAGATGGAACCAGGAAGGCAAGCTAGGAGAAGAGCCTTGGATTGTCCCCACACATCCATCATTATGGTGAAGTGGTTAGTTCAACAAAATGCTTTCCATGGGCCAGAGGAAGACACAACCACAGGACAGAAGAGGAAGTGGAGAAGGGAAAGGGAGGAGGCAGAGAAGGCTGAGGAGCTTAGCCTCTAGTGGCCATCCAGTTGGGCCCGGACTGAAAAAGAATGACCTGGGTGAGCAGGCAGCCACTGGCTAGAAGAACTAGCAGGAATGGTTGATGATAGGGAGATAGCTGTTCCTCTCCCCACCCTGCCTGGGCGCCATGTAAGCATTCAAGAGATCCAGACACAACCCCAATGGAAGGAAAGAAGACCTTGTATTACCGGAAATTTGCATTGGGACTCTTAGAATTACAAAAATAAGTCCAGTTAGAGAAAAACAAAATTACATGGAAACCTCATATATGCTCTGTATAAATGGTGTTAGTGTTTCCCGTAGGGTCTGTTTGGATTGACAAGGAATGTGAGCAGGTCCTCTGTTCCAATAATTTGCTATTCATCTTCAAACAAAACTTACCTATTGCTCTTCTTTCAAGCTTGTAACTAAGAATATTTGATACATATCTTGAGAATTGCAAGGTGAGGTTTGTTTGTTTTTTTTTTTAAGTTATGGTCTGCAACTATTTACATGTGTGAATCAAGATTTCCTTCACACATTGCAACCAAAATAAAATGTAGCCATAAGCAGGATGTCCAAACAGGTATGGGCCAGGCACTGTTATTTAACTTCTGGTTAACTTGTGTCCATCAAAACAAGTGCACGCTGTTTGTCAATTGACCTTTTAATAATTGATGTGTGTTTAAACTTATCAAATGCTTCTAATTTAAAGGCATTTTGAATATTATTTATTTTATAAATCAGAATGGTTTGAATATGTCATTTGACAAAAAGTGCTGTTGTGAAAAATATTTACAAGATGCTGTTCTATATGATATTAATTTTTTTTATTTTAAATACAAGATTTTGGCAAATATCACCTTTATTACATAAACTGTTTATATATGTCATTGTACATACTAGATTAATACTAGTGATAGTAATTATTTTCTTTTTGTCTTGTGGTAAGAACACAACATGAGATCTACTCTCCTAACAGAAATTAAGTGTACAGGACAGTATTTTCGACTCTTACACTGTACAGCAGAGCTCTAGACTTTACTCATCTTTCTTAACTGAAACTTTATGCCTGTTGATTCATAATTCCCTAATTCCCCTTCCCCATAGCCCTTGGTGATGAACATTTCACTCTTTATTTCTATGAATTCAACTGTTTTGGTACCTCATATAAGTGGAATTATGTCATCTTTGTCTTTCTTCATCTTGCTAATTCCACTTAGCATCATGTCCTCAAGGTCCATTTATGTTGCCACACATTAAGAAATTTCCTTCTTTTTTTTAAAGCTGAATTGCATTCTATTATACGTATATACCATACTGACCTTACCCATTTATCCATCATGGACATTTGTGCTGTTTCCACATCTTAGGTATTGTCAAGAGTGCTTCAAGGAACATGGGAGTGCTAATATCTCTTCGAGATCCTGAATTGAATTCTTTGAATAAATACCCAGAAGTAGCAGTGCTGGCTCATTTGGTGTTTCTACTTTTAAATTTTTTGAGGGACTTCCACAGTGAATAACTACTTCTTGATTGGTGCTCTGTGCAAGAAGCCATGCTAAGAATTTGCTTCTATTCTCTCTGAGTCTTCCTCTTAACTCTTTGAGACAGATCCTCCTGTTACCTCCATTTCAACGTTTAAGAAAACAGACTTAATGAAGTTGTCCCAAGTCAGAGAGGTGAGAATAGTTGGAGCTATCTGACGTCAAAGCCTGAACATGTACTCGCTTAAGAGTCTTTTTCAATCATCTGTCAAAGCCTAATTTAAGAAAGATAAATGAAAAAGCCAGTCAGAGAGCGCTAAACACCAAATTAAGGGATGCCTGGGTGGCTCAGTCAGTTAAGCATCTGCTTGGGTCATGATTCTAGGGTCCTGGAATCGAGTCCTACATTGGACTTCTTGCTCAGCTGGGAGCCTGCTTCTCCCTCTCCCTGCCACTCCCCTTGCTTGTGTGCTCGTGCGCTCATTCTCTCTCTCTCTCTCTCTTTCTCTCTATCTGACAAATAAATTTTAAAAATCTTAAAAATAAATCAATAGCTAAACACCAAATTAAGTGTACAAGACATGGGATCTTGAGTCACTTTAGAAAACAATGGAACTTTATTGACAACTGTGTTTCATTTTTTAGGACATGGTTCCTCTCTCTCGCAGGTCTCCTGGGTTGCAATGGTCTAACAGGAATTGCTGTCAAACAAAACCTTCCCACACCCGGATGTCAAGGGGAACTTAGTTTTTCTATGGAATAACTAAGAATATAACCACTGCCATGAGAAAGGATGTTGAGATACCAAAATAAACTGAGAATTCCCCCTCTACGACATGAGTTGAGGCTCAAAAGGGTGCAGTTGGAGGAGAAAAACTAGATATTACCCAAAATAGGCTAGTTCCAAGGAAACTGGTTCTGCCTCAAAATTTGCCTTCTATGATTGGGACCATCTCAATGGGGTCCACAGTCCTCCAGGTCTGGTCTCCATAGAATACACTCTGTCAGTGTTCTCACCAGCAGCTGGAACAAAGAGACCTCAAGTTCAAGTACATTGTCTATTACTGTGCATATTAAAATATATATAATATCCAATTCTCTTGCTTTTCCTCCAACCCAGACCAGCCTCAGCATTTCTCTCTCTCTCTCACACACACACACACAATACAGACTCAACTACAGACTCGTCGAAGTGAACTCCTAGTCTTGTCCCACACTAGATTGTGCTGTATCCATGAGCTTTACCCTCTTGGTGGATGGAAACTCATGTAGAAAATCTACAAGAAAATTTCATGTAGAAATGCCAAGATCTTTATTCTTAACTCTTCTATTGCTCTGACAGCTGGTGCCCCAACCTCTCAGGGAATCCTGTCCTCTCTATGAGCACACCACATGCAGAATCAGACCACTTCGCACATGCCCTTCATTGCTGTCTCACCACGACCTGAGCTTGTCATGGTCTCTCTCCTGAATTACCTGGATTACAACAGCCTCCTCTTCCTTGGTCTATTTCAACACACCACTTAGAGTCACACTTTTGAAAACAAAGATCACATCACACGCCTAACACCTCGCCACGCTATCCCCACTTCACTCTGAGGGTATGACTGGCAAGGCTTGGTATCACCTGCGTGGGCCTCCTACCTCACCTGCTGTGCCCTGGCCACATAGGAAGTCCCTAGGCACATTCTCACCTTAAGCCCTTTCTTAACTCGTAGGCTGTGGTCAGAAAGCTCTTCCCTCAATAATGCTGGGCTAACTTCCTAACACTTCTAAGTCTTTGTCAAACATCACCTTCTCCATGAGGCCCTCCTTGACTGCCCTGTCTAATTTATGAAACTTCTCAGCCCCTGCACTCCTAGTCTGCATTACCTTATTTTACATTTTTGTTTTTGCACATTAATCCCCTTTTCACTTAGGCATTTATCAAATTTTTCTATGGTCCTATTCCCCTGCCAAAAAGTAAATCCCTAGAGGTCAAGAGTCTAAGTCTGCATTGTTTGTAGTGAATTTCAAGCACCAAAAACAGAGCACAGAGTAGGTATTTAATAAATATTAGCTGAATGAATAAAACAAATTGAGTAACACAGTTTAAGACACGGTAAATGTTAACTTCCTCTCCCTTCATTGTCTCATGACCATTGGGCTATGTGCCATAGAGTGCACTGAGAAATTCTTAAATCTCTCTGAGTAGCTAAAAGAGTAGAATCTAGAAGCCTCTTAATTCCTGAGGAATACCCTGGGACAAATCAGATAGTTTCCATATAATTAAAAAACAGTTTGCATATTAGTGAAATAAAATGATAATTAACAAGTGGTTGGGGAAAGCAAGCATTCTCATGCATTTCTTGAGAGAATAATAATTAGTTAATCTTTATAAAGCCATTTCTAATGCCCTTCAAAATCATAAATACATAAATACTCTGACTCACCAATTACACATCTAGGAATTTCTCCTACATCTATGCTCACCTATGTATCAAGTGGAATATATGAGAATATATATTCCTTTCGACATTGTTTTAACAGCCAACGACTGGAAATCTAAATATCCATCGGTAGAGGACTGGTTTAATTAAGTTTGGGGACATTTATGATGGAATATTCTACAGCCATTAAAGAGAATGAGGCAGAATTTATGCATACAGATATGGAGTGATGTTGTAGTGAAAAAAATCACAAAGCACTAGATGTCACAAGCTTCTGCTTGTATAAAAAAAAAGTAGATACCCATAGAATATCTCTGGAGAAATAAATACCAATACTGGTAATGTTTGTTACATTGAGATAGAGGAACTGGGCTCTGGGGAGCAAGGCTGGAATGGAGGTCTTCGCATTACATACCCTCTGCACTGTTTGGAATCCTTTGCCAAATGGAAAAGCTATTTATTTGAATTCATCACTTTTTAAACTCACATCTCCCTTACATACAATGATTTTGGAGAGTCACTATTCCTCAACATTTCTTTAAGTCAATATTCTCTTTTTTAAAATTTATCCTTTCAATTTCTCTCAAACTAGTCTATTCTGGTTTATTGCTATTACTACGAAATACATGTTATTGGGATGGAAGCAGCATTGTTTTCTCCTTCACTCTTTTTCCTGCACAAATGTGCTGATGACACTGATGACTCGGAGACTAATAATAACCTTTAGGATCAGGGTTTGGTCTTGAGTACAAAGGAGAGATCAGGAGTAGGAGCCCTTTTGGGACAACAACACCAGCCCCTTTTCCAGTCACTCTTCCTGGTCTTGTGGAGGGAAAAAAAAAAAAAAAAATCAAAACACAGCATGTCAAGACAGCATACTTCAGAGGCATGGAAATTGCTTTGGGAGTTAAGATGTAGTGGATTCTAATCTTTATTTCCGGGCCTCTGGTGATCTCACTCAAAACTCTCCTAACCCTGCCTGGGCCTCTGTTTTCCTGTTTGCAAAGTAAAAAGTTTATACCTCCTAAGTTCACACAAACACTGTAAGGTAATGAGCATAATTGCCAAATATAATACACACTAATGTTTCTCAATCCAACAACAAATGTGCCAAAACAGTGGCAGGAAACCACGTCTTAGAAAACAAAGCTGAAAAAACCCTTAAAGGTCAAGAATTACAGCATTGACTCCCACTCATTCTAGCCTTTGCCTTCTCAAAGAATGATGTCACTGAAAAACTGCGGACTTGGAATCTGACAAACCAAAGTGTAGACTCAACTGGGAGCCCCTTTAAACCAGAGGCTGGGTATCATGTTTGCAGGGCCTTCGGGGCCTCGAACAGACCCTGAAATCTGGGATCATTCAGAAGGCTCCCCAGACCACCTTCTCCATTCTCATAGCTTTCATAATTAACCCTACATAGATTTTCATGACTTTCCATCTCAGGTGTCTCCTGGGTGGCTTGGTGGATTGAGCATCTGACTGTTGGTTTCGTGGCTCAGGTCATGATCTCAGGGTCCCGAGATGGAGCCCCAACTCCAACTCTGCACTCAGCATGGAGTCTGTTTGTCCCACTCCCTCCACACCACCCCCACCCCCAGTTCTCTCTCTCTCTCATAAGTAAATAAACTCTTTTTAAATAAATAAATGAACAAACAAATAAACAAACCCCAGGCATATTGATGCAAATTAACATCTCATCTTAAATATCTAAATGAGATCTTACAATATATTCAAATCCATTGTTAGAAATGTGCACCTCAAACCTGATTGTCTTCACAGTTCCCTGGACAAAGAATGGCCCTATCATCCAGCAACATCTGTAGGCAGAAATTTTAGAATAGTCTGTGTCACTATTCTTTTCCTCATCCCATGTCCAATCCATCAGCAAGCCCTCTCCATTGGACCACCTCTCCCTTAGCTCTCTAACGCATCCCTGTTCTGCATCAAACTCCCATCACCGTCCCTTCACTAGGCCAACTGTTTTCTCCATCACCAGACCTGGTATAGCAGTTTCCTGCCTGGTTTACCTTTAACCACTGGCTTAGTAGTTTCCTGCCTGGTTTACCTTCAACCGCTGGCTTAGTAGTTTCCTGCCTGGTTTACCTTCAACCGCTGGCTTAGTAGTTTCCTGCCTGGTTTACTTTCAACCGCTGGCTTAGTAGTTTCCTGCCTGGTTTACCTTCAACCACGGGTTTAGTAGTTTCCTGCCTGGTTTACCTTCAACCACGGGTTTAGTAGTTTCCTGCCTGGTTTACCTTCAACCACGGGGTTAGTAGTTTCCTGCCTGGTTTACCTTCAACCACGGGGTTAGTAGTTTCCTGCCTGGTTTACCTTCAACCACTCTTGCCCGTCTTCTGACTGCTCTCCATATCGCACAGAGTAATCATGTCGTACCCATCCCCCAAAGTCCTGAATGCGTTCACTGTTTTCAGGAGAAAGACAAAGACAAGCAGAGAGACTTGTATTTCTAGCTTCACACCGCATCAATCTCTCTCCCTCTCTCTCTCTCTGTGTTCCTCTCTTCATCCACACTATACACATGCACGCGTGCATGCACATACACACATACACACATACACATACACACACACACACACACTCCAGTAACATTGGAATCTTCCAGTCTTTCTTACCTGACATTCTCTTCTCTACCACAAGGCCTTTGCACTTGCTGGTGCCTCTCTGGGTGTGTTCTTCCTCATTCATCTGGTTGACCCTTGCTCATCCTACACATTCAGTCCAGGTGTTATTTCAACAAGAAAGAAAAAAACCTTTCCTTCCTTCTCTGAGCTGGCTCAACAGTCTATCATTTATTTTCCCGATAGCAGGGATCTCAAGCCCAGCACTCCACAGAGTTGCCCTTTTACATTTATTTAAGTCATTTTGTGTTTTGTGTATATTTTTCCACTCACCAAAGTACCATGAAAACAGGACCTGGGTAGATTTTTGCTTGTCATTACATCTCTACTCTGTGAACGTTTGTTTTCATGAATGTTTCCGTGAACACAGGGTTGTAGGGGAAGAAAGATAAGCAAGCTCTGACATACACTCTGTGTGATCCCAAGCAAAAAGTTCAAAACTTCTAAATGAAATGTCTTTATCTGTAAAACTAATATCAAACATAATGGATTTACCAGATTTGAGGAAGAGTTAAATCAGGGTGTATCATGAAACTTTTAGCCCTGTGCCTAATAAATAGCATTTTAATAGATATCAGCTTGCTTCTCTATAACCTTTCATCTGGTAGATTGAAGAGTGAAAATGATCTTTTCAATAAATAAATAAGTAATTTATTAAAGACACATGATTCGCTTAGATAATGCAGTGTTTCGAACAGCTGGGGTAACCAAAACATAGAAGACCAGTTTTTTCAGGCTCTTTGGGAGGTTACAAGACAGTAGAAAATACAAAGTAGAAAAATGAAATGATAATGTGAGTTACACAACAATATCATCCAACAAAACAAGCTTTTGCACAAACCCACGCAGGATTAATTGCCAAATAAGCTCAAAGTGCTGTGAGTTCAAGGAAGAGGGAGATCACTCAAGGTGGAGGTGGGTAGGATTGGGTGGGGTCCTGTAGGAGGTAGACTAGGAGCGCCTGTGCAACTGGGAGAGAGCATGTGAGTAGGGGGGTTGGTCAGCTCCGGTAAGATGCAGGAATAAGAACAAAGGGAGCAAGATTATTCCAAGAACAATGGGGAAACCAGGTTGCCTGGGGCAGGGGAATCGGAGTAGATAAGGCTGGGAGTGTAGTTAAGAACCAGGTGTGCAAAGTTTCCAATGCCAAGACCAGGAATTTTTACTTTTTCCTCTGAACAGAAATAGTGAGAATATAAACTGGTACAAATCCAGACGTATCAGAACCATTCTGAAATTAAATACAATATAGCTTCCTCAATATTATCACTAAGTTTCTCCCCAAAATTGCACTTCAGAGGAAGAAGAAGGAAGGAAGGGAGGACGGAGGGACAGAGGAAAGAAGGAAAGAAGGTAGGGAGAGAGAGAAAGAAAGAGGGAGGGAGGGAGGGAGGAGAAGGAAAGAGAATAGACATCTGGCAAACAGCCTATGCCTCATAAAGGTTTCACGTTGCGTATAAATGTGTGGTTGAATCGTATCTCCGTGACTCCCTAAAGTATGCAGATAAAGAGCATGTTGGCTTTTAGTGTCTTGGGGGACATCATCTGTGCTCCAGTGTCTGCTTCTGACACTCCGTTCGCTGGATCTCTCCAAATCACAAGTTACTTGCAAGGCCCACAAACACACACAGCGAAGGGACACAGGGTCCCAGATGGGATGTTCATGTGTAGGACAACAGTCCATGAAATTGTTTGTGAATTACCCCTAAGCATTCTGATTCATGGGATGAATCTGGGTGACCTATTCTGCCTGTTTCACTGCCTCCTTCACCACGCCCACCACCACCCATTTACCCTTGTTTCTCAGCAATCCTAGGAACACCTAAAACAAAGAGTAACTAATCTATGAAGTTAAGGAGAGAAGTTCAGTGCAAAAAAAAAAAAAAAGTGTGTGGTCTGTGTGTGTGTGTGTGTGTGTGTGTGTGTGTTCGTAAACACACCACAAGAGCAGTCTCCTTCCTATAGACATGGGGAATTTCCAGGTAAATGCAACCTGAAAAAAAATCTAGGAATTTCATCACCAGTCTTCAATGCTCTACTGTTTTTCTGACCAAGTATGCAAGAATTAGAGTCATGCCCCTTTCTATGTTTGATGACTTGGCTTTTCTGAGATTCTACCACCTGAGCAAAGTCAACAAAATCAAGCACTGTTATGAGACTGCCATTCCTTTACTCCCTAGTAGAAGCAGAATTCCCGTCACCCCTTGCCTCCCATGAACAACAACCATAGGTCTTCCCTTAATAAGGGGCCTCATGGCCACCTGACCTCAGGAACTCCTTCAGATTGATTTAACTCTTTACTCTAAAAGTGCACTTCTGACTGCCAGCCACTACCCATCAGCTCCCCTGACCAGCTCAGGTCCACCAGAATTATGTTTATATAGACCCTTAGACTTTTTTTCATAGTGTTTATCACCATTCACGATTGTATATTTTGTGTGTTGTATTTGTAATGTTTAATTTTATATTAGCTCCGTGGGGCAGTGTATCCTCAGTGCATATCCCAGCAACAAAACACTTAAGTGATACTCAATAAATCTTCTTGGAAGGAAAAGAGAAAGTGAGAGAGGGAAGGAGGGAGGGAGGGAAAGAGGGAAGGAGGAGGGAGGAGGGAGGTGGGAGGCAGAGAGGGAAGGAGGGAAGGAAGGAATGAAGGAAGGAAGGAAAGGGAAGGGAAGGAAATAAATGTTGGCCAGAACTCCCTTCTTTCCCAACTGGCCCTTTCAATGCTTCTCCCTACTGTATTTTTTTTACATCAATTCATGAAATCCCCGAAGAGCAACTACTGACTAAAAACAGACAACTATTCTTGATGATTCTCAAAAATAGACAGATCTACAAAGGAGGATTAAAGTCTAATATTTACCTAAGTGGGGCATCATCAAGCTATCAAAAGACAGGACTAAATTTAAACTTATTGTGTGTGTTACACATGGATTAGTAAGAACTAGGGGTATTCACCTTTGAAATGACATGTGCTGATTATAACAGAGGTAGACACACATCACTTTGAGACTGGGAAGGTGAGATCCCCCCGGGCAGTGAGGGAGGCTGGGGGACATGAGCTCTTTGAGGACGCCAGCATTTGGACTGGACTTTGAAGAGTGGGTGGTGGGTCGTGCTCAAGAGAAGGAAGAGAAAGTCAGGGTAGCAGAGGCAACAACAGGTGAAGACCCAGAGATATGAAAGGACTGATGAGCCAGACAGCCAGGAAAGGTTTGGGAAGACTGGGAAGGGAAGTGTAAACCAGGAGCTGAAGAGACCTAGCTAGAGAGATACATTCTCTTTGTATTCCCCACAGGGAAGATGCACAGAAAGAAGAGGGCAGGACCTGGGTGGGTTTAGGGAGGAAACAGGAAGGAGGACACGGTACGAGTTGGGGGAGAGGAAGGAGTCCAAAGGGCAGATGCTTTAACACCAGTTGTTCCATGGTCTAATTTTGTCGTGTCAAACAAGGTTATTTAACCTCTTAGAGCCTCAGTTGCATCATGGGAAACAATTCATAGAATACCAGCCTCAGGATAAAAGCCCACAACAAGACCAAAAGCAAAACAATCTGCAAAATCCCAGCCCAGAGCATGTCTGTTTTCTCTTCCTCGTGAGTTTCGTTTCAACGGCTTGAACTCCCCTTCCGCCCCCCCCCCTCCTCAGCATCACCCGCCTCACGCCCAGTACCTCTAAGGGACCACTGTTAGCTTTGGTCATGATGGCTGCGGATGACTCTTTTTTGCCGCTGTCTGATTTAAGGCGTCATCCCTGATCTCTGCATATCTACTTGTTCCTGTTCCTCAAATGGGAGCATTATCAAAAGGTTTCAGTTCTCTGTTTGTAATTGCTGGGTTGAGTACTAGCTCCTTTTCACTTCCCGTCCAGCCCACATCCTCCCTAACTCGCACCACAACCGATAGTCAAACTTCCACGCCAGTAGATGGGAAAAGGAATGTGTGACGTTCCCTGGGAGCCTGGCTATTGTTTGGGGGAACTGGAAGCCACCATGCTCAGAGTGATCATCCTCCCTCCTCACCACACACCCTGCTTCCTGTCAATCACCCTGGAACACGGAGTGCCGGCCCGACAATTTTGTCCACAGGATGTTTGTTTGCAGACGCTGCCTTCCAAGTCTCAAAGCTCAAGATTTCCGTTGCCAATCCAAACACCAAAATGGGAAAGGGGGAAAAACCCTTGGGCAGTTCTTTTAATGCCTAATACAGTCTATTTATATTCAAAAATAGCAACAGGTTATCTCAGCTTGCAGAAACTGAAGAGGCTAGGAAGCCTGATCCTTAAAATCCTGAGCCCCTGGGAAGTTGAACTACAGCTTTCCAAGTGTGGCCATCCTGAAAGCATGTCCTTAAAGCACCTTAGCATATTCCATGGTCAGCTTCCATAAATGATCAACCCCTGTTTTTATGGGCACTGCTCAGAGGGTAAATGCCTTGCTACTAAGCCACAAAGCAAAAGAATTTGCAAGAACCATGTGCACAGAAATCCAAGGTGTTCAATCAATGCTATGGGATAAATTCAATAGCCTGAGGTCACTGCGTAAATTTCGGCAATCCTTCCAGAGTTTGTAGACGTTCTAAGAAATGTTAGGTTTGAGACTCTAATGATTACATATGAAGCAATTACGTTTGAAAAATGACTTTAAAACACTGTGATATATGTTCTTCGGGGAGCAGAAAACAGTTTGTCTGCATGTTAATAACGAAAAAATCACCCAGTTGTCTTCCTGAGTCACTCGGTGGTTTACTCGAGAGCCTTGACATGTCTATTCCTACCGCTTCTATATAATTACTAAATGGGGATTTGAACCTCTGTGTGTTTACCAGCTACCACTTATAATCTTTATATCTGTAGGGAGGTGACCTAATCTCTCGGAGTTATTTATGCCTGTAAAAATGGATCGTTATACAATTGGATACAATTACCAGCCAGTGGATGGTAGTGAAGCTGAAACAAAACCGAGTGTGAAAGGTACGTGGCACCTATAAGGTGCTCTATAAATGGTAACCTAGAAGACAGGAAAGCAAGGGGAATGTTGGTAGCAGCAATGTCCACGATAGCCAAAATGTGGAAAAAGACAAGGTGCCCGTCAACAGACAAATGTATAAAGAAGATGTGGTCCATATATACAATGGAGTATTACTCAGCCATCAGATAGGATGAATACCCAACTTTTGCGTCAACGTGGACGGGACTGGAGGAGATTATGCTGAGTGAACTAAGTCAAGCAGAGAGAGTCAATAATCACATGGTTTCACTTCCTTGTGGAGCATAAGGAATAACACAGAGGACATTAGGAGAAGGAGGGGAAAATGAAGGGGGAGAAATCAGAGTGGGAGATGAACCATGAGAGACTATGGACTCTGGGAAACAAATGGAGAGTTTTAGAGGGGAGGGGGTAGAGGAATGGCTGAGCCTGGTGGTGAGTATTAAGGAGGGCACGGATTGCGGGGAGCACTGGGTATTATACACAAACAATGAATCATGGAACATTGCATCAAAAACTAACGATGTACTGTACGATGACTAACATAACATAATAAAAAAATAAATAAATACAAAATAATTTACAAAATTAAAAAAGGAAAGCAAGGGTGAATGTGAGAAGCTGTCCCAGGAATGGCTTTAAAATGGCTCCAATTACCACTTTCAACTTCTTAACCAAGTAGTAAGGATGACCTGGCAATGGTCCTGGTACATTAAAGAAAATCCCAGAGGTCTTCAGTAGGAACAGCTTTAACATAGGACAGTTAAAGATGAGCAACGCCTGCGTGGCTTAGTTAGTTAAGTGTCCTTGGATCAAGTCCCGCATTGTGTCAGGGCCCCCTTCAGTGGGGGGTCTGCTTCTCCCTCCCTCTCTGCCCGCCCCTTCCCCCCCCCCCCAACTCATTCTCTCTCTCTCTCTCTCTCTCTCTCTCAAATAAATATCTTTAAGAAGGAAAAAAAAAGAGAGAGAGAGAGAGACAGGTAAAGATGATCCAAAAATGCATTTTGAGGGGAAAAAAAGCCAAAGTTCAAGAATTGTTTGTCAAACGGGTTACTAGTTTATGAGCAGAATCAAAACCAAAAAGCAATCTGCCCCAGTTCTCTGGACCATTAACACACACCTGCGGAGGATGTTACCACAAAAGCAAGATTTTCACAATCCTTTGGAGAGAGTGGCTTGCACTGGGTAGGTCCTGAGTTAGACTGACTTGGGAGGATTAAGATACCCTTTGGGTTGGTACCACTTGTTCAAGTTCTGGCCAGATTTCCATACAGTACTCGGTGGTTCTAATAGAAAGTTAATTCCCAGGTTGTCAAAGGGACATGTATAGTCTGAGAGGTTTCAAAAGAAATGTCTAGTATACCAAATGTGGGTTTGGGGAAATCTTCCTAAACCAAGCCACTAAAAACTCAAAAATTGAAAGATATGTTCTCTTAATAATTATAAGAAGGCTGATTAAAATTAAGTTTATCATTTTATGTATATTGAACTGCAAAAGACTTTAAAAATAACCACCACCCAGCAGAGTACTGAAGAATATAATGAGTTTGACACAAACTCGACCAAGAGCGATGGTAGTAAAGTGTCGTGTAGACTTTCTAAACCCAGGTACAAATATGTACCAAAATTGTTAAAATAGGTTCATAACCTTTGACCTAGTCATGCCAACTGTTGGAATATCTGTCCTAAAAGAGCAAACAGAAATAGGGCCAAAGCTCCATAGGCATTTATCTCATTGTTATTTATAATGACAGTTCCATTAAAAATGGAAATGCGCTGAATGTTCTGTAATAAGGAAACAGTTATGTATATCATGATGTCATAAATTATGGAGCCATTAGAAACCATGTTTTCAAAGAATAGGTAGACATCAAAAAATAATAATGATGGAAGAGAACTTGGAAACCAAGTACACATTTAGAAGATAAGCAATGCACGTCAACATCAATAAAAATTTCAACCTTTGACTGCCTTTTTATTTTTTATTTTTTTCGGTCCATATTGCTTTATCTAAGCAAACTGGAAATGCCCCAAGAGCCATATGGGAGATATACTTCTTCACAGCTGCAAAGGAAACATTTGCAGATCAGAAAACACCCGAAATCACAATATATTCTTAGTCATAGTAGATTGGAAAGTGCAGGAAACATTTAAAACATGGAGCTAAGATTTCATTTTTAAATATTTTAACTGCCAGCACAGAACTGCTGTATTTTCTTTCAGGGCTCCAGAGATGAACAGCCACGAAGGTGGGTGCGGGGGGGTGAGGTTTGGAGGACAAAACAGCCATCATTAGAAGTGGAAACAACCCTGAACAAAGGACAAAGAGGAATGAAGGTTTTCTTTAGTCGGGATGGTGTTTTGTTCCTTGCCTTGGTTTTGGTGCTAAAAAATGCGGCACGTTTTAGACTGTGTGCGCTCTCCGAAAAGCCAAACAGAAACCAGTCATCATGGTTTCGAGAGAGAGCAGGGCCTCCCCTTTCTCGTGTTTCAACGACACAGTCTCCACTTGGGCTGGGGAGCATATCCTATATCATAAATCACTCTCTGATAGATATTTGGCATGCACTCAGCACCCCCAGGCTAGGCAACAATATACAGGGTGGAAAATTTTTAAGGTGGAATCTTGATTTTTGTAACTTAAAGACTTAATAGCACCTCAAAACATTTTACTACTTCCTGGTACACACGCACAAAAAGCCAAGAAAGCAGAATTCTCCATATGGTTTTTGGTTTTATAGGATATATACACAATAAGCCATACAACCAACCGTAAACCTGGAGGCGTTCGTTCTCTTGCCGTGGTTAATTCCACTCCGGTGAAAATGAAAAAAATAAAATAAAAGGAAAGGAAAGAGTTTGAGCCTAACACAGCCTCCTGAAAGAGTCAAGTCCCTGGGAACTTCTAGAATCTGCTTTTTAACTCTCCATGCCCCCATGGTCAAAAGGTGTCACCATTCGACACCTTTTTGGAAACTGGGGGAGCAGCAGGACCCGCTGATTTGGGACAGGTTTTATTGGAGATAATAACAGGCTGTCAAAGGCACTGTCAGGGATTTCAACAGGAAGGCTTAGAAGTTGATGGGGATCAGAGAAACCCCAATAGAGTCTTTCTCCTGATTCCGGGCCCAAATCTGAGCTTTTGAGGGCCCTGAGCGAGCACTCCCACCTTCTCAGATGTTGCACACCACTGCAGACGTGCATGTTCTTCTTCGGGAGCCTCTTTTGATAAATCAGGCTTTTTTTTTTTTTTCCTTTTTTTCTTTTCTTTTTCTTTTTTTCTTTTTCTTTTTTAGAAATTGCAAGCTGCGTTTAACCCCAAAGTCCATCATCAAGGCAGAAACCAGGAGCCCCAAGCGGGAGCACAGCAACCCGGAGAGCCCCTCTCTCTGCAAGGAGGGGTTAACGCCACGGTGCTGGGGCTGGGACGTGCCCAAATGTTCTCAGTGTTCTCGGGTTGAGTAATTCTCAGAAGGGCTAAACAGAATGGGGGGGGGGGGAACCCTGTGGCCTGGAGCTCTCTCAGCCGCAGGAAAACAATGCATGGAAAAAACAAAAGAAAGAAACTGAATAAACCCTTTCTGGAGTTTAAAATAAATGCTGCTTTTGTTGGTGTGGTGTTCACAAATTAGCCAGAGTTCAGACAGGCTAAATATAAAACTTTCAATGCAGTTTATTTAGGCGCTTTCTGTCCCATCCCAATCAATCCGAGGAAGAAAATTAAAGCAAAATGTAGACAAAATGGGGGTGGGGGGAAGTACGTGTGTGCACGCTAATTCAAAAACAGCTTATACTTTGAGTAAGTTGTTCATCTCCTTTCCCCCTCCCCCTGCCGTCACCAGTCAGCTCATTCTTGGGATTCTGTTTCCCAGCAGCAATGTCTCCGGCCTGGTCCCGATGAACTCGGAGGCTCCCTGCTCCCCCACAGTCACTTGAGAACCAGCCATCAAGTTCAAGACTTGACCTCCTAACCACTTCTGGAAGGAAAAAAAGAAAGAAAGAAAGAAAGAAAGAAAGAAAGAAAGAAAGAAAGAAAGAAAGAAAGAAAGAGAGAGAGGGAGGGAGGGAGGGAGGGAGGGAGGGAGGGAGGAAGG